>NW_027286830.1:989503-1489503 GCF_022747635.1 Hetaerina americana
GGTTTGGGATTTTAACTGCTCAGCAGTTTTTCAGGGTACCCGCGTTTCCTGAGGGAGTTATGTTTATATGCATATATACACATATTAAAACACGAAAACCCGCCACAAGGCGAACACATATTCTTTACATAAAAATAGATAAAAGGAAAAGGGATAGGAACACATATAAAGGACGAACACAGGAATGGTGGGGAAGGTAGAATCGAGCAGACCACAAGCGTAAATAAGTTTCCTTGATTGGGTCTCGAGCCACGAATCTTCGACTTGCCTCGACAGTCAATGTGTACCTCAGTACATCTACATATACGTGCACACAATACCCGGAAAGAGTGTCTGGTGGGACAAAAAAATACTCGCACACACAATGCAATAATATACAAAATCATTAAAAGTTTGTCTAAATCATGAAGAGTAAGTTAATATATTCGCAGGTTTGGGTTCAATTTCGTAATGACTACGCATCGTGCGAGTTAAGAATGGATATGTACTTGTTCAAGTGACTTGGCAAATGCTCTGTGACGATTTATATATCTCTTATTTCATCTCGTTGTTGAGTCTACCAATAAACTCAATTTGGCGCCATAATACCCCCAATACCCTCACAATAATGCCACCAGTGTATCTACGAAAATAAATAATCCCTGGTCTTTTTTGTAACAACACATCTTTTGCAAGTCATATACTATGATTCACACAAAAAATTAATTAATCGGCCCAGCAAAGACATTAAGCACCTAACACCTTGCACGAATTTCATATGAAGGCATCCTCCATGAACGAAAAAAGGAAGGAAGTCATTATTTCCTCAATAATCAAATCCTCTGGGCATGTCACAATTTTTAAATACTTCACCTCCGTCATTTTATTTCCTTCAGTATGCTAACTTTAAGGGAGCATTTTAATCCATCGTTTAACTGCGTCTTTCCAACCAAGTGCGGTCTAGAATGGTGCGTTCCTTATCAGTATAGCTGTCACTGAATTCTTCCAACAAATAAGTATATGAAGCACGTCTGGTGCTCTTTTCGCAACCTTGCTAAAGAGAAAACCAGAAAATACACCTCAATTATTGGTGTATTGCCAATGCGTCCATGAAGTTTCAACTCCATTTTCTTCCACTTAATTGAAGAGAATTCTACCGTAAGGCCGTTCACTGAGGTTGATTTAAACCCCACATTGCTTTATCGCCATCCCAGATTTTAGCTTCACCCATTTGCTCCATCTTATCGTAGATTATAACTGACATGCATGGCTGGAGAAAATCAACAAAGACAATAGATTTTGTCTGTACCTCTTCTTATCGCAAGCCAGATCCTACACTAAGAGCTTCGCAGAAATTCGAACGTTTATTCAAGACGGGTACACCAAACTGTAGTGTTATCGAATAAAAAAGCATGTGGTTTCACGACAATTACTCCCAGACTGATCATGTAAAAACATTTTGCGATAATATGCTACGCTACCTCCACCTTGAAAGAGGCCACGTGAAGAACATGAGACCATTTGCCTCGTACAACGCCATCTCATAACTTGCTTGTCAAAGCCGATGATGCGTAAGGTTGACCGTTTTCACTTGCTTTCCGATTCCCTTCAGTAACTCTAACGAGTTCCAATTCACTTTGTGAATGCTATCTGGACCTCATTCTCTTAATGGAAAAATTTCCATTCAACTCCAATAACTTACAATTAACTTTTTGGAAAATCAAAAAGACGATTCATTGGCAATATGACAACAAAGTAGTAACTTTCTTAAATAGCTCTTACCAGAATCACCTGGAACAGAGGCAGAGGGCGTAATAGTATAAAAAGCCAAATACAGACTTCAACCACCCAAATACCTTTTCGTCAGCTTTCAGCCTTAAACAGTGAAATATTCTCACATTTTCCTCATCGGGAAGGTCACTAGCCATTTCTAAAGGAAAATCTCTATCGATCTAAAGGGAGAGGAACGGGATGAATAGGTATAACAAACACCATTACCTGAATTTAAACGATAGCATTATTTATCGTAGCTATTACGTAACTTTAGCACCAAATTATGTTTATTATCAGAGGATACCCAAAAGAAAATTTCAAGGAAATACTAATAGACAATCGAGCAATACAATCTAAACAGCCCTTAGTTCCTCGCACAACCAGATACCAGCAGCACGTACAGCATGAATCCTCTTTGCTTTTCCCAAAAATTGTGAATATCTTTTCTTTCACACAACCTGTACAAGCAGCCATGAGAGCGTGTGGAAAGCAGGATTTATAGTGGTTTCCATTGGCCATTAGAATTATTAGTGACTATTAAGATTAGACTTAATTTTATTTTGAGGATTTTAGAACTGTCCTGCTCGTAGCAATTGCTATGGTCACGAATAGCACGAAAGAAATGCTATTCAACATTTTTAAGGGGAAAAGAAAAAAGAATTTAGAAATTTTAATAATCGTGGGAAACGATTTCTGGTGTATGTACCATTTGTGCGAGTAGCAAAGGATTGCTTATATCGTCCTGCTCGATAATCTAGTTGCTCCAACTTTTCTATTTGATCTCGTCTAATAATATAATACGGTGCAAAAATTAATCCTTTTGTATCACGATTAAACTCATACGAATTGTATTTATCTACAATTTTAAGTTGTGGACAGTTGTTTAAGTTGTAACATCCTTCTCCCATTGTCTCCAAAGTCAGGGTACCCACTAACAATACGACTCTATTTGTTCATCCATAATTATTATTCACAAAACGGTAACCTTTTCGCCTTATCCTACTTGATTGCAAAAATATGTTCTGAGGTGGCTGCAAAACGTGACGTGTATTCAGAATGAGGTCTAACCGACATGCTTTAACACTTCTTAAGTTTTTCATTTGAATAATTTCCTACTACTTGACTACTAGAGTCATGCATCCTAGTTTTCTCCGTGTAACTCCATAGATATTTGTAACGTCCATTCCCCATTATTATTCGTTCGCTTTAAAATGTGAATACAAGGCATTTCACTTAGTCTTCTAAATTAAGCCTACCCCACCGAGTTTAATTAGAACCGCCCTCCTAATACCAAGCACTAATGTTATAGATATCGCAAAAGAGAGCTTCACAAATCGTTTCGCAGTTCATTTTTTTCCCCGCATCAGGATTTATCTATTTCCCGCGCCCCATAGGTAGGACAGGCAACAGAGATAAAACAATAGATACGGTCTTGTTCTAAGAAATGCTTTTCCCTCGAGTATTTTGCAATTGCAGTGCGAGCGGAAAACAGAGCCTACGCACAAAATCTTGTCTACGTTTCCTTTTTTCTTCTTCATAGTTAGTGTTCTAACAAGTTAGTGTTCCCGTCACATAGAATTGCGAGGTAGTCATATTGTAAGAACAGCAGGCCTATCAAGACACGTCAGCGGCAAAAACAAGTCGTGACCCAGACCCTGAAGCCGTCAATCAGTAGACATTGGATTGAATTGAACCTGCACGTTGTAGAATTTCAGCATGGAAGAGGAATTGGGCCTTCCCCCACAGTGAACTAACTTCCCTCGTCCATCCTAACAGTCTTCTCCCCAGGGGCACCGAGAAAAAAACGTGTGACGAGGAAGAGGAGGGAACCGGGAGGCAGAGAGTGGAGGGTGGGAGGGAACTAAAGGAACGGAAGGAAGGAAGTGAGAGGAAAAGTTCAGGGAGGACCCCACTGGTGCCGTGTTTGGTCAATCCGTTTGCATTATGAAAGGGTCGAAAGCTTGGAATGTGCGGTGGAGGTCCAGGATAAGGGGGCGATAGTTACGTGGGTGGAATGGGGGGGAATCAGGGTGAGGGAAGGGTGTGGTGCGCAGGAGTTCAGAGAGGCTAGGAGGAGAGGGAAGCGTGAAAGGGTAACGCTGAGAAAGTCAGACGAGGACCCCTGGGAGGGAAAGTCGAAGAGAGAGGAAAGATTGAGAGGGTAAAAGTGGAAGAGAGTGAGATAGAGTGAGAGAGAGAGAGGGAAAAGGAAGAAAAAGAACAGGATGGTAGGTAGGTGTTCGATTCGACAAATCGAACGTGGAATCCACAGATGTCGGTTTTCCCAATTTCGAAATCCGCTCTCAGAAATCGCCAATCTTGAACCGGCCTTACGGGTGGACGATCATCCCACATATATGTACGCAAGGCAAGCGTGTGTGTCGGTATGAAGTTCCGCCGAGCCGAAGCTAACATTTGGCGTTTGCCCTACTTTTACCAACGCCCTCCCCTCCCAACTCCATTTCTTCCCCGTTTATCTTCCAGAGGACTGAGCTTCTATTCCCCTTTATTCGCCCAGTGCAGTTACTGGAGAACGGTTATGTTTCCATTATTTTCGTCAAGCCTTAAGGATCAATCTAGCGATAGCGTCAATATAAAAAAATCCACTTTTTCCTGGGTTCAATATCCCCATTTCATCGGCAAATATCTTAACTTTATGTGGCGAGTTTAATGGTAAATAATATTTTCCATAAGTAATCACTTTTAGTGATCGGCATAGTCAACGCAAAAAAGGAAGAATTTCAACCGGAGGTATCTAATTACGACGTTAAACTTCCTTCCAAAATAGATGTCAGAAATTAATACCAATTTGGGTTACCAACGAAGAAACGAAATATTCCAATTTTATTTCACCAGATATCTATTCAGATCAGCATTAAAACTCACTTTTTTCAACCATATTATCCCTTTACGCAATACTTGAATTATTACATGATATATTTCAATCCTCCAAAATTCTAACATGATGTTTTCAATGCATATAATTTGATTTTATTGGGATGAATTTTTGCATGTTTAATATTTACAGTAAATACATAGTGAAATGCAAATGAATAAAAACCACAACGCGTAAAACCCCACATAGTAGTAATAAATCATCTTAACTCGTTTTTCAAAGAAAAAAGTGGCCTGCTAAATTTCATAAAAGACGATGGACATATATTGTTTCATAATAAATTAATTTTACTTTCGTCACTATGGGCCCAAAAATGCCTTTTCCAACCTATCTTTAGTAACATTCTGCTATTGTCAAAAACAACTCTCAAAAATACATCACATGTCAAGTTAAAAACTATGAAAGATCGTGAAATATTTTAAATGCACTTACAGATCACATCAAAGAGAGTGTATCGCAGGAAAACACTCATTATATACCAAAATAACACTAGATAGGGAGATAGATTCCAGGACAGATAGGTACAAATACTCATTCTTTCCCCGAACAATCAGAAATCATAATAGTAAGAAACCGAAGTCACTTTAGAAATATTAAAAACGTTGAATTTACAGGTCGGAACAAATTAAACACTATAGAGATGTTAGGTATACTTTCAGGTGCATGTGTATGTAAGTTGTAGATTGAGTGTTTGCATGTGTGTGGGGTGTAAGTGTTCATGCGTGAATTTATGCCAAGTTTTTTCTTTTTGGATATATGATTTTGTGGTTATTGCATGCGGTTTTATTTTCTCTTTCTTTTCTAAATTACGGGTGGTGTCCTAACACCCCCCGCCACACGTCCTTGCGGCGGCTTGCGGGGTATTAAATAGATGTAGATGTAGATGAACACTCCATTGACGTTTGAACAAGGTTTTCATGTAGATTCAATAATTACTTCAGCGTTAATTCCTCATACTATAGTGGGGTCGTTGAACTATACCTTATACAAAAACAATATAAGTATATGCATAGTATAACTAAATAGGGAAATAGGGTGAAGCAGGCATTCGATGGAGCATTCGAAAGACGATCGAGGAAGTTATGATTATATGCATAGATAGGTAAATGATTGTCCAATATTTAGGAAGCGCTTTTTCTTAGTGAATTGCCACAAAATTATCACTTTAACTTCACAAATTTCATTAACATTTCGTAAGTACACGGGTTTCCTCCTTTCGGTTGGATATGACTGCCATCACGGGGAACTTTGAAGAGAGCTTCCCTTTCACTTTATTGTAAGAGGATCCCTCTTGAGTAGTTTTCGAGCGTACTTGAAGCCAACCTTTCGGTAACTCATGATTCGTTTTTTGCAATGTCCCAAAGGCAAGAGTGTTAATGACGGCTTTTCTTCACATATTTCAAAATGTAGGGTTCAACACTAAATGTTACTCCCATGAGGCGAGTGTGTGTAATTTCCATACACCACTTCATTCCTCTTAAACTTCTGACATCAATGCAGTATTACATAGAGTATTGGAAATAAATTTCGATAAAATATAATAATAATTTTTGAATAATATATAAACGGCTCTACGACCTGAATATTCCACCCTGCCCTTTTCCTATGGCTATGAAAAATATGAATGGCATTCTTACAACAATGGAACCATAAAATGAGTCGGAGAGTTTCTTAATAATTTAACTATCAAATGCTTGAGGTGTGAATATAATTATTCATTGGAAACATTTTACCAAGGCAAATACAAAAAGAGGCAATATATTCCATCACAATCACCAGTCACCAAATACATGTAGACGAATGGATGACATTTCCAACATTAGAATATTAGTACTTGAATGTCATTACGATTATATGTAAAAATAAAGATTACCCACGCAACACCGAAAGTGTAATAATCTTGAACATGATAAAATTATTTAACTGATCAGGTGAAATTTGAAGGAGTCTGTAGAATTACGTACTTCAAATAAGAATAGGTCTTTTCTACCACCCATGCAGCATTTTAATAAAACTCACGTATTATGGGTTCTAAAACGAATTTCTATTTCCCCATTCGCAATTTTCATTTTTGGGGAAGCTTTCAATTCGTTAGAGGAGAAGTCACTCACTGCACGCCGCCCTGAGTCTTGCATGAAAGAAATTTTTTACCATTTGAAATATTTTATTTTGAATTAGGTTTCCCGAATGGGTGACTCTTTAAAAATGTTCTCCATTTCTATCATTAAAAACATCCCATTCTACGCAGAATTACATCATCCACAGAGGATTATCCTGCCATCATACGGAGATCCTTCCCAACTGATCAGAGATCATGAGCTCGAATCTTATATTCACTCAGTACTTGGATGCTTTCGTTGTTTTGTATTCCTTCCAAAAAATATTAATTTTGCATTCAAACGTTTTTTCTCGTACGAAACTAACAGATAGTTCAAGAGCCTCTGGTGCTTCACTTAGGTCTGAGCCTAAACAAGCTATCCTTCCCTATTTTATTCTGGAATAATTCTTTGCGTTCGGTTTAATGTGATGGAAACACTAGGTATTGATAAATCAAAGACATATTAGTAAATTTTACACGTGTATCATAAAGTCCTCCTTATTTACATACACAAACACAATTTATCCAACCCAAACGAAATTTTCAACGGTATACGAGTTAAGTACTTACACAAAGCAAATACAATTCATACTTTTGAATTACATAGCGATGGATTTCGCTTCATTTTATATGCCAAAGTGCTTCCTAATATGTGTAGTAAGTACAGAGATGAAAAAGCATTGAGGCCGACGACAGGCATTACAAGGATAGAGAGTGCTAGAGAAATAATTCGGAGCTTTGTACATAATTCCCTCGACCTCGATGAAAGCAGTCGCAACCTCATGTTTGTTCATCTACATAACACCCCGCAAGACACCGCAAGGGCGTGTGGCGGGCGGTGTTACGTCACCCCACCCATAAAACGGAACAAAGCCACTTGCAAAATCAACAAATCCATGCAAATCTATACCAACAGTGGCGTATAAATTCAAAAATCCTTTCAGCTTACACGCATGCAAATACATATACGATCAACTAACAAACACTTGCATCTTAGGATGCAATAAAAAATGTATCCAATAACGCGCAAGCTAGATTTTAAAAATAAGAAGGCGTAACACCAATACTGCATGGATATGCAACATACAACGGTATCCTCCGCCAAGGAAACAGGTAGGGAATGTGACCCAACACTGCAGGTAGCGGGAGGGTCCCCCAACATTGAGAGTGGAGGGATGGAAGGGGAAAATTAGGAACAGACAAAGCAGAGCAAACAATTCTATTAAGAACTCCTGCTCCTGCTAGAATATTTAAAGAATTAGCTGAAGGCATTGCCCCGTTTTTAGAAATTATTTTTCTAAAATCGATAGAAGAAGGCTCAGTACCTCGCGACTGGAAGTTAGCCCACATAACTCCCATCTATAAAGGCGGCGATATGGAAAAACCAAACAATTACCGACCCATTTCCTTGACAGCGATCTCTTTAAAATATTAGAACACATAATTGTGGCAACATTATGAGATTTCTTTATAGTAGGAGAATACTAAGCCACTACCAGCACGGATTTAGGAAGAGCAGATCTTGTTAAACACAATTAGGTCTTTTAATTCACGATATACTTAGAGCGGGAGGAAACGACATACAAGTCGATGGCTTGCTTAAAAGATTGTAGCAATATCATCCATACTGACAAGGAGGTAAAAGTTAACATTCTAAATGCATTCTTCCTAAGCGTTTTCACGAACGATGTTGCCACCGCGTATCTCCAAGAAGCAATACATACTGAACCCATTGCAAATATAACAGCGGACGAACAGGGAATCGCCAACTGCTCAATGAGATTAAACTCAACAAATCTCCGGGTCCCGAAAATATACCAGCTAGGGTGATAAAACATTAAGCTTGCTAACATCGCCCCGTGTATCAAAGTTATATTCCACAAATCCATTAGAGAATGCGAAGTCCCAATAATTGGAATTTAGTAAAATTAAAAATATCTTTTTGGTCTGTTCTACACAAGTAGCGTGGGGCCATAATAATTTCTTTAGTGTCATGGTTAAACTCATTTGTTCTGAACCTTTCTAAAAGTCTAAGTCTCGCTTGTTCTCTTCGTATCTCAAGTGGCTACCAGCCTAAATCCCCTAAGAGACCTGTCACACTTGTGTTCTTAACATAACAATTTTAAACGAATCTGGCGGATTTTCCCTGGAATTCATCTAATTATTTTTGCCAAATTTTTTCCCAAGGATCCGAAATACTTGCAGCTTATTCCAAATGAGGTAATTCTAAGAGCAAAATAACACCTCTCTTTAACTTTCTCATTAAATTTCCCCACAGCCCGTTTAATGAAGCCGAGTTTCTTTGAAGTGGATCCGCGTATTGTCCTGATATATGCTCCCTATGTAAGGTGAGGTGTTAGAACTACCCCCAAATATTTAACTTGATTGGCCGTAGTTAGCACTGAACCCTCTATTTTAAAGTTTATGTCCTGTTCGCCACTTCCTTTGTTCCAAAATTTCAAAAGTGTGCATTTATCCATATTAAGCTTTCATCCCCATTCCTTGCACCAATCCGAGAGTGTGTCCAAGTCTCCAGAGAGTAGCTCGCGATCTAGTTGGCTCCTTATTTCCCTAAATACCACCATGTCGTCAGCAAATAATCTGAGATTGCTACTAATGTGTGTGCTTAAGTCATTAATGTATATTAAGAATAGAAGCAGCTCTATTACATTTCCCTGGCGGACGCCCAAAGTTACATCTATACTTGTCCAATAACTGTTTATTCTCCGAGGATCAAGTATTCACGCCTGCTTTCTTTAACATACCTGTAGAGTAACTTTCTACGCTATCGAAGGGCTTTTCTAAAGCCGTTATTGTACCACCTGGGGTCGCGATTTACTTTAACGCACTTTACAGGGATGAAATGTGATGCCTTTTTCCATAATATTGGCAAATTGTGTCCAAGTTTCTTCCACGTTGGAATGACTTAAGCGCGTTTTTAACTCGGTTAGTGAAGAGTTTAATTGACTGGCAAAAGTTTCAAAATCTGCATTAAAGTAATTCAAAATTTTTCTTTTTGTTTTAACAATCTTTTTTATTTCTACGTCGAATTTGATATTAAACGATTTATAGCAACTCAAGCCTTCGTCATTTCCTACACTCATAATACGTTCCGGTGAGTTGGAAAGAAATAGGTCTAATTTGTTCTTTCCACGGGTTGGCTTGCGTACTGCTTGATTGAATGAGTTTTTTTGCACGAATTTTAATAAGGAATTACAAGATTCACGGTCCGAGATTTAACGCTATGGCTGTCCCAATCGATACCAGGGAGGTTAAAGTCACCACCAATTATGTGGATGTGGTTACTATTTTTACGTGAAAATTTGTGTATTTGTTCATTTGTTTGCGGGTTCAGCCCACTTGCGCACACGGTCTGTCACCTTCATGATAGCAAAGTAATGTGATTACACCAAATAACATTACCTGGGCGTCATGAAAAGGTCTGGTTGCACCTTTGAGGTTTATGTATTGTTAGAGCACCATTGAATATAGCTAAGCCCCATTTCACAAAGGTAGCTCAGTAAAATAACACATTCGTTAAAGACTGCGTCGAAATACAAACGTTGCCATCACATGGAAACTGTAGCCTTTGCTTCAATAGACAGAACCACAGTCATTCGGAAAAACTGGGTGATAATCATGGAACACTGTCCAAGTAGAAAGGATTTAACTATGCCGTTAAATAACAATTAAGGAAAAATAAATTCCGTCAAGTCTGAAATGTTTGCAATTTTTTCGTCTAGAAACGAAAGTAAAATTGGGTGCGCCAAATAATGGGAAATCTTTTCGTCATTAGTTGTAACAATTTGAAATTGTGAGGGCAAATTAGGAAATCGGGTAAAATGACACATTTTAAAAACAATTTATCATATAATCCGTTTTGAGTGGATTTTATTTTCCAATTAAAATGTACAAAATTTACTTGAAAAAAGAGGGGATAATTGCGGGGAACTCAGATATTCCCCGGAAGACAGTAACTACAGTAAAATGAATCTCCATTAATAATTACTTTATGCAGATTCAGTAATTACGGGCTACCAAATCCTTATAACCACTAATCAACTATTCTAATCAATGTCAATTAAAAATTTTAAATGTTTTTATAGGTCATGCGGATATAGATGTAAATTTCTAATTCTCTTAAGTCGACTAGTTGCTGCATTCATAAAAAAATATGTATTTTTAACTATCGCTTTCCAAATTTGAAAAAAATGTTTATATATATATATATATATATACTCATATATACAGAAACAGATATAAGGAAAAGGGATAGGAACACATATAAAGGACGAACACAATAGAGGTGGGGAAGGCGGAATCGAACGGATCACAAGAGTAAAAATATTAATATAAAGGACGAACACAATAGAGGTGGGTTGTGATCCGTTCGATTCCGCCTTCCCCACCTCTATTGTGTTCGTCCTTTATATGTGTTCCTATCCCTTTTCCTTATATCTGTTTCTGTATATATGAGTATTTATTCGCCGTTTGGCGGGATTTCGTGTTTGAATGTGTATTTGGCCAATGTGGCTCATCTCTTTCTTCTGGCTATGCGTGCCACGAAACGCACTGTTCCTTTCCTGTATGATGTTGTATGAATTCTAACCCACTGTCCTTTCCTTTCCTTGTGTATTGTCTATTTCTCCTTTGGTGGGTGAAACAGCCCCCTGACGCCATCTCTTGGCTGAAAGAATCGGGGCGCTTGGCGACATATTAGACCCACGGATCTCAGGGTAAATTGACTATCCTCGATAGCTCAAGTGGTTAAGAGCATCCGCCCGGCAAGTGGAAAGATCCGGTGTTCGAGTCCCGGTTGAGGATATATTTTTACTCTTGTGATCCGTTCGATTCCGCCTTCCCCACCTCTATTGTGTTCGTCCTTTATATGTGTTCCTATCCCTTTTCCTTATATCTGTTTCTGTATATATGAGTATTTATTCGCCGTTTGGCGGGATTTCGTGTTTGAATGTGTATTTGGCCAATGTGGCTCATCTCTTTCTTCTGGCTATGCGTGCCACGAAACGCACTGTTCCTTTCCTGTATGATGTTGTATGAATTCTAACCCACTGTCCTTTCCTTTCCTTGTGTATTGTCTATTTCTCCTTTGGTGGGTGAAACAGCCCCCTGACGCCATCTCTTGGCTGAAAGAATCGGGGCGCTTGGCGACATATTAGACCCACGGATCTCAGGGTAAATTGACTATCCTCGATAGCTCAAGTGGTTAAGAGCATCCGCCCGGCAAGTGGAAAGATCCGGTGTTCGAGTCCCGGTTGAGGATATATTTTTACTCTTGTGATCCGTTCGATTCCGCCTTCCCCACCTCTATTGTGTTCGTCCTTTATATGTGTTCCTATCCCTTTTCCTTATATCTGTTTCTGTATATATGAGTATTTATTCGCCGTTTGGCGGGATTTCGTGTTTGAATGTGTATTTGGCCAATGTGGCTCATCTCTTTCTTCTGGCTATGCGTGCCACGAAACGCACTGTTCCTTTCCTGTATGATGTTGTATGAATTCTAACCCACTGTCCTTTCCTTTCCTTGTGTATTGTCTATTTCTCCTTTGGTGGGTGAAACAGCCCCCTGACGCCATCTCTTGGCTGAAAGAATCGGGGCGCTTGGCGACATATTAGACCCACGGATCTCAGGGTAAATTGACTATCCTCGATAGCTCAAGTGGTTAAGAGCATCCGCCCGGCAAGTGGAAAGATCCGGTGTTCGAGTCCCGGTTGAGGAAATATTTTTACTCTTGTGATCCGTTCGATTCCGCCTTCCCCACCTCTATTGTGTTCGTCCTTTATATGTGTTCCTATCCCTTTTCCTTATATCTGTTTCTGTATATATGAGTATTTATTCGCCGTTTGGCGGGATTTCGTGTTTGAATATATATATATATATATATATATATATATATATATATATATACATACACGAGGGTCATCCGGAAAGTAGTACCCGTTCGTGCCGCATGAAGTGCTGACGACGCGAGTAGCCGCTGGACGAGGTCAGATAGCTTCAGTGGCTTGTCTGCCTTCTCTGAGCCAAGTTGCGTGACGCTAGCATTGCCTGTGTTGTTTCTGTGATTGTTTACAATGTTTAAAAAAATTGAGAACGCCGCCAGTTGTGAAGTGAGGGCAGTGATTAAATTCCTCAATGCAAGAAACGTTCGCCCATGTGATATTCATCGCCAATTAAAGGAGGTGTATGGAGACAATGTAATGGACGAGTCGTCTGTTCGGCGGTGGTGTCGCAACTTCAACATGGGGAGGGGGAACACACACGACGATGAGCGTTCGGAGAGACCGTCTGTCATTACAGACCAACTGGTGAGCTCAGTTGACGAATTCGTGAGGAACGATCGGCGCGTCACAATTGATGACATCTGTGAGCATTTTCCCAATGTTTCTCGAACAATTGTTCATGAAATTGTTAAACACCATCTGCATTATGCAAAAATTTGTGCAAGATGGGTCCCTCGCGTATCTCAATGAGCTGGCGGCGAAGGACTATGCAGCAGGAATACAGAAACTTGTCACACGTTATGACAAATGCCTTAATTTGCTTGGAGATTATGTTGAGAAGTAGTTTAAAGTATCCTCTTTCAAATAAAATTTTTTATGTTTGTTAATATTTACTTTTGTGTCTTTATTTCACGAACGGGTACTACTTTCCGGATGACCCTCGTGTGTGTGTGTATATATATATATGAAAAAAGAAACGATAAATGTCTGAATAAGGAGCAACATTCATGCATAAACAACCATTTAATGACATTCACCTGAAAATACCACTGGCTATTAGCGTCATCCTTCACATCATAATAAATGCATGTACCGCAATTTTCCCTAAATAGTTCCCCTTACATTTTATTTAACAGTCAAACAAACGGATTACGTTCATGCGCAGAAAAAAATAAAGAGGATCTCTATAGAAAAATATGACCAACGTACGACCATCTCAGATTTTCCAATGTCAAATCATAGTACGTGCAATTATTCACACCACTTCGTAATCTTGTTTAATTATCCGGGTTCCATATGAAGTTATTTAAATACTTTTACCTCGATTCTCTATGCATTTGTTAATATCGAATAAAGGCTACAAAAAAGGATACCAATGAATTCATGATAAATAAATCATATACGAGCGAACCTATATTTTTATCCTGAAATAAAAACCACCTCTGAACACATTTTCCTAACGTATGAGTTACAGTCATTAGAGGGAACAGCCATTTCTTAAATTTTAAATATAGGTACATCATAATGGCATCAAACATAGGAATGGTCTTCACTGCGGTCTATTCTCATTTAGCCTCGTCAATTCTTTGTTAATTCCCTTATGTTCACGATCGTCACTATCACCTTAGCATGTGCTCATCTTGGTCGTCCGCTGCATAATTTTCCATTGATTTTTTCTGTAATCAATTTTAAGAGGCTCTAGATTATATTTAATAATGTTGTGCCCTTTTGGGATATACAGAATTAAAAAGAGAGGTTTTAGGGAATGAAAACCGCCGTTCTGTTGATTTATTCCTTTCCTCCTATCCCTACAAAATTCATCACCTGCCACACCAATGCACTGTATCACAAATGAATGGCCATCTGTTCGTAAGACTATCAAAGTTTCTCGCCAAGAAAGCCTCTTCAGCCAAATGCACACATGGCTTTCTCTGTCAATCCCTCCTCTCATAGCATCTTTCAGGCACCAATGTGGATATTATACGCTCCTTTATTCTTCAAAATATGATCAAACCATCATAGCATCCTTCTTTCATATTGCTCTATTGAAGACACATCCAAATCCATACAATTTTATTTACACCATCATACACTTTCATATTTTTGCCTTAGATAGGTTTGTGTCATAAACGATATCCAATAAGAACATCTCTTCTTCGTCCTTAAATTTTCTCCAAATTTTTCCCTGTTTGAGGCAAGAAAATTCTTTTACTTCTTGCCGGTTCCACTAACCTACTTTCGCGATCCTGTGACTTCCTTCCCTCCTTCCAAATAACTTTAATACTTTGGGAGTTACACCAATATAGCAAATGGCAAAAGGAAAACGTGTTAAAAACACCGGCTGAAAGAGTTCAAGATGATAGCTTCAGTTGGAAAATATTTCAAAGAACTTGAAGAGTTATTTTGGCTTTACTACGCCCACCTTGAATATGCCTTGACGGCTGGTGACCCTGCGTAAAAGGGCTTATTTCCGAAATTAAGCAGGATGGAGAGAAGAGCTGCATCTATCGTTAAATATTGTGATGAACGACCATCAAGCGTAAAATTACCATTGTACAGGGTGCGTTCCAAAACTAATGCTATTATTTTTTTAAAGTGATGTATTGAACAGATTTGCACAAACACTTAAAATTCTTCAAAATACTGTCCTTGGGCCTCCACACATTTTTTCCAGCGACTCTGCCATGGCAGGTACTCGCCCTAGAAGCCATCTTCGCGGATCTCTCGCTATGTGTTCGTCCCATCTGATTGGATCTTTTCGATGGACGAAAAACGGGTTCCTTTCAAGGCTGCCTTAATCCAAGGGAACAAAAAGAAGTCTACTGAGGCGAGGTCAGGGCTATACGGGGGGTGGGGCAGCGTTGACACCTGGTGTTTGGCCAGGAACTCGCCGACACTTAGCGCGTTATGGCAAGGTGCGTTGTGATGGAGTTGCCAGATAGCGGAGATGTCTTTTCTCGCCCTGATGACCCTTTTTCGGAGTCTTTCTAGCACTTCCACGTGGTAGGCAGCGTTAACTACATGTCCTCGAGGAACAAACTCTTTATGAGCCACTCCTTCACTGCCAAAAGACAATGAGTATTGTTTTCACTTTAGATTTGCTCATTCTTGCCGTTTTGGGCTTGGCTGACTGGTCGGTGTGCCACTCAGCTTTGGCGTTTTGTTTCTGGGTCGTACAGAAAAAACCAGGTTTCATCACCAGTAATGACGTTGTCCAAATAATCAGGGTTATTTTTAATATGTGGCAAAAGTTAGGGATTCCAAGTTCATCACAAACCATGCGAGCACTTAATCTACGGTACCTGTTTAACAAAGCCTTCAGTCTTGCAAGATTTTCGTCACTTTTTGATTTTGAAGGACATTCAGAACGTTCGGCGTCTATAACATCTCCACCCTCCCGAAACAACTTGTACCCCTCAAAAACATCCAAACTACCAATTGCGCTTTATCATAAGCTGCCTTGAGCATGTCATGAGTCTCTTTCCTGGTTTTACCCAGTTTCACGCAAAATGCGATGGCGTAGCGTTGTTCCAATAACCGGTTCATGTCAGAGCGTAACGAGGTCACATTATAGAAGTTTCGCAAACGAACCATCCGCACTCCGCAAAGGCTGGGAACCATCTTTCGTTGGCCTCCAGTCTTTCCTTAGACTCACCTCCCTTGAGCCTAGCCCGTCGCCCGCCTAGCCTAGAAACCGCCGCCCGTCGTCTCCGGGATTAATTAATTCATACTACTTTTGGGACAGATCTTGTACAACCTGGCTATACAATGGCTTGTACTTTTCCTTCCTCAAATTTTCTTGTCCAAAACTCTCCCCTCTATTTCCGTCGTTAAATTCTTATTGCCCCTACTGCGTCCAATAATCAAAGTTCCCCAGAAGTTCTCCCAAAAATCACTTCCTTTCATAACCATGCTTATGACTTCATCCCTTGTTTTACATCCCGTCAATTTATTTTTTCCTTTCGCCTCCTCAATCAAGTGACACATAGACATATGCTGGCAGTAGCCATGATAATGGTCCTGTAGAATCGCACAAGCCAGAGAGGCTGAAGGGTCGGCACCACACAGCTTCTGTTCCGCTTTGGGCAGACTTCAAAGCGTCTCATCTCAATCGGGCAACCATTTAAATGATGGTGTCACGTTAAACGCACTATTGAGGAGGGAAACGTGAAAACACCTCAATTATACCTTTCAAGCAACAACAATCGATATAAGGTCTCCCCTCGCGCAATTAGAGATCAAAACAGTGGTTTACATGGCACGACAATTTCAACTTCCCGAATGCCATTAATTACCAATCACAAATTTCCCTAATGGCTAGCAACATAACACCTTTGCCACACGCCCTCGTGTCGTTGTGTAGGGTAAGATATCCAATAGCATTTCCTTTTGGCAAAATTATCAAAATGCGTCTTTCTTTTTCTATTCCTAAGATAAATATTATTTAGTAAATACAAATCCGCTGACAATTTTAGCCCTCCATTTTAATGGCATAAAAGAAGTAACGATAATTGAATTTCAAACAGACTTCATATTCTCCGTAAAGGATTTACGATTACTTTACAAAATTCGCGAACAAAACCTCAAAAAGTATGAAGCATCACGCACAGCAATTCGAATTTCCTGAAAATAAAATGAAACCTTAAGCTAATAGTCACCGGTTAACCATTGGTTGGCGACCCAACACTCTCTGTCTCACGTCAAGTGGTACCTTGGAGCATAAGAAAATAGACATAAAAGAAATAAATAATAGTTTTCTCAGGGTTCGTGGTTAATATTGGGTAGTTTCGGGAGCTGCTCCGTGGTCACGTCAGGACGTTCCCTGTGATGAGGCCTGGAATAGACATTTTGGGCCTATTTGTATCTAATTACGACGCAACTTCTCCAGAAAGCTAATGTATGAATATTTATCTTATTTTGTTTAGTAGCATTTTTTGTCATTTTACATAAAAATAGTGGTAATTTTTCCTAAATTAGGGATCCCTCATTATCTGCTGAGAATCTTCTTTCCGGCATTACCTAATAACTATTCCAAAATTTTCATTTTCATCATGAAATTCTCCTTTTTAATCTGAATTCATCATGCCGTAAAATACCGGAATTTTTTATTCAGTTTTCACAATTCGCAAAGTGTCTCTGGCCGTTCCGTTCAAGCATTAATATTGTATAGTCTTCGTTATGATAAACACCTATTTCATTCTAAAAGGAACTACCGTAATGAACCAAATAGTTTGAAGTGATTCTTTAAAGATAGAGGAAGTACTTCAACTATTCACTAACATTTGATTAATTTATTTCCATTAGTTTTGTCCATTCTTTCCTGCTCTGGCTTAGTGAACATTAAATTTTACGAAAATTTCATACATATTCGCCCCTTTTTCCGTTCTTGCATTTCCTTCTTCTTTATCTACCATAGCAGCAACCGATTTGCAAAAATAAATGCTGCTACATCTTCGAAATTTACCTTTTCCTGTTTTCCGTCTTCAGACCACGTATGTTTTTTTTATTTTTTGCTTCCTGATATTTCAAAATTTAAACTTGGCTGTGCATAATCAGCTTACTGAATTGATTATATTTATATATTTATTCAAACATTAAAGTACGTCAATTTATTTCAATTTATCGTATTATCAATTTAGAATATTATTATCCATGTGCATCTCCTATCTCAATGGTAGCTAACAAAACTGCTTCCCACTAATCTTTTATAAAAGTTTCAGAATGCAAATAACTTTCTTCTATTTTGTTTTACTTACTTGATCCGTACAGAATTAGTGCTTACTTTCAACTACATATGTTCATCCCTTTGTAACAACGGCTTCTTCCTATTAATTTTAACCAGAAGTTGGCATATATTTGCATCAAATTTTACATCTTCCAAATATTTATCTATTATTTATATCAATAAAATCCTCTACAGTAAGTATGATTTGAAATACACGCAAGTAATGAAACCTCTAAAATCTTCAAGTCACGCATTTCATCCACCATGAACATGCGGAATTCTTTATGCATGAAGCGGAGATGGTAAAGAAGTGTACATTGCCCATTGGAATATACTTTGAATTTGATCCCAATAATTAGGCATTTCAAATTAAAGTTCGATAGCCTTTAAAAATTAAAATAAAAAATTAAAATAAAAATTAAAATAAAAAATTAAATTACAAAAAACTATGGAACTCTTTTTGAAAGATGCTTTTAGATAAAATCCAATGAGGATTCTCAACAACCGATCGATTCTTTTATATGCCTTATTTCGTACGGCGAGTCCTACTTTCCGTAACCATTTAGGGCATGGTATTTAATTTCCCAAATTGAATATTCTTCCTTTTAGGTTCAAGAGCTATGAAATTAGCATTAGTCCATTTGTATTTTTTTCCTACTCGAGACGAGTCATTAAATAACGTTCCCAGATCGAGAAAATGACGAAATATAGCCCCGATGAATATTACTTCCCCCATCATCCCCGCACGTCCTCTTCCACCTCCGCCTTCTTCCGTAGCATTGCCGTCCTTCTATGTGCCCTGCTTTGCATTCGATATGGCGGGGAAATGAATTTTCAAAGGGAGAGACGAGTCCCGAGGAGCGCCAAAAAAAATGTACAAAAGAAGGTGCAACGGGGACGAATGTGTGCGTTGATTACATCGGCACTGCTGAGTAATGCTCCGACCCAGTTTTGGTGAGAGCTGAAGAATAAATAGGGAGATAGGTCAATTTCAAGTCAGTGAGTCTTCGTTTCATTTCGTTCTATCGTATTGTTCCGAAAGGAAAAAACGCTTATGTTCCTACTGCATCTAGTCACCTCTCCATCTAAGTAAGTGCACCCAGATAGAGGGCATATGACGGCGATAAATCCGAGGTAACGGCGGCGTCGAGTAGCACGGTTCCACTCAAAGCATCTGGGACCTTCCGCCCCAACATCACAACGCCCACGATCTTTCTCAAGATGAGTCTGATAAGCTTTTCTATTGATGAAAGGACTGATGGCGGTGATTCGATTTCGTAGACTTTCCCCACGAGCAAAAGAATCGAACTCATTTGTGCGTCACGACTTCTGGTAATCAATTTTCCTTGGGAAATTCAGTGGCAAAATCGTAACTTTTTCCTCAAAAACATATTAATAGCATTTAAAATTATCAAATTTTAGTCCCACTTGTTACATTAACATTATTTTTAAAAAAAGCTATTTTTATATGAATGTGTAGAAAAGATTCATAGAAAATCCGCCGGAGTTTTGAAAAATGTTTTCGAGAAGAGAATAAGCCTGAAGGGTATGTTGGGGGAATTATATTGGGAGCACCTTAACACACGCAGAGAGCAAGCAAAGACTGACTTTTAAAAAGGTAAATGATCCTTGAGTAAAAATACTGGATACTAAGAGCAAGGAAAAACTTTCAAAAATTAGCTAAATGGTATTTTTAATTGAATAAAGAATATTTTAAAAGCAAAAATGGATTTAAAATTTTCATTTTCTTATAAGTATGGTCAAAAAAACACTTGGTTTTCATATTTACCCCAACCCAATTCGTAGCACAAATTTGCGGAATGATAATATTATCAATTATTTTTTAAGTACCTGAGAAAATATTAATATAACGCTCCACCTTTAACAAAAGTTGATATAAAATAGAGGGATCTGAGAATGAATACCGCTCTCGAACTCCTGGAGGAAAATTGTTTCCCAAATTTGATATCAACACTAGATTAAGTCATTTCAAGATAATTTTTTTCAGCGCCTTTGACTTTTTTCGCCATAGCTGGGATAACTCGATAACCCTAAGTTTTCCATTTATTTTTTGAGAAATTGGCTGAAAGTGAATCTGAATTCAATAATCGATCATACCGCACTTTCAGCAAACATGATATCTTTAACTTTTCCCCAGATATGGAAGAATGCTTTGTATGCCTTATCAAAGACCAGATCCCACGTTGACCGCAGGGGTA
This sequence comes from Hetaerina americana, assembly GCF_022747635.1. Lineage (NCBI taxonomy): Eukaryota > Metazoa > Arthropoda > Insecta > Odonata > Calopterygidae > Hetaerina > Hetaerina americana. The sequence goes on from NW_027286830.1 coordinate 1,009,936, forward strand.
AACATCTTTAGTATGTTTTCCTCATAATGCTGGAAAATTCCTCGGGGCTTTCTTTTTGGAAAGCAGTGTTAGTAGCTGTTAGTATGAGATTTGACGTATACCAAATTTATAAACGCTTACAGGAAGTGCAAAAATTCATTTCAGAACTGGATAAGGATAAAAATTCCATTAACCGTCCGATAGGCTTCATCCTCCGGATGAAATAATCTACGTTAAATATAACACGTATTTTAATAGAAAGTTCCGCATTCGCATTCCGGTCAGCTATTAACCTGCTTTTATAAGTCCATCCTAAACGTCAAATATTAAAAAGACATTTGGAAATGTCCTCTAGTCTGAAGTGTACTTTTACTTTACATCATCGCTTCTTCCTTGAATTTTAGGTTGATTGCCCGGGCGTAATTCCGGATTCCTACTTGAACCATAGAAGAACTGCCCGGGACATGAAAAATTACAACGAGAATGTATTTCAGCATGAAGACCTGGGTCTACTTCAACATTTACAAGGGAATTTTGAAAGAGAAGCTCAAATTATTTCAACTTTTTCCTTTCCATTCCTTCCAACAATTGCCCATCGATACCATTTTTCACAAGACATTTTAACAAATGTGAACTAACTCACATTCGGTATTTGTATAACGGTTGCGTCAAATTTTTCTCCAATGGGTTCTTTGTAACGAGAATTGTGGAAAAGGATGAGGTGTACGTCAATGGTCATCATCAAAGATTTGGAATGGACCTAATCCAATTTCAACACCTTCACAATGACGGAGTTAGTATAAAATACCATTAACGGTGTAAAAACTAAGAAGTCACAATGAGATTTCTCTATGATTTGAATGCATCCTCTACTCATTAATCTTCTACATATGATGCGGATTGAAAGAAGGTCAACATAGAGAAGCATTAGTATTAAGAAAAAATGTCCCATTAAGAACCACTTTTATATGTAAAATGTATAACATATGAAATATAACATTACAATTTCAATACATAGTACTTCATTAGCTTCATTTTTATTTACACCGCGTAAAAGAAAAAAGCGGCAGTATGTGAGAACTATGAGACCATTAGATGAAATTAAACTAGATCGAGACTAGATTAGATTAGATAAAATAGGACCAGAATTTATTTATACGTTTTCTGAATTTGGAGAGAGCGCTTCACAGACTACATCAAGATCTAAATGGCATCCTGCAAACCAACGACAGAGTATTTGGCAGGGAGTGATTTCACACCAAGCATAATATTTTGTCCATAACCAAACTTAAATTTTACAAAGTACTTACGGCAAAACATTAATTATTGAAACCATAGGAATAATTTTGGAAACAGCAGAAATTGAGCTTGTGTAACTCTATCTTGAGATGACGGTTACCTCTATAAACGAAGTATAATCGGCAAGGATGATGCAAGTATTGAGGAAATTAGGAAGTGGAAACTAGAACTATATAAAATGGACGGATAGAAGACTAATTATACATTTTATATGAAAATACAGTATGACCTACGAGAATCGGGATTGGCTGCAATATGTCAGGGAGTACGACAGGGTTATCAATTATCACCGGTTCTTTTGACTATATGTTCTAAAGAAATTTAACAAATTTCATGGGCAGGGCATGAGCATAGAGTAGGAAAGCTAAGATAAATATTAATTTACCAAAGAATATACGGTCGTAGATAAAACATTTCCCATATTAATACAGAAATGTGAAGAAAATGGAGAAAATCCGCAAAGGAGAAAGCACCATTATCCAGAAGAAGATAACTGATCAACAGCACGCTAAGTAAATATGTAAGGAAAAGATCAGAGAAGACTTTAATAAGAGAGGAACGCTGAGGAGATATGGTACATGGCTCTGCGGGGCTTTGAGGCAAGAAGATGACCATATCCAAGAGGCATTTGGGATATGGCCGTGGAGGGGAATGGAGAAAATAATATGAAGAGCGAAGAAGACTAACAATGAAGTTTTATAAATAGTAAAGAAAGAGAGAGTTTTAAGGTGAAATTCGATGAAGCCATAAAAAGTGGGTTGAGGGAATATTGACGGTCGATTTTGAGAGAGCATGCTAAAAAACGTATTTTCAGGGAGAACTTTGAGTAAGCGGCGAATAGGAAGAAAGACAGTCAACGGCATCTTTTTGAACGGAACAATATGTACATGCTCTATGAAAGTCGGAAAACATAAGTAATTTTATTAATAAATATTGTTCTCACATAAACTATTTTTCTGTTGACAAAGAATGCCTTCCATTTTCTACTAACCTATAGGCTTTGAAATATGGGGAACGTCACAAGGGAAATATGTTATCAAAAGGAAAATAGTTTGCATTTGTTTCAATCATAGTTTAAAATATGATGATGATACGGAAAAATCCAAATGATATCAACTAATTTCAACTCATCAATTTTATATCGAAGGCTAAGCAAGACTAGTACAAATTAATATTAATATTTGACAGCATACGGTTTTAAGGTATATTTTCGGATGAACACATGATGTAAACTCATATATTCCTCAGCCTCACCTAACAATACATTACCTGACATCGGAAACCACAATTAACCCTTCTTCCTCTGATTCTATCGAACATGGTTATCCTGTCTCTTATTCCTTTCCTGATGTTCTCCCCTCAAACAAAGTCGTCAACATCCCAGGGCCAATGACAATGTTCTACATCCATCTTTTCTGACTGCTTTGAATTTCTTCCAAATATCTTCATTTCCTCCCCCAACATGACTGGATCTTCCTTTTTTGTTTTTCTTCCCTTACATTTCACCAATACTATCATTCTCTCCACCCATTCCTCAAAATTCTTTTATCCTAGCCTATCACCCGGCTTCAATAGCCAGTTTTAACGAGACTCCTCTTGAACCGTTTTACTAAAGACCCCTTACATCAATCCCTCCTCGTGAGGGCCTCTTTACTTAACGCACTCATTCTTCTTATTTATCTACTAATTAGACAGCTATGGTCCAGGACAATTCCAAGAGACATGAACTGTTCCACCTATCCTAGTTTATGCCGTCCTATTTTAAAATTTAACTTAGCCTACCTTCTTCACGAAAGCCTCATGACCTTTGTTTAGCTTTCATTGATACACATATCACACCTATTACATTGATTTTCAAATGCATTCAGAAATAACAATAATCCTTAGTTGACAGGTTAGCTAAAGATTGAACATCTTCAAACCTAACTGATTTCATGAAATCCCCGCCAACTTTCATTCCTAACTCTATTTTCTTTCTCTCCATATTATTATTCCTATATTATTATACTCCCCTCCCATGGACTATAACCTTGTGGTGAAAGGGCTTGTGCGTTCCCACGACCCCTAGAGCTGTGCTGGCGGGAGCAATGATAATTGCTCCCGGTAGGGTCACCCATTGATAGGTCGAAGGATAGGAGCCACACGAAAGGTAGTCCACGCAGCGTCTGTTCCTCAGTGAGGCGGCTGCAAATGCGTCTGACCCCAGTGGGGCGGCCATTGAGCGATGGTGTCACGTTAAAAACCCTATTGAATAAGGCAACGGTAAACCACCTAAATTATCATTCGCAAGAATATAATGATGGACCCTATAGAGAATATACAGGGTTCGTCCGGAAAATAAGTGTACTGAGCTCAGGAAAAAAAATTTATTACACTTTTACATATCTTAAGCTAATATTCCTCAAAATAGGACCCTTGTAAGTCGATACACTTGTTCCAGCGGCGTTCCCATTCCTGGAACGCTCCCGCGAAGGCATCATCGGGAACCTCTCGAAGACACGTCGTCACGGCCTCTTTGACGGCGTCCAAAGTCCCGTATCGCGTTCCTTTCAAACTCCTCTTTATCTTCGGGAACAGAAAGAAGTCCGGTGGTGCCAAGTCCGGGCTGTAGGGCGGGTGCGGCAGCGTTGCCACGCCGTGCTTGGCCAAGAAGTCCGACACGACAAGCGCGGTGTGAGACGGCGCATTGTCGTGATGCAGCCGCCAGATGTTTTTGATCGCTGGCCGGACGCGGGCGACTCGTTTTCGAAGCCTGTCGAGCACTTGGACGTAAAATGCAGCATTTACAGTTTGTCGTTCAGGTACAAATTCGTAGTGGACGACTCCCCTTTTGTCAAAAAAGACAATGAGCATCGCCTTGATCCGAGATTTGCTCATGCGAGCTTTCTGTTGACGGGGTGATGATGGGGTGTGCCACTCCGCACTTTGTCTCTTCGACTCCGGGTCGTACTCAAAGATCCACGCCTCGTCACCCGAAACAACGTTCTCTAAAAAATGTGGATCATTTTTGCAGCGATCCGCAAGTTGTGTCGCGATTTCCAAACGATTGAGTCTTTGATCATCATTGAGCACTTTCGGCACCAACTTTGCACAAATTTTTCGCATCTGTAATTGGTGCCTAATAATCTCGTGCACTATTGTTTTTGGCACATTACACTGCTCTGCTATCATCCGAACACTAAGACGACGATCAGAGTTCAGTACATCGCGAACTTTTCGCACATTTTCGTCGGTGAGTGTCGTTGATGGGCGTCCAGGCCGTGGTTCGTCGTCGACCTCTTCTCTGCCCTCAACGAACATCTTGTGCCACCGAAAGATCATGTTTCTGGACATGGCTGACTCCCCGTAAGCCTGGTTAATCATACCGACAGTTTCGGTAGACGATTTCCCAAGCTTTACCGCAAATTTGATGGAATAACGCTGCTCCAAAAACTTCGGCATCGCGTTCCGTGACGTGGGTCGAGCGTGGAGGTTCGCGTTAACAGAGCTCCTCACTACACCACAGCTCAGAGCCGACTGCCTTTTTCAGCGTCGCTTGCCAACATACCCCCCTCCAATCGCAGCCCGTCAGAGCGGTGCTGGGCGCGTCTGGAGCGGCGAGAAAAAATCAGTACACTTATTTTCCGGACGAACCCTGTAAGTCCTGATAACTACGAGACCCGGCCCAATTAGCCATGTGTCGTGCCCGGCAGCAGGCGAGGCAAGGCCTACGCGGTGGTCATCTCACAAAACCCTTGAAAAAGAAAACCGACAGTAGCAGGACAGAAGACGTAATAGAAGACCAATCTAGTTGTATCAGTAAGTCGGAACATTAGCACATGTTGAGTGCAGGAAAATTAGAGAATATTAAGCGAGATATGGAGAGAGGAAATATATGTACATAGATAGTTTAGATTAATGCGAGGTGAGATGGAAGGATGGCGGGGATTACTGGAATAATAGTTATCGAATAATATGCAGCGGTGGGGACGAGAGTCAATGAAGGGTTGCCATAATATTAAATAAAGATGTAGGAAGAAACGTAGTCAACATAGAACAAGCAACGGATAGAATATTACCAGTAGAGATAAAAGCAGAACAGACGAACTAGATCATAGTTCAAAAATACATGCCACCAAGCAATCATAAGGGGAAAGAAGTCGATACGATCAGTTAAAGGACATAATCGCGTGTGTTACGGCAAAGAAACAGTTCATAGTGATAGGAGATTGGAATGCGACGGTAGGCGAAGGAAGAGATGAGGTGGGGGACTACGGTTTTGGTACAAGGAATGACGGCGGGGAGAAAGCAATTGAGTTCTGTACGAGACAGGCGTTAGTCATCACCAACACTTGGTTTAGACTCCAAAAAAGGCGTAGCTATTACGTGGAAAATACCAGGTGACTCAGAACGGTATCGGTTACATTATAATATGGTTAGGCACAGATTCAGAAACTTTTTGATCAATTCGCACATCTGGGATAGGATGCAGACTATAATCTCAATTTGGTTGTTATGAAGTGTAGCGTCCGTTTCAAAAAAGGTAAGGCAGGAGCGGCGAGTATCAAGAAACGGATATCGAAAGACGCAAAATAAATTATAGGAAAGGTTAATGAGAAAGCGACAAGGAAACCATAGATCACGGATATGCGCGGATATGGAAGGTTTACAGAGGAAAGGTGAAATTGATGCGCCATACAGCACGGTTAAAGCACTATCGGGAAGTAAGAAGATCAGTTAGAGATAAGTCGGGTAAGATAATAGTTGACGCAGAAAAGATCCAAGAGAGATGGAAGGAATATATAGAAGAACTTGGGCCAGTAAGGTTAGACATAGGAAGAGAACATGATGTAGATGAAATTATCTTAGGTCCGGACATACTTGACGATGAGATAGAAAGGGCATTAAGGGAGATGAAACTAAATAAGGCCGTGGGGGTGGATAACATTCCCGTGGACCTTTTAAAATGCTTAGTAAAATGTGGGAGGAAGAGGCTATATGGGCTGATCCGTAGTATTTCTGAGGAGGGAATCTGGCCGGAAGACTTTGTGAGATCAGTTTTAGTTCCTTTTCCGAAAAAGGTAAAGGCCACGTCATGTGTGGACTACAGGACAATTAGTTTGATATCCCACGCAGCTAAAGTTGTTCTCAGGATCATAAACAAAAGGATAGAGAGTAGGGCAAATGATTACTTAGGGGATGATCAGTTTGGGTTTAGGAAGGGGAGAGGTAAGCGTGATGCCATTGCAGCAATGAGATTATTAATCGAGAGGAATATAGAACACAACCAGGAGGTATTTGCCTGTTTCGTAGATTTCGAAAAAGCGTTGGATACAGTAAATTGGGAGAAACTAATGGGTATATTGCAGAAAATAGGAATAGATTGGAGGGAAAGGAGGCTAATCCGCAACTTGTACATGTCTCAGACTGCTCAGGTGCGAGTGGGGAACGGGGAGTCCGGATGGGCAGTGTTAGGAAGAGGTGTACGGCAGGGTTGCCCATTATCACCGTTGCTGCTCAATCTGTATGTACAGGAAATGATTAAAGAGGCATGGGAAGAACTGGAAGTAGGAGTGGGCGGGGAATTTGTAAAATCATTTAGGTTTGCTGATGACCAAGCTTTACTTTGTCAGTCAGCCAGGGGGCTAAAAGCAAATTATAATAAGAGGGTATAACATTTTACGCATCTCGGAAGTGTTTTGACCAACATGGTCAAAGTGGTACGGACGTAAGAAGAAGAATTGCATTAGGCGAAGAGGCTTTCACAAGGAGGGAGTTTATGACGGGGACGTTGAGTAAGCATGTTACGAAAAGGCTCGTCAAAACTTTGATAGGGAGCGTAGTTATGTACGGCGCGGAAACGTGGTCACTAAAGAAGGAGGATAGACGTGGATTGGAGGCTTTGGAAATGTGGGTGTGGAGAAAATAGAGAAGGAGAAATGGACCAAAAGGAATCCAATGAAGAAGTACTAGGAATGGCGGGCGAGGAGAGGGGCTTGTTGGGAGAAATCCGAAGTTGGCAGGAGCAAAGAACGAAGGGCGTTTTGATCGGCCATGGGATGTCAAACACTGCAATAGAGAGGAGGTCACGTCAAGTTATTAGTCTAACGAGGAAAGGGCAGGAATAGGATAGGGATGCTGGACGGGATGAAGGAAGTACACTGAGATGAAGAAGGATTTGATGTAGAGTAGGTTGCTGGATTGTGTTTTGCTAGGTGTCACAAAATATTTGTTTCGTAGTTGTGTCCATGCAAAGCCTACCTTAACCGGTAGATCATTTAATAATAATAAATATCATATTATTTTTTTCAGGTTTATTTTTACCAATAGATATAATGACAGTAATGACAGATCAGTCAAATCTAACTTTGAACATTGATCACTGATAAACTTCACTTTGATGGGTATTAAAAAGAAGTTGTAAACATGAAATTCTGAAAATTCATTTATCTCACAACATGTTTACAACAGAAAAATTTAAATTGAGCGAATTCCCTCTGAGACCTCAACTACTTAGCGGTCACTATTTTACGTTAAAATACCTGCCCTGAAGAAATAACACCCTCATGATCAATAGAAGCCATTGGTAGGCAGATCACGTTTATTTCCTTTTAACGATATTTCACTATGGATATCCCCATTACTGGAATGCGGTAAAAAATGCAAAAAGGTACCGTGCATGAATAAACCATATGAGCATTTCATATTCAAACTGACCAAAGGGAGACTACCTGTGATACCTTACTGACGACGCGTCAATCAAAAAGCATGCTATGGAAAAGCAGAGAGAAATGAGAATGGGAGGCAAAATATATTCTATCCCTTTTCACATGCCTAGGTGTATTCTTTGGAGCGTATCTTGATTCGGTCCTCATAGAGGATTCATTCCTTGAATAACGAGTGGTGAATGGAACATATTTTACGTTCCCTTTCCGTTGCAGATGCTCTTGCGAGGGGTATCCCATTCATCCATTCTTTGTCCGCAGACCGGAGAAGATGCTCCACGTAGAGACCGAGCGAAAATGTGCTCCGAAGAAAAATATCTCTCCGTTCGACGGATGTATGTAATCTCGATTGACGCTCGAAATGTAGAGTAAGAAAAACAAATTACTTGTACGGAGTGAGAAATGGACACACATACTTATATGTTGCAAAAAATTTATGCTTTTGGCTTACATGCACACGTTAATTGAATTAAAATGCCATCACATTGGAAGTATATAGCCGTATATATTGATTGGAACTCATTTATGCCAAACCGCTTGATTTAAAACGTACCAATTTTTGAGAAAAATTGTGTTAAGAATTGTCCCAAAAGTCGTGAATTCCACTTCCCTTTAGTTTTTTAATCCTTGCAACGACTTATGAGGTAGATATAGTTGTAGGTAATCATAATGATTTCACTACTCAGATATAGATTCCAATTTCATAATTGGATGAAAAAAAATGAACTCATTGATACAATTTGCCATTATGGGCTTCCATTTCGCGTAAAAACATCAAGGAAAATTCGAGACGGAGCCTTTCGAGATTATATAGCTGCTCAACAACCAATAAAATCCAAAAAGTGTCGCTGGACATTTATTTATCATTAGGGACCAGAAAATTACGACACTGGCTTTGAAATTTGAATGAAGATTTTAATCAGATTGAAACAGACAAATAAAATACTTCATAATCGTCACGAAAAAAACATCCTCCGGATCCGCTCAATTTTTTTCGTGACCCTTATCTTCACGCCCACTACCGCTGAAAAGAAAATCTTGCGTTTGTTGGCGCAGCGTTACACACGCGCAAATAAAACAAAAAAGGAGTCCCACAGTTCAACGAAATCCCACCGTTACAGATTGCATCAAATTTCCGTCAAAATCAGACCCCGTGGAAATGGGAAAGGTATGGAAAGCGAGAGGTGAAAAGGGGAAAATTTCACAAACAGTCTTGAATTCTGAATCCTTCGAAATTACGACTTCCCCCTTCTCATGTTGTTCTGTCCCTCGTTTTTAGCGGGCGCTTTTGGAAAAAAAAACAGGAACACAAGAAGAAACAAACTAGGGCAAATCAGCGATCAAACAAAAAAGACTGGAATCTTTCTGTCCCCACAGGAGTGTTTCGACTGTAGGAAATGAGTCTTTAAAGAGTCGTAAAAATATCGAAGTGCAAAATCCAAGGTACAGAATTCTGATATTTTTCGACTCAGGAGGGTTTTTCCCGATTGATTTCGGGATTTTGGGAGTGCCCGACCTCGCCGTTCATTTGGTGGTTCCTTTAAACCACATGCCTATATTTTCTCTGCATCGGAAAGGTGTGCAAGTGTGTTTCCGCTAGTACAGGAAGGATTTTTTTTCCTCCAAATAGCAAAAAAATGGAACGGAGAAGACCTCAGGTTTGCCCACGAAACGACAGAAACTGATGAATTATTCACGCACAGCGACAGAAAATACAGCCCCCACCCCACGACTTCAGGGGCTCTCCCCTCTTCGAACGCCGGTCGACAGGAAGGGACTTCAGATTGAGAGGCAGGAGGGAAATTGGGTCCCTATTCTCTTTCCGCCCATCCACGGATATTTTGGTTAGGGATGAGAATTTTATTATTTCTCTCGGCACCCTATTGGGAACAAAGAGGAATAAAATAGCAAAACAAGGAAATTCTTGGGACGGTGGAAGCAAGAAAAAGGCGGGGGAGATGGAGGAAGGGCAGATAAAAAATGGAGGCGTGGTGAAGGGTATGGAAGAAGAATGGGGATGTGAACTTACAGCCTGAGGCTTAATATTTACATTCTGCGGCGGAATATCTTAAGCTATCGCAATAATTTTAGTTGCAGCAGGTATTCAATTGGGATGAGTAATTGATGACGTCATGAAAACGAACGAAATTTGCTAGCTTCTCAGGTGCCTGCTTCTTGGGATGGTTTGCTAGATTTAAATCGCAAACTGACTTCTCTATATTTAATATAGCCGCCGACGTATTAAAAGTCACAGTTACGCTACTCTAAGAGGTTTTACATGAAATACATGGTTGGATATGCATATTGTATACAATTGTATGTTGGTCCATCAATTTTAATGCCTTTTTATTTTTTAATTCTAAATACAGTTCAAAGTTCACAACGGGCACTTCGATCATACTAATTGAAAATTCATTTTTAAGATGTTGAACACTGGTAAATTGCATGATTTGAGGGTTATCCTGAAAAATTTGGATAAAAGCCTGTTTTATACAGAAACTTTCATTTTTCTTTATTTTCTGATAAACTAATTACCCTACAGCAAATACTTGTAAGCTACAAAATAGGAAAAGTTTAGATCAAAATTTACCTTCACACTCTTCTAAACTTATCCAATGGTGTAAACGTTTATGAAAATGAAAGGAGAGGGGAATTTAGAAAGGGACGGAATTTGCAAAGGGAAGGATGTGAAAAGATAGATAAATGAAAAAAAAACACCAGAAATGAAATCAAGAACCAGGACACACTTGACTGGTTAAAAAAAACTACAAATTTATAACCATCATCCGGATTTTACTCATAATCCATCTTACTGTTAATGCACGGTAGATTTTGCACGGCCCACAAAAATAATTTCGAATCACATGGGTTTTCTCTTGACTGCCCTAGGCTCTGTCCTAGGAAATACTTCCTCTGTATTTCAGACCTCCTATCCGCCTTCATGATGACTATTAGTTTAATCTCTTCCTTCCTCCGACTCGCTTTCCAAACATTCTCCCCTGTATAACAACCGTTACTATCCCCCAACCTCTCAATATTTCCTCGCCCGCATTTTCTTCCCACTTCGGACCCCACCTAGCAGTTTCCTCTCTTCCCCTACCTATCTTTTTAACCTTTACGGTTAGTAATCCTCTTTCTACAAATTACTAGCTCAGATCCACACAACAAATCATGTTTTAAGGTATTTTGTCACCTGTCATGTAGTGTGATTGGGTGGATTATAATATAGCCAATACTTTTTAAACTATGATCGAGCACTTTCTATTTATTTAACGCACCTAGTACACAATAAATGTAAATATTTTTCTAGTACATCCATTAATGAAAACTCACTCTAATTAGAATGGTAACGTAGCATCGCTGCTTCCAATTTCCGCTTGAATATGCATGAAGTTGCTTTGTACCGCTAAATTATTTTTTGAAAACCATTAATATACTTCTCAACCTTCAACAATAATTTGATATAGACCTCAATTATGTACCTTTCTGTAACCTTTCAGTTGTGGAATGAGCATTTAGCATTAAGTATCAAAATTCAAAATAAATATAAGAATGAGAGTATAGAGAAGAATGAAGAAAATGAGATATTTCAATAAAAATACAAACGAAGAAGTGTCGCACACGGAAGGAGACGAGAAGTTCCTGAGGGAACTTTAAAAAATGCCAAGAAAGTATGCATTTACAGATTTAAACGAGATGCCTAAGGATTTGACTTTATGGAGATGATTAGTAACCATGTAAGTGGAAAATAAGAGACGAAGTTTAGAAATAAATGCATACAGTGCTGAATAATAAACTATGTTTTGCGGCAATACCTCATAATCATTAGACGCTATGAAATAGTTTTCATGATCCGCAAACTCTACCTGATTTTGGTATAACACCGGAATTAATAACATCTTCAATGAACATACATTTTCCGAATTCAAAGAATTTTTAAATTTGTTGGAGATTTTAAGTAAAAAATAAGAACTTTAAGGATAGTTTTAAAATATCTCTATTGATAAGATGCGTTCAAGTTCCGTTTTAAGTGTTGCATTCGTTATCAGATTGTTCTAAATGTTCGAAAAAAGTTTATCACCCGATGCTTTACCCAAATATTTAACAAATTATATATTCCTCGTGAGAATAAAACGAGATTGTAAGTCAATATGCAGCAAAAATTCTTCGTACGTTCTTCAATTGGATTTTGACAATCTTTGCGAATCAGCGCATTTTAATGAATAATATTTTATATGGGTTGAAGATTTATTAAGCACAATGCAAATGGTGTTGAATTCCTTGGTTTCTAAGAAAACTGCATCACTGTTTAATAGTAACCAACATTATCCATCCATCAGAAATTTACAGTTTGAAATCTGGACTATTTTCTTTGTTATATATCCTCTCATTTTAACATTTACAAAAATTACATCTCACAGCCGTTACTATTCTCTAAACAGTTCGTCTCTTCATTTAGAGATATTCGAAAAATTCTCTAATTCTCGATTCCCAAACAGATTGTCCTCGATTTATTGTACTTTCCAATTCTCAACCATGATCATATTTCACAATCCCCAAAGATTAAACTATTTCCTGGTGATATACTATAATTCTTCCATGCAATCCCTAGCGCTTCACGCCAGAGGTATTAACAGCCTCTTCCTTAGTTTAGGGATTCATTGAAATAAATCAATAGAAATCCTTCTCCCAATGAACGTGACCTTGATCATCCTTAACCAAGATATATTTTATTCCGGAAATTTTCAGACATGAATCAGCATATATTTTATCAAGGATATTAATTATCTGAGATCTGCCGACCGTCGCATATTTTTTGGGTGGAACACGGACCAGGAACTAAAATTTACATGAGGGCATTTTAAAAAGGATCCAGTAGAGGGGAAAGGTCGAGATAGGGACAGAGATAGAAACGCAAGATGTGGAGATCAAGAGAGGAAAAGAGAGGGAAGCAGTGGGAGAGCGATAATTAAAAGGACATCGATTATGAAATTAATAAATATATAAAATGAAGGAAGAACGGCGAGGGAGGGAATCGGAAAGAAAACGGGGATACCGCGAGAATTTCCTTACAGAGAAGGTGGAAGGTGCTGAAGATGCGACTGTACCATACATGAGTTTCAGAAACAGAAATGTAGTTCAGCGTAAATTTAATACCACTGAAGAGTCTATGTATCTAAATAGAGATGAAAATCAACAAAGCTGCAGTTCAAGTACTATCTATGATGGAATAGGATACTGCAATACGATTACTTCTGGATATTTGTATTCTGGTATTCGGTAGCCTTGGGAGTCGGCTAATCATGCAGAGAGAAATGCAGAAAACTGCACAGTGACCAAAGAAAAATTAGCTTTAAATTGAAATACATAAAAAATTCACCTTCCTAAAGATCAATGGACTAAACTTAGTAATGCATTTCAAAAAATTTATAAATTCGAGTAACATAAAACATCCTTCTGATTTAATTGACCCTTAGTCAAACAGGAATTCATAACTCAATCTCTACCCTATCCTTTTCACTACAATTCCTCGCCAAATTTAACCTGAGAATATCTCCATTTATCTCTCATAGATATATTTTTACTATTTTTGTAAAATATATGGGCCCCACGGAAAAATAAATCATATCTGTAAAAGTGTGATATCGTGCAGTGCCACTAACATGGATCTACAGCGTATCCTTCCGCATGAAACGGATATGCAACAAAAAAAACACCAATCGCCCACGGGATTCTCATCTAAAAACAATTCTCTGGGAGGTCGAATGGGACACAATGAGAGCCGACAATGATGAAGTAGGCACCTTTTCATACGCGTCCGCCATCTACGGGCTCTCTCCGGAAGTTCCGAAGCTTCCGCCCACCACCCTCCGACACATCCCTATCTGCACACACAGACTCCTCCCCCACCTTGTTAGTCCAACATCCACATTCTTCAAGTCCTCCGGCGCCTGTGAATCTTCGCTCCCCTCTCGCAGTCAGATTCGTGGAAAGAAACGCCGCGGGGTACAACTGGAAGAGGGCCTCCTTCAAAAGCGCGAATTAAGTCTCCTCCGTCCCACTTCCCTTTGAATTTCCTTCGAGAGCGTCGTCGCATCCGAGGCTTCAAGAGAGTCATTACCTCCCGGCACACTCCGAGAGTGCCCACCCACCCCGCAGGTCCATTGATTCCCTCTCTTTCACTCTAATTCCTGCCGCAGCGGTGGGGCGTGCGGTCCGTAGCGCCCAACCTCCCCGCTACACCCTACAAAAAAGAGCGGCGCGCTGGCAACGGAGGAACAGTCGAGTGGAGGATGCGGGAAAAGGAAGCTAAGGCTACAGAAGAGGCGATGGGGTGGGTCTTCTCTCCCGTCCCCACTTTTTACAGTTGCGCGCCGTTTCCTCCTACAACCAATCATCTCGGTCCTATTCGAAAGGGAGCAAATAAAATAGGTGAAACCTTTTTTTATCAATATCACTCTTAGACGAAAAAAGCCTTTCAGAGCAGGAACTCTTGCATTAATTTTCCATCACACATATATGTATATATATATATATATATATATATATATATATATATATATATATATATATATATATATATATATATAGGGATTAGCTGCAAAGCAGAAGAAGAAAACGGTGCATCGGGGGATCATATACGGGAGCAAGTTAGAAATAAATGGTGAAATTTGATATAATTGACAAAGGTCAGATTCGTCAGGGACAATTGGAAAATAGTTCCAGTTCTCATTAGATAGATTCGATAGCCCTCCTAATAATGGAGAGGAATATCCCAGACAGTATTCCAAGGGTCACTAGTTTTCTGCAAACCTAAATTATAATGTGTTATTCTGATATGAAGTCCTAAATTTGTAAGCTGTAAGTTACTAGTTAATACTTCTCTAAATATTTATAAGATTTATAATAATGCTGATGTTAAACTGATGAAGATATACAACATATCTGGAAATGTAGTAACACTCACATGTACTTGTATACTCCTGTAACATAGGTAAGTGCTTCACTGTCTCGAAAAAATTGAGAAATATTAATACAAATATTGAACATATCATTTCGATAAACCGTTATTTGGGCTGAGAAGTTTAGCTTGGGTCTTTGAAAAATAACTCGTATTCCAATGGTAGCTCGCTTTAAAAAAATTCATCCACCAAGCAAAGCTTGGAGGGAATAATGCAGCATTGGTAAGGTCATAAAGTTATCGGAAAATACATGATTTGACATTCATTCACAGGATGGTACATGCATATATTTTTATTTTTAACACCTTAAAACCTTTAGTGAAAGAAAAATATGCTCTTCTACGTCATTCACAAATCTTTACGCCCTCTAATACTATTTCCACGTAATACAAAAATAAATTTTTAAATAAAATTACAATTCCTCTGAGTGGGTATCATAAAATCATTAGCGAGAGTAGAAAGACATACCTAAAAAAAATTAGATAATTATTCCAAAACCTCAATTGAGACAATAGGCATTTGAAAATAATTATGAAGCAAACCATGCAGGCAGGTAATATTTTCGATCATATAGTATTTTGTAAGTGAAATTTTCTATGCCATGAATGCAACGCATAATTATAATATACTATGGGTCCGGGAAGAAACTGCACTTTTATAAGTTAAAATACATTTTTATAAAGCATACATTTGCTTAGGCATTTCTCTGTGCACACAAGTGGACGAAAAAAATTAGAAAGATGGTTCGGCGGATAGGGGAAGATGTTTCGAGAGAACAATGGGAGAGTGGTTAAAAGAGAACTGCTGATAGACGCCACAGTTATTATCTTCGTTAAACTTTGCAAAGAGACAAAAAAGAAGGAAACAAAAGGGGTCTATCTCTATTGTTTGTCTCCCAGATATAACGCTCGAAATGTACTTGTGCGCACCCAGGAATATCGTTCCCCGAGGCATTACTCATCGTCTTTCAGGGAGCGATGACATTTTTCTCCCACCACGACTGTCTCCCCTGAACTCGAATGCGCTTTATTGACGTATTGAAGGCTGCCTTAGAGGTGACTCGCGAGTTTTTACGAAGGACTGATTCCCACAAGACCCTAAAAGACAGCAATAAATTTTACGACACCGTGAATGACTAATGAAATCCCTGGAGCAAAAATAAGAAAAATTACGAGAAAGCCACTTGAAACACAAACCTAATTCGAGAAAAATAAACATATTAGAAGCCTAAAAGAAAAGATGCAACATTTTATCACATATACTTGCCTCTCTCCCACACTTATCAGCACTTTACTCAGTAATTATTTCGGTTGCAAAATTATTTATCAACATATTTCATCCAGCGAGACATTTGTTTATGCCATTTTCTATCTACACCAAAACGAAATAGTCATTATTTTATAGCCTAAATATTGTGAAATGAGATTTTTGATTCTTCTCAATATTATAATAATTAGTTTACCACCGTTTTGATTGCGTTTTTCTTATTACTATAGTCACCACTTATTTATCAAATGGCTATCCTTCTCCGATTTTTTCACCTAATTTTGTAATTGAATTTATTCTGTTTCATTAAAGGATGGATGATATCTCTTGTTTATTTTCTGTCTGGTGCTCAGAAAACTTTGGAAAACTCAGATCTTCCTCCCGTCTAGTGTGTAGCACATGAACATAATTGACAGTTCAGTTCAGACATTTTTGGCCCATAAGGTTCTGGTAAATTGTTCTGTCCTTATTGGGAGTGTGCTGCAGGAAATACAGGGCGCAGTACTTGTTATAACCTACATACCACACCATGCGACTTTTTAAGTGATTTAACAAATTTTAGAATGTATTAAGGGAACGTATAAATCGACTTGTTGCTTTGAGAAAAGAATCACTGATAGTTATTTTCAAAGTATTAAAATAAATGCGCGACAAAAAAACAAGATGATCACAACACTATTACGCTTCATTGCGATTTAAATACTGCACGTCCAAAACTATCAAGTGAATTCAAATTTAGTGCCCTCGGCGAGACTATCTGTATGATTATCTCCGAAAGGGAACACAAGCTAAAGCGTACAATCAACATCTTAACATCAACAAATTCAAAGTATCTTAAACCTCTAATTAAAGGGGGTTGTAGTGGTAAACGAGTTGTAAAAAGTAGTAAACCGGAGTAGAGGTCACCCACTGCCAAACCTAACTGGGTCACCTACTTGTATACTTCTATATTACATTAGTGTGATGAAAGCATAAGGCTAAGAGCTTATCAATCTTACGTTTTAGTCTCTAGGTTATATCCACCGATGTGCATTCGTGCATTCCCATAAAAACCTGATAAAAATGATTGATTCCCCAAACAATTGCTATGTATAATAAGGTTCTCATAAGCGAAACTCAACTTATTTTGCATGCGTGACCAATAAATATCAAGTTAAGCCTCAAAAAGAGAGAAAAATATAGTAAGAAATAAAATACATTTTAATAATAAACAAAATTTATATTGGCGATGACTAAATAACATATTGTTTGAACAAACTAAACTCACAAAACAACGTTACTCGAAGGTATCAGGTGCCGTAAGTTGAAACGAGGTCTCATGATAAAAAGTAACAGTAACACAAGTATTATCCTAACTTGACATGAATAGCGTTTACCAAACACTTGATTGAACTGGAATAGATTATTTTAGCTCTCTTAATTTCATCACTAATGGAAAAAAAGTATTACGGTTTAAGTTTTTTTTTTAATCCTTAAAAGGTTAAATTTGTTCGTTCGCACGAGGAAAAACCGATAAGTTTATTTATCATTCAATTTTCAGGAGTAATACGAGTATTTTTGAGGCATTGCTTCCCATTCAGTTCCCATTCCAAAATCAGCCAAACGGAACATTGGCAAGTTTCTTTTAATGATGACAGTAGCTCTGTAAATGAAAGTGCGAGTTAAATCTACCTCGTAATGAGACATCCACATTCGAGAAATATCGCTTTTGGTGTCGGAAGTTATTTCATTAGGCATTTTGCAGAAGCGCAAGCTTAGTGTTTAATTTTTAGACGTCAATTTGACAGCGCTGCCATAACATTTCGACGGTTTGTGGCACTAAATCACGAAATAATTCCTTAATTAATAGCCTCGCTAACTCGTAACGGTTTTCTCAATCACCGATGTAGTAAATAGTCCGGTTAAACATTCATCAATAATGATGGATAGGAAGCAAGCATTGTTATTTCAATCCATTTATAAATAATACCTTATTTACAATAAAATTTTACGTCCCTGCAGAAAATCGAACTTTTTCGTGTTCATTCAATGCAAAATAAAGGAGCTCTGAAACTGCATCCAAGATATTTTTAAATTTTCATAATTACACAACGCGGAACAGCACAGAAGTGTACGATGGTTAATTTATGAAGTCATAGCCGCAGAATAGCAAGTTTACCGTTGAAGTTTACTGTTAACAGTCAATGCGTTCATTGTTGACGATTGCATGTTTGTCATCATGAAGTTATTGAAACGACCAGTCTCGACGTTTTGTAGCACCGAATATTCATTCCCACTTTTGAAACATTCGCCGTAAATTCGCAATCGTACATGTGCAATATTTACATCCTTCCATTTTCTCATTACTAGGGCATTACAGCTATTAATGTTTCATCAGACAGGAATTTAACACATCAATCTCCGAATAGCAATCTAATTTCTTCTGTTTACTGCAGTCCAACTACGACTATGAATCATTATATTTCGACTGACTTTACGACATTATGCCACTTCATCTAGGAAAAAAATTATATAATAGCATTAAAACTGTACGTTCCTATAATACAGTAGACGCAATTCCAATAAAATTGTAATGCTATGCGTACGACTGCTTTAATCAGTGTTTAAGGACCCACCCTGTTAGTTTTGTTCTTGGCAGTAGTAGTAGTATTTAGGGTAGGCGACCGACTGCTGAGGTCATTTGCGCCATAGGGGATGGACAGGAAAGGATGAAGGGTGGAGAGAAACCCGCCGTCGGCATTAGCCTGCTCTTTGCGAAAGACACCAAGGGGTCCGCAGCTTAACGTCCCATCCGACGGACGGCGCACTCACTCAAAGTGCTCTCCACAAAGCACCTCAAGTAGGGATCGAGATAAGTCTGAAAATATTCAACACCACCGGGATTTGTACCCGGGCCCTCTGGGTGGGAAGCCAGTACATTAACCCCCGCACCACCTTGATCCCCCTTGTTCATGGCATATCCAGGCGGAACCCAATAGAATTACGCCCGTTCTTCCAAAACATTTTCCTCTGATAAGATGTACTGAAATGCTAATATGACCTTTGGATTGAAATCGACATCAGATGAAAAGCTTCAGAAAGTATGGTGAAAATTTTTTGATGAAGAAGCAATTGGCTTAACTATTCTGAAGTGCCATTCTGATGGTCCATTTCACAGTTTCTTCGAAGCTGTAAAGAGCTAAGATCACGGTAGGCTTGCTCATGAGTATGAATCTACGGCGGTGAGCTGAGTAAATTGGTAATTGCCCCATCTCTTTCCTGATGGGTGGATTGAACACTTTTTTTCGTCTCGAAAAGATACTTTGGCGGTTTAAGTAAAACCAAAGAGCTGTGGTGACAAACGATTTTCCTGATAGCATTTGTCCACCTAATTCCACATAAAGGAGTTTATCTTGGCTTTAAATTTACCTTTTCGTACACAAGGAAAAGCCTTCACCTTCAAAATTCGAACTTGTTGCTAGAAAAAATGTTCGAGTCCCATAGAAATAGCTGCTGTCATACAGAAGACATATACTAAAAAGGGTAGCAAAAATATACCGAGCAAGGTATAATACGAGGAAACAAGTATTCATTTTTCCGGGATAAACAAAATTTTTATTACAAATGTTTATTAGCTATACTTACAGTTTCAAAAAGAAATTCTAAGAGTAGTGTCATCATGAAAGAGGTGACAATATAGTTTCCTTATCTCACTCGAAAATCAGCTTCATTATGTAGCTTACGGGTTTCAATATGTCTATTTATAACCAATTTTCCTCTCATAATTTGTGAACAACACAAGAAAAATTTACATGCAACTAGAACTTCGCGGATGGTACTAATTACCACTGAATAATTACTTAAATGGCTATTGGGCAAACACTTCCAGCCACATGCTCTCGTAAGTCTTGCAGGCAGGCATGTAAATGTTATTACATGGAACTATAGTACATGAGATTCATCATAGAGGTGTAGATCGAAATGCTAACTATGATAATCACAGCTTATTTTCAAAGGAGTAAACACAAAGTTTAGTACATATTTTCACTAATTGGTCTACATATAAAAACAAAACGTAATTTTTTCCGAGCAGTCATACATTTTAGGATAAAATTAAAATCTCGTTAAACGTATATTCCTTTTATCCCTCTGGCTCCAGTAAGGTTATATTACGCAAGTAAAAAAATTCGTTCCAACAACTTTTCCACCAATACGTGCATTTTCCAATACAACCTTCTCTGCAAAAAATTGCATAACTCCAAAATAATTGAAGTAATTAAGCGCGGAGTGAAAAACATGAAATATCATTTTAAAAATACCAAATCTAAATTTTTAATAACAAAATTAGAATATTAATGATTTACAAAAAAAAATTTCCTATCTAAAGTTTACCCGTATTCTCAATAAAAACATTCGGCTTTTTGCAGATCTACTCTCCGTTCATGTATTTTCATTCAAATGATAAGAAGAGTATATGAATTTAATATTACTCATCATATGTATGGTTGAAACTGAAAATTAATCCACGATAATTCTATTCAATCATAGAAGATAGCTGTGAATACTTGAAAGGACTAGGAAATAATCTACCGCGCGCCATTACATTAAAACCATTCCAAAGGACTACGGTAAAAATCCAAAAATGTGAAACATTTTTGAACCTCATTAGTTTCAGAACATTGTCTAATTTTAACAATTCACTTTGAGTATATGTATTTCATCATTTAAATGTATTTCGCAATATTTTGTCTGCACTATAATCCCTGCCGTATTTAATTTAAGGTCTTTCACTTTGAAGGTAATCGATGAAAAAAAACTGTCCAAATGCTCATTTCCTTCATTCCGTAAATCAATCAATCTTTCAAAACATTCAGCTTTCCGCATATGGATTCACAAGGTACTTAGGGTCATATATTTAAAGTTTATAAGACGGTGAATTTAGCCCAAGCGTCTGTTATGCCAAAACCAAGCTGTTCATTTATGCTTAAATATTAAAAAACAATGGTTCGAAGTAATAACAATTATTGCGACGTATAATTGATCTTATTATGTAATTTTTGCCTTTAATTGTTAAAACACAGGCCACCTGCACCGCACTGAAAATTACTAAATTTCAATAAATATCAATGCTAAAATAAGCGCATTTTATTTACGATGAGTTAAATAAGAAATAATTACAAATGTTAACGCTGTTAAAACAAATTAAAAATACGAGTTATAATAGATCTCACAACAGGAATATACGCATAGGATACCTTGTAATATGAAAGAAATTTAAATGATTACTTTAACAACTTGATCACAGTTACGATGAATAAGAGGTGACCTACTTTCTATGACTTGCAGGGTAATAAGCGATGATTCTAAATCCACGAGTTCAAATCTGCCTCCATTGGCAATGCTAAGGAGCGAAATAATTGTCTTCAGTGAAACTTGTTTAGGTCACTTAATGATCTCAACTGTAGAAACTACATATTGCTGCTGTTAATCTGATAAGATCACGGATTCAAATCCAGCCGCAAACAAGCAGACCTAAAGTCTAAGTTCTTAATTTGATATTTGCCTGAGCTAGATTGCCTCAGTCATTGTGAGATAATTTCAAATGCTCTCACTACAGATGGGTAAACGTGAGGCAGAATAGTCAACGGATTAAATGGAAACCTGGCGTTCTCAGCTGCCAAATACATTCGTTGAAAATATTTCTGAGAATTCCCGGGTACCATTTGATTTTTTTTTAACTGACTGTTGAAGTGAAAAAATGAAAATATGTTGTTTTGTAACCCGAGGCAAATAAATGTATCGTTACATCGCTATTCAGTGCGTATCCACCCTAAATCTACCTTAAATGATAGAATACCAACAATAATAATAATATATACTGTCCAAATAGATCATCACCAATGGCAACTTTTTGTTCTCTTATGCAGAACATGGAAAATATTATTTTCACTGAGAGACGAAGGAAAGGGGGTTGACCGCAAACTAGCTTAATCATCTCATAACCTCCATAATGATCTTGTCAAATTTATTTCATACGCCATGCTCATAGAATACCAGCGTATTGAATGTCTCTTTATGAATAATGCATAATGTAAGGAAAAGATGACCAATGGACCTGTTATCAGGAAATATATCATTGATGAGGCAAGAAAAGGAAGTATTATTATCTCTCGTGAGACAGGGAGCAGATTCAAAATCAACCATCCGTCAAAAAATCATCCAACCTGGAACAATCGCGCACACACCCGATTCTCCCTCCACCTCACACCCTCCCACTCACGTCACAGACCAATCGCGAATCCTGATCCCGCGAGAAATAAAAAATAACCTCTTTGCTCATCCCCTACCTGAATATTCACTGCTCCGTGCTCTATCTCCCGCACGACAAGGTAACCAACCCCGATTCCTCTCAGTCATGGCGGGGGAGGAATCAAAAATAAAACATCCGCGGAAAACGAACAGAGAGCATCCCGCAAAAGTAGTTTCCTCTGCGTCGCACATATTCCAGCAACCAAGTTGTTGCCGTAACAACAGAACATACCCCTGATTCGTCCCGCAGCGCCTTTCCAACCTCCTTACACACGCGGTGGCGGATATTGCCCCTCTCCAACACTAACTTACCAACCCAACTCCCTCTCAGCTGACTTCACCTGTCAGAGCCAACAATGTATGTCTATGGCTGAAAAATATGCATACGTAAGTTACCAAACTAAATAATAATTTTATAGCCGTTTACAAAATGTTAATTGTAACTCAGGATTTTGTATATCTAAGGATGATTATTAGTAGCTTCGTTTTATTTAAATAGAGTCACTTTCTTATGGATTATTGTGGATATTCTACAGATATTTTTTTCTGCTCCCCAACTTTGCGTGAGCTTTCCTATGCTGGTTCTACCGGGGTCTTAATGCTTGGATTTGTGAGGGTCTCTTCATACATGTACGATTGTAACTTACCCTGTTGACATTTTATATCAAGTCAGTACTTTAATTTCTTGTTAATTTTACACTACACCGAATTTTTTTCTCTCGGTACTCTTAGGTGCTTAATATTACAACACTTACATAACTACTTGTATAGAAAAAACCTCAATGGACCTAACGCTCTAAATTTCATTCAGGTAGAAACCGCGTACTACGAGTACTCTTATTTAACGTCAAACTCAATTCCCGCATCCTTTCCTACGATTTTCGTGTTCAATTGCATTAAAAAAGTGATTGCTTAATAAAAATTAAGTGTCGTCAAAGCCTTTATTGCGGCAGAGGACAAGAAAAATGGATACACATAAATAAATTATAAAAGAGATTATAAATATCATAGATTGGCAATTGAAGGAACGAGAATAAATGTTTGCAACGATACCACTGCTGATTTGGACATACAAAATAAATAAGAGTAAATAATCAAAAGATCGGCAATTGAAAAAATAAGTAGATATATTCATCATCTAAATTTAATATTACAGTAAGCCACCTGGGGCAGCGTGGAAGCATGCCAATCAACACTTCTCCTTATAAAATAGATCCCGTGGCATCAAACTCTAGAGTTAAAGTTTAATAGTTCAGTGGCCAAATAATTCACGGTTATGATAATTATTCTCAGTACACTAGATTTTATGCAAAAAATGTAATTCGTCAGGTACAAATTTTTAATCCAACTGCGGCATCCATACACAGATCCGCATCCCGGATACTTTAACCATCCATCCGTCACATCAGACGGTTTAGAAGAAACGCTGACCTGGACGCTTAACGCTTGAGGGGTTTAGTGACGTCTCACTCGGCGTCAGAATCCAAATCGAATGAAGAACATTTTTTAAACAGGTTCAGGGGTGAATGCTTTCAGGAACGATCCCTGCACCCTCATTTTCTCCTCATTCGTTCGCACCTTCCCCCTCGTATGCAAACACCCCAGCGGGGCAGCCCTTCTTGCCCGCGCGATTGACTCGTCCCCTCCCGAGCGTCCCCACTCGGTCTACCTCGCATTCATCTCCTGCAGGTTCGCTTATATTTGTGTGCATAAAGGACGGGGGATAGATGTGCGCGCGTGTGTGTGGGGTAGATGAAGGTAACGCAGGTAGGGCCTTTGAACTGTAAGTAGAGGGGCAAGGCGTCGAAGAGGTCAAAGGAGGGCAAAATACGGGGGAGATGGGTGGAGAAAAGAAGAAAACGATTTAAAGGGATCGCGGTAGTAGCATAAGAGGCATGCGAGATGAATGCGATAAATTTTTAAAGTGTGAATTAGGGTGAAAACTAACTTTACATATCATGTTTTATTCTTTATTTTATTTTTTGGTATTCCAATCTTAACCGATTGGCTCGTACACACACGTGTGTACAAGCGAGTACGGCTTTACAATTGGTGGCAATCCTGAAAAATGGACTTCAATTACTCAATATTTCAGCCAATAAACATCATTAAAACTTAACTGGCTATAGCCCCATAGCGAAAACGCCAAACTGTATCGCAACAAAATATGTCAAGCATCTCAAAAAACTATTTCCACCAAAAATAAAAGAAAAAACTTTTCTTCGCCCTAAAAAATATCATTTTCCTAAGCACTCCATCATCATTAATTCCAAACCATTATAAAGTGTAATCAAAGATTCGTTCCTTACCCTGAAGAGCCGTAATTGTAACGGATTTGAATTGTAAGAACACTGTAAGATGTCTTTAGCTGAAGGAATTCATGCATTCTACACAAGTTCGCACATTTTGCAGTCATAGAAGCTAGAATACACACATAATTACAACTAAGACATTATTTTATTCATCACCTTGCTACCATGAAGCATTAGAATATATTTTAATTTTTAAAGTAAAATAATTTAATGGAAATTAAATATCGTATGAAACCCATTTTAATGAGTTAGTCAACTAAATTCAACTAACTTTAATTAACTAAGGTATTTAGGGCATTAAGAACCATCCATAAGAGATAGAGCGATATACTTGTATCCAAGAAAAAATCATACGCAGTGACAAACTGTGACCCAAATACCATATGTACACGCTCTCTGTGCGATATCTTCCGAAAATAAAGAATTAATTCACTAGTAGGTATGATACTATCAATGTTCTATTCAAATTTAACAACTCGTAATGTGTGATTTGACCCGCTACTACCTCAAAATTGACCACTTAACACCTCTGTTTCCATTTTAGTGAATTTATAACTATTTCAATCAAATTCCAGCTATTTATTTAAAAAACAAAAGACATTTTAAGATGCAACTTTTAATCAAAGGCGAGTTCTTAAGCAAAATTCAAAGTTGGGCTTACACGGTAATCTACCCGCATATTAAAGAGCAGAAATGTCAGCTTAAATTTTAAATTCTACCTTTGGTACTCAAGGTTCATGAGGCACACATAGGTAAAGAATATTTGACCATAATATGAATAAACATTTTATTGAAAATCTACAACGCGCAGCCTAATTTTTAAATGTATTAAATTATAGTTCATGAACGCCAATGATTTTTTCAATTTATTGAAAATGCATCAATATAATTAAAAATTTGGCAAAACAGAATAATACGGTATATTCTAAAAAATCTTTAAAAATTTAGCCTTTACACAAATATCAATACCGTTCGAAAAGTTTTCAGACATTTAATTGGCAAGCTTTTATAAATACCGATTAGAAGTTATACTTTAAAACTACTACATTTTTCGAAAGGCCTTCATAGTGAAATTAAAGAAGGAAGGTTATTAGAATGAATTAAGTAGTGAAATATAATTATACATAAATGAAATAATTTTCATTTGATCTTAAGAATTCGCAAACTTTTAAAGCAAATCATTTAGCATTTATTCTCCATTACTAATATTAAGTCCATTTTGCGATGCCTGTAGCATTTTCACGTAGTACCTATCCCTGCTATGTCAAATTATGGATTTAACTGCTGTTGAAAGTAAGGAAATTGCTGAAGAGGTAAAGAACATGGTCCCTCAAATGTACGGCTGAATTTAGAGAAAAAATACAGAGCCATAATAATACTTTAAAAGGTGTTTTTCCATTCATGAAGGGAAGAAATTAAAGTTAAATAGAAGCAATGAAATTTAGATAACATTGCCTCAGCAATTAATTAAATCTATATCCAGAAGAATCTTAACTTCTTAGTCATAATTACAACGGATTTCAGATATTGAAATTAAATCCCATTTGTAAAAAACGTTTAATTCTTTCCAGATCCATCCTTACGGGGTAAAAGACGTTGATCCCCCAAGAAATGATAAGCCAACCAATACCTCCAAATTTCAGGCACTTGGAACTTTCGATCGTTACATTTAATTACGGAAATGCCTCAAAATTTCAATTTTCTAAACTTAATAGAATTCAATTATGTTACTCATGGCGAATTTTGAGTCATACAAATGATTAGAATTTTAAATTTATTTTTAGGTTATACATTAACCTCTCTTTTACCGAAATATGGCTAACGACGACGTGAGACAGAGGAGTACCATACGTTAAAAATAAAGGGTCTCCCGATATCGCTCCCAAAAAAGAAAGCAATATCGGGACGGATTGGTAATTAAGTCACTAGAAAGAACTAACACTGAGAGACTCACACCATTTGGAAAAATTGCGTTGAAATATTCTGAAATCCACCAGGGATTAACTCCACACGCGGCATTTTGGGAAATAAAATAAGCGTCGCCCCATTGCCCGACTCGAGCCGGGTTATTTAGGTGTATGTTAATAGCATAAGTGACAATTATTCTGTAAACATATGAAGTAAAATTATATTTACCTTTGGAAAGTATTTTTAATCATTTTACGAATCCTAATGATCAAGTACAAAACATCTCATATTATATCTTTAATAAAGCTTTAGCACTGGTTAGAGAATCGATTTAGTCAGTTCCAACTTACGTTCGTAAATACAAACGTTAAGAACCGAAAATAAAGATTATAAGTATTTTGAGCATAAAATCAATAAATATATCAATAAATGTTAGCAGCTTTATTTGCACTATAGTGCACAGAGGATTTGTGATAATCAAGCAAGCATAAGTGCTTCTTTTAATGATTTCTAATAATTCAGTGATTAATGACCTGTACCTCACACGGGAAACAAGAATAGAAATAGAGCATGCAAATAAAAGTATTTTGTTATATTTGTTAATTGTAGGTACCTCTGGCGTAGACCATATCAATATTTTAAATGCAGTAATTCATTACCGACTCATATAGAAAGTTGCTATGGGCATAGCAATAACTTGAAATTTTGAACGTCCTAAATTTACAGCTTTTTTCATCTTAGTCCGTATTCTATTTAGGATGCGGGGGTAGTTTTTGGGATTATATCTAACTATAAACCGTATCGTTTTTCACCCAATGATATCATTTTCTTTTCCTACAATTGTTATATTTTTCTTACCTCACTATACAGAGGTATCAATGACCACAACAGAGTAAAAATTGATATTCCTAATCAATGTGGGACTTTTTTAAATAACTTAAGCTGTATATCTTTATCTATAATTTAATATAATCTACTTAGAGTGAACATGGTTTAATTAAGGTTAAATTAATTTTTAATGGTCCTATGATTTCATTTTATACTAACTTATCGGCTGTATTTCAGCGGTCAATTGGTGCTCAAAGTGTTTCGAGATTATTACTGTTCGACAAAAAGGAGAGTATCCGACTACATTTATCTGATTTTCCTGTTAATAGCGAAGACTCTTGTCCAGCACGATTTATCCGCCACGATGGCCAGGATAAGCCCCACCAAGTTGCAACTAGAAATTCTCTTTACTTTCATAAAACAATGCATAAAGAATTATTTCAAATCATTAAAAAAATTGCAAACAAGAATATTTTCGCTTCATCTGCCTCATTTGACGCATATCATCGGAATTTTATTTTTAGAATATTGTAAGACGTGCTCGGTTTCACTGAATGAGTTAAAACTAGAACCACAAACATGAACGCATATGGAAGAATAATTAATGGGGGAGGAGCCGCGGAAAAAATCGAAAAATAAAATGTTTGTTAAAGAAGAAAACAGATGAAGTGAATTTAGTGGCGTACCCGCTAAATTGCAAATGCATTTATTGATTCACTTTCCTCGTTTAAATTGGTGAGAAAATAATTTTATTTTTAGGAAACTGTAAACTTTTGATTGCCTATGAAAATAATCCTATTAATATTTGTTTAAAAACTGACTACACGGCGTTCATCATGTATCTGTTGAAAAGACAAATCCTTTCCAGGTCAGGTAAGTCCAGCTTTGAAAAATAAAGCAAGCAATTTATTCCATAACCAAGCTCCTTCCATTTAATGATTGGCAGTGACAGAATTTCCTAATAAGCTCAATGAAATGGACGGTGTTCGTTATCAAATTTTGTAATTTAATGATTTTAACCATTCTTTGCTCCAGCAATGTGGATATGATGATGGAAGTGTGAGGTGAAAGTCCGAGGTGGACTCGCAAAAAATGGTATCTGGATGAAAAGCCACCATTTCCCATCCGGATAAAGTGTTCACTCAGCTATTTACGATTAATTTCAAACTTCTGCACCACTTTCCCCTTTTTCGTAACACGAAATTCATACGCTGTGATTTTCCTATAATATAATGATTTCCGCCTGAGGCACTACCGTAATTTGCCCCATCTACCTTTCCCAGCACAACGGAAGCTTGCTTAATTCGTATAATTAACACCGGCAAAGAGAACGGCAACGGAAGTTATATTAGCATGAGACGCATTATATTAAAAAAGTAATGCAATTGGAAAAATTCTCACTGATGAAATATACAACAACGAGTAATTTGCCATATCAATAAATTAACTAAAATGCACATTTTCAATTAAGAGCACCCTTTAGGGAAATCAACTCAATTATTCAGGATGCTAAATAATTTTAGGGAGTATAGACTGCAAAGGGTATATGTAAATTATGGGTAAAAGCTTTTGGATCATAACAAAAAATCATCAACTGTTAGGAGAAATACAGTATCGTAAAGATCATTAAAGTTGGAGCATGCAATATTAAACAAACACAAGTCAAAGTCTTTCATCAGATACGTAGAATTCACGGTAGATATAGGTTCAGAGTAAATAAAAGCATAATGTAGACTATCACTTCGTTAAATGGAAAATGCATCCATC
The DNA here is from genome assembly GCF_022747635.1 of Hetaerina americana. Lineage (NCBI taxonomy): Eukaryota > Metazoa > Arthropoda > Insecta > Odonata > Calopterygidae > Hetaerina > Hetaerina americana. Next base: position 1,039,249 of record NW_027286830.1, read on the forward strand.
CATTAGCTATGCATTGTGCAAAAAACACTTCAACCAAACTCCTTCTCTTGGTACTGAATTATTTAAGTCCTCCCATGAAGGATTTTAATTAATAAACAGTTTTTATTGGCCTAAGCTAGCGACTGGTGCCTTGTATTTTTGCGATACATGCACCGCTCTTTCCCTCAGGATTTATTCTTCCCATCCCACTTCCTCACTTTACGTCTCTCACCCCATTCTTCGTGAATCAAGAGGGCTAGTGGGTGAAGCAGACAGTAACGGTCGCAATGATAAAACACGTACTTTGGTTAAACTCTTAAGAGGGAATCTTTATTTCTTTACTGATATCGCAGCTCATTATTCGACGGGTTTATAAAGATGTACACTTTGAAAATCAAATCCTTAAAATTGAAACACCGTTCAAGCATCCTCTCTCTCTCTCTCTCCCTCCCTCAACATCCTTTCTTGTCGAAGAATAGGTGACATCGTTCATTCATTTAAACTATCTTTTCAATTACCAATATTAACCAGCAGCTCCTAAGAAATCTTGTTTCAGAATTTATCGGGTTAATTAGTGTTAATTTCTCATTCTGTTAATATCTAGAGAGATAAGTGGAAGTAGAGATACGGAGAAGATGTGTTTCAATTTTTAGAAAATAGCAAGTTAGTAAGAAAAAAAACGACGAACACTTTACCTTTCCATGGGTTAAAAATCCAAGGCTGTGGTAGAAGCACTAGATGAGAGATAAAAAGCGTAGCGGGGTTGGAGGGCGAATGTCACAAGGAAGAACTCCTTTTCCCTTGCACTGAAAACAGTCCGCAAAAACTTCCTCTTCGATCCCGGATACGGGCGAACGAAACAAAAATATAAAAAACTCCCCGTAATGATTTTTTTTTCTAAACTAAAGGCTCGATCCGTGGCAAAAATTAAAAAAATAATATTTTTAACATGATCCTTCACTCCTTTAAACCTATCTCTCCTCTCTCTTGTAACTTTTTTTTATCTTAAGGATATCCTCTTTCTCCACGACCACTCACTCCTTGGTTAGCTCTCTTCGAGAGGGCAACTCTCCGTATCTCCAATTTGCTTGACAACCACGAGACACGTTTCCACGACGTCCAACGAGGAGCGATTTGGATCTCCCCTAAAGAAACTAAAAAATAAATGACGATACCTATCCTCCTCCCTCCCCACTCCGACAGCGAGGAAGGTAGAAGAAGGAGAAAAAGAAACTGAATCACGAAACACTTAACAGGGCGGGGATTTTAGGAAAAAGCTTAACGCTGACGACGGAATGAACGCGAACCAAGAAGGTAGGGGGAAAGGGGGGTTTGGGGAGAGGAAACGAAGGGTACACTCAAAATGAAGACATTCCCTCCCTCACATACGTACGAAACACGTATAATGACCCCTCCGACTTGTGACTGAGACGAGATATAATTGGTGAGGGCAATAAAAAAACAAGGATGACGGACGAGGAATCAATCACCCGGATTGAGAGGGAAGAGACAAATTCAACAAAAATTATTCCCCTCGAACGGAATCACCGAAGGAACTCGGGACGAAATATCGCCGATCTCTCGGAATCAACTTCGCTGCGGAGAGAGAAGATTTCGTTTGACCCTTTCGCTACTCCCGAACCTACGCGACTGGCTGAGATGGGAAGCGGCGGAGGGGAGGCCGTGGCGAAGGAAGAGGAGGAGAGGGGAGGCGTGGCGGGACTCCCCACGCAGCCGCCGCCGGCACTCCCTCCACACCCCGCGCACCAATTCCCGTCCCCTCCCATACACTCATTCACTCCTCACCCCACCACATCCGCATGCAACCCCCTCAAACCAACCCTGTTGGCCCCTCTCCATCCTCCACTCGCCCGCTCCCCGTTTCGTCCCGTTCCCCCGCGAACCCACATCCTAATTCCCCCATCCGCACCACTCTATAGTTTCCCCAAAGCCGGAGGCAAGGGAGTCGAACCCGAATTAATTCGCCCCGCGGGTCACAAAAGGGGGAAGGGGGAATTCCCTCCCCTCTGTGAGGTTTCGGCGGGGAAAGGTGGCGCCGAACGGACAAACAGTTACGACGATCGCCCCAGATTGATTAAAGGATCGCATTGTCACGCGCCCCAACTAGCCTTCGTCATTAATCATTCAGTCCATTAAGAAGATGGTGGTGGACCACCGATACGAGTATATCTTTGCTCGATGTGATGGAATGATGTCGAGACAAGACAGCTGAAGAAGCAGTGCCATTGAAAATGATCATTTTTATAATGATGAATAAAATAATACGCAAAAAAATCTATGAAAACCTATTTTTTCGGAAATTTCATTTATGCGGGGATCGAAAAAAAAATACATATATATATATATATATATATATATATATATATATATATATATATATACATATATATATATATATACATATATATATAAACCATAAACACAGTAATCAACTCGAAGGTCGGTTTGGTAGGTGATGGTAGAGTTCACCCAGTACTAAGCCCTATACGGCGTGTGAAAATTCACACATCAGGGTAGGAGGGCCAGTTCCTTTCCCTGTGCCGGTTATGGTTTCCCAGGAAGATCTGGTACCCGAAAAATCACTTGAGCTTGGGTACATATATATATATATATATTTATTTATTTATACATATATATATACATATATTTTTTTTAAAGTAATCTACCGGTTAAGGTAGGTTTTTGGATGGACACAACTACCAAACAAATATTTTATTACTCCTAACAAAACACAAAATCCATCATCCTACTCTATATCAGGTCCCTCTTCATTTCTGAGTACTTTCTTCCTCCCTTCATCCCGTCAAACATCCCTATCCTGTTTCTTCCCTTTCCTCTTTTGCCCAACATTCTACCCTCTATCACAGACTTCAACATCCCACTGCCGGTCAACACCCCCTTCATCCACTTTTCCTGCCTCCATAGGATTGCTCCCAACAAACCCCTCTCTTCGCCCACCATACCAAGTACTTCCTCATTTGTTTTCCTCTCTGTCCATTTCACCTTCTCCGTTCTTCTACACACCCACATCTCAAAAGCCTCCAATCTACGTCTATCCTCCTGCTTCAATGACCACGTTTCCGCGCCGTACATAGCTACGCTCCATATCAAAGTTTTTACGAGTCTTTTCTTAACATCCTTACTCAACGTCCCTGTCATCAACTCCCTCCTCCTTGTGAAAGCCTCTTTGCCTAGCGCAATTCTTTGCCTTACTTCCCTACTACTTTGACCGTATTGGTCCAAAACACTACCGAGATACGTAAACTGTTCTACCTGCTCTGGTTTTTGCCCTACTGTTTTAATGTTTAGCTTAGCCTTTTTCTTTCTATAAAAATGCATATCCTTTGTTTTATTAATATTTATTTTCATCCCATACCTGTCGCACTTAATTTCCAATTCACTCAGCAATGCTTGCAGCCCCTTGGCTGACTGACAAACTAAAGCTTGGTCATCAGCAAACCTAACTGATTTTACGAATTCCCCGCCCACTTTCATTCCTACCTCGAGTTCTTCCCATGCCTCTTTGATCATTTCCTCTGCATACAGGTTGAACAGCAACGGTGATAATGGGCAACCCTGCCTATATATATATACATACATACATATATATATATATATATATATATATATATATATATATATATATATATATATACACACATATATACACATATATATACATATATATACAAATATATATATACACATATATAAATATATATATGTGTGATTTCCAAGGTTAAGCAAGCGCTCTTTTGAAAATTTAGCTATCCTCACCGAAGAAGAACTCCATAAAATGCATTATAAGCACCAGATTCTTATTTGATTCATCGAACACATTCACAGTCACCTTGGCTCTTTCTGGTTTCCCCGAGGGAATGGCATTCACAGGAAATGTGACGGTGCTTATGATAAACGCTCGTAGCGTCAAGTTTAACGAGACCCAGAGACAACTAGAAATGTTTACTATAAAAGCATGCAGAAGTTTATTGTTTCCACACATTTTTATTTCACACGACCTAGATTTTGTTGCTTGGTCATTTTTTTTTGCTCTTAAGAGAGCGTTGGAGAATTTTCAAAATTCTCACCAGCTAAAATATGTGGTGAATAACGCAATATAAAATAGGTTTACTCTCAACCTCTTCGCTTTTGACTTACAAACTAACCTAAATAACCTCATTAACGAAAAACACTGATCATGAGTCCTGACCCACGATGGTTTGTATTATCGGTTTTAAATTTCCAAAATCGTACGACAGATTCTAACCTATTTGCACCATTTGAAAATGAGAGTAAACGAGGCACTCAGTTTCCTTCGTACCCGGTGGCCATTTATGTCTGATTTACATTCAAATCAAGCTTTTAGTCCGCAAAAATGAAACGTCATGAGGAATTAAAATGTGAAGTCAGCATGGAACTGAAGCAGCACTACGACCGACATCTAAACGTTCACCTGAAAAGGAGGGGGATGGAACCTCTCTTGTTTGGCGTACGAGTAGATCCAAGGAACTACAGCTAAGCGGTATTGTTTAAAAATGAATACGGTAAAGGAGAGGTCACAGATGACTTAATGTTTTGATATGTCAGTGTGGGAAGGGTATAAAAATAATTCCATTGTGGATAAAGACATTTTTGCCTCATTTTCAGAATACGTACCAATGATAGCTAAAACATGCCTTTATAATATTCGAATATCACAAATATCATTCTTAGGTTTTCCTTAACTACAATGAGTAGCCAACGAACGCATTAAGGGGTTGTCAGTAATGCGTAGAGATGTATAATAATGACGTGAAAAATAAAAATAAGTCCAAAAGAGGGTAATCATTTTCTTGTTTTACAACTTATCATTTCTTAATAAACTGTTATTGTTGCCATCATAATGAAATAGCCTTCTCGGCATTTTTCGGCGCATTTTTATTTTATTTGGTTGAAAATAAAATAAATACCGATATATATGAATCTAGATTTACCTGTAAGCCTGTGAATAGCACTTTCCAACTATATCTTACTTCATCAATCGTTTCGATAATGCTTTAATTGGACGGTTTACGTACAAAGCTTAAATATACAAAAACTCTTAATGAAATACAATGTGCAAACTTAACGGACTGCAACGACTCTCTCAATATTAGATTTTAGATCCTAAATGAAACAAGAGGCTCAGGTGCACAAGAATAATTTCCCCCTGAAAACCTTCATAAACCTGTAAATGAAATCATTTCAAGACTCTTATTTGTATTCTTCTGTACCCAAGGTAAGTTGAAGTTTTCAGTACAGATTTTTACTGTTTAAAATACCACAAATTTGGATTTTATCATGATAATATCTGCAGAAGGAAATACGATTAAACCCATGAACTGCGGTGCGAGATGATAATTGGCTAACATTGGCAAATTCCCGATGAAGGAAAGGCGAAATACGACAGTTTCCAAGGGTCCGTGACTCTCAAAAGAATATATGAAAAGCAGAATAGCCTCTGAGCATGGGAGGTTGAATTTAAAAATAGTGAAATAATTTAATGCCTTCCGCAATTATTACAGCAGTCTATCGTGACCACATATTAGGCAGGAACATAAAGTACACTTGAAATAGTCTTGGATTCTTAAAATTATTCATCAGACATAAAACTTTAGAGCACGAGCAGGTATTACGGTAACCCGTCTACGTTAAAGCTCGCGTGAATAAAAGTCATAGTGTACACTACAAGTCAAAGTAGAAACACTTGGGTATCAACCTTTCACCTCCATGAATAAATAAGCTTTAACACTCTGCAATGGATAAGACAACGGAAGGACATTCCTAAATGTGATTAAGTGGTAATTCATTGAAAAATTTTATGATAACACTACAATCAGGTTGTCTCCCCTTAAAAATATTACCAAAATATCATAATTGATCGAGAACTTCACGTGTTTCATGTCTGAAACTATAACCATCGTATGAGTGCACAGAAAATTTCGATATTTGATTCAAAATTCATCAGGAAATTATAAATTGAATTCAAATTTCCGCATGCGCTGACCAATATCTTATAACCTTATATTTCATTTTTTTTCTTTACCTTATCTCTTGGATTTATCTTCTCTTGTAAATTTATTAAAGTATAGAAATATTATCAGAGTAAAAACCAAGACTTTCCACCCAAGGAATAATAATATCGATTAAAAACATATATTCACGATTATTGGCTCATTTAAACGCAATGAGCATGGCAGAACTTGACAAATATGATGGGTTGCTGGTAATCATAATCTTTTCTTTGGCTGAAATATATTTTGACTGTTAATAAGATTCATACAGTCACTAATTTGTCTAAAGATCGCAATCGAAGACGACGTACGTCCCCTTTTCCACAAATGGAGAGTTCTTTGAAGCGAACAGGAAGAGTTATACCTTCCCAGACTAATTTTGGGTCTAAAATTTCCCTCTTCTAGCTACTCGACAATTTGGGTTTCTTTACGTGATCTGAGACATTCTGATACTTCTCCTTGACGTGAAATCTGACGTTTCATTGCGTTTGCAGTAAAGCACTACAGAATAGCGTAATACCGCCATGTAATTTTTTTCAAAGATATCTACTTCCTAATTTTCATCTATTTTTCAAACAACTCGAGAACGACCAAAGAAGAGTTTTGGAGGGATATTTTACAAAAGTGTTGCATCGCCTGAAGAGTTCTCGGTAAACGGTGGTATACTATATGGAGATACAGACGTATGGAGAGGTAATTGTTTCGGTATCCAATATCTTCGGGTAAATAAATAAAATTGGGTTTTTTATTATACCCGTTTATGCTAAGTGACTTGAATAATCTAAGTCTGAAAATACGGGTCAGCATACGCGTATGCATTCGTGGATATCCTGAAGGATATACTTCTCATTCGTGTTCACGGCATCTACAGCCGACATGATACTTGGTATTAATTTTGATTTGTTTCGTCTATTATTTTTCAATTTTTACTGCGTAGTCATATGCTGTGAATTTTGGAATATGTGATGGTTTTTAAATCAATGTCATTTTCATTTTTCTTCGATATGTGAGGGTTTAATTCGGGTCTTTAAGGGTATGATATTAATGTGTCCCATTTTTTATTAAATTTTAATATTTATAATTAATAATTAGCAAAAACCAGTTTTATAAGTATTAATGCACCAGTCACAACTTTCTCAAATTCAGTGTAAATTTACATAGGGTTAAAATCTGTTTAAGGCGGGATTAAAAAAAAATTAAACTGTGAAACAATCATTAATTACTTGTTTAAGAAATTCTGGATGAGTTAATGACAGACGCATGGTCATATAATTCTTGTGAGAGATATATTTCACTAAATTCTCCATTAGGTGGCTTCAAAATAATTCAGTTACTTCAAAAAGGTAGATTTATTATATTTATTAAAAATGCCTAATAATAATTACTTTTGCACACAATACATACGTTTAGGTGGTTTTCATTTTCTCTCTAGCCATTGTTTTATTGATTTCATTTCCTTAAATTGAAAATGGGATCATTGGAAAATTATCTGTTTTTGTGTTAAAACCAAACGGGATTGGTTATAACTGAGGAGTTATTATACAGGTATTTTGTATACATGTATTCTTTTACAATACTCAATATCTGGTAACTGAGGGAAAAAATGAAAAACAATGAAGGAGCTATCTAACATGTTAGCATTGCTATTAAATTATTATAACATTTAAAGTGTCCAGTTAATGATCAAACATGATCAAACATATGAAGTTCTATTACCATTCAAAGTCTCCGTATATTTAATTTAAAAATTATACCATAACGCCATGATTTTTCCGAGATATTATTTAGTTTCTTATAACTGTGACTGAATTGACAATCTATGGTAATCATCAATTGAACTGATCTAACTTGTAAATGGTGAAAATCTAATATGGCACATAGACTTTTGCCTTTTAGAATTGTGCTTTGGAAATTTGTATTATTTTTATATTTGCCACATTTCATTGAGGAAGTTGTGGTTTTCGTTCCATGTGAAGAACATAAAACAAAATGGTCAATACTTAATACGTATAGATAGATAAATTGGGAGGTAAAAATATTATAATGCCGTACAAACAATATGTCATGTTTTACCTCAAGAACCCACGCAGAACACCCTAAATTGTGCATAATATAGGGATTAGTTGAACCATCACGCAAAGAAATGTCTTCTTTGTTACTCCAAGAGTACTCCTAGTACATATAATTCAAACAGAACTATGAATTAAGGTTTCATATTAGGACCCAGGAAAGAAAAACAAACGAGGAAATATGATGGGCGAGGAAAGGGGATAGTTGGGAGAAATCCTTAAGGAGGCAGGAGAAATTGATGAAAAGCAAATTGATCGGCAAAGGGATGCTGTAGGCTGTAATAAAAGGAAAAATGTTAGGCAACCTAGGAGAAGGCAGGAATAGGATAGAGACATTGGACGAGATGAAGGGAGGAAGGAAGTACAAAGAGATGAAGAGGGACTTGATGTAGAGTTGGTTGCTGGATTGTATTTTGTTATGAATTATTTATTTTGTCGTTGTATCCATCCAAAACCCGTCGGTAGTTTACCTAATAAATTAAGACCCATACTAATTCTTTTTTTCTTATACTTTACAGCATTGTTTTCTATAAGCATTTTAATGACCCTGCAAAGTTATGAAGAAAGATCCTGGTTACATACGTTGTGAATAAACTTCTTCATATTCTATGACTGGTCAAAATTAAGTGAATTCATGGAATCATGGCAGGGAAATGTTACTATTATCCTATATGTGATAACCAGCAAAAGTTTGAAATGTGTACTTTATTAAGATTGGAGTCTTTTGGACGTATGGCTATGAATACCTTTACAGACATTATAAATTCATCATTAGATATGATAAGATTTTAGAATTACCTGTAATAAAACACATGGATTTTACTGGAATTTTTATATGTGGCTAGAGTTGAAGTTTTTCTAGCATGCACAACTTCAACCGTACGCAGAATATAGCGGTGTATTTGAGTCCATTTAAAAAGAATCCTACTTATTGAAATCAACATAAATTTTGAAAAAGTATTGTTGAACAAAATGAGGATAGTTAATCTCGGAATGTTTGATAATTTTGGGATTCAAAGTCAGTACAACATCATTCCCAAACATCGAAGACTGAGAAGAAATTCAGTCCATTCAGCATTGGTAAAAAAAAGTTTAGACAGCGAGAAGGCAGCCATACGATTCTTTGTATAAAATCACTAAAATTCAGTACGAACATATATTATGAATAAAGGAAAGATTCAGAAGGTGAAATGTACATTTAAGCTCGTATTTCTTAATTGTAAACAAAAGCTAACATGCCGATCCACAACACATAAAGTTACTGTTACATATGGTATTTTAAATGCAATAATTATCTCAGGATCCTCACAATCTCCCTACTTACTAAAAGTCCGTGTCACACATTTTGTGCATTCCTGTGAACTTTAAATTCCAAAGAGTGATTATAAAACTCGATTGGTGTTAAAAATAATATTTTCGTAAAACAATATTTGATGATTTCAAACCAAAATAATCTGTCGTATCTCATTGTCCAGATATCAACCCACCTAAATCTTTGCAGTTTGTTGAAATTACCGATTTTAATTTTATCGCAAGTAATGCGCCACTTATTTTGAGTGATCTATAGATCCGATTAAACATGCATGTGCAGCCATTAATGGAAACACCGTTTCTGCCTTAGGAGGACTTCGCGTATGGTTCCCACGAAAGCCTACGTTTTCGCATGCCGTTGCAGGTATGGAAAACGTTTAGGAGGAACAATATCCTCAGAGAATATTGCGGGGGGTAGGCCTGACAAGTGACATAGAGCCGAGACAAGAGAAGGGTGGTCATCCATCCAGAAGCGTCTTAAAATTAGGCCCTAAGGATATGGATCCAAATCGTGGCGATGGCAGATTTATCAGTGCTAGTTGCTTAGTATTACATACTAATTACAAGTATTCTTGAGTTTTCATGGAAGATTACTGAATATTTTATAAGGAATTCTGAAGAATGGTGTTAATGAAGACATTATATTAGAAAATTCACCTAAAAAGCCAACTAAAAAAAAACTGGCAGAACCGCTTTATTAAAAGCATTATACACACAGTACATTTGGAATATAAATTTATTTACCAAGAAATTATTAGTAATAGGTAAATATAGCAAGACGGGTGATGTACGAGTAACTGGCATGAGCGTGACCATAACTAGTAATACATATTTATGATAAATAATTAATCTCCTTAATTTGTAAATACACCATATCGGCAGCGTGGTATATATTTATTAATTAAGAGCAAGTATTCTAAAAACTATAAGCACGTGAAGAATAGTGCTAATGGAGAAAGAAAACTGAAAAACACTGTCATAGGTATTCCAGATGGAAAGAGAAATAAATTAAATGAATTTACAATGCCAGAAACCATTAAGTTCGAAAATTTGACTACTTTCAAATATTATAACTTACTGAAAATAAGCCGATTCCAACGAGCAAGAAAATTCAATTACGATACAAGTATATCTTAAAACTTTTGAAGGCTCTTACTTCAGCAAAAAGTTAAAAAATTGATATTAATACATTCCAAGGAAGAAGACGGACTGAAAATATAGTATTCAGTTCCTTTGAACTTAATGAACCTAAAAACTAAATTTTTGGATTGAAAGAAACAAGCCGTTTGATAGTCATTATTTTCTCCCAAGATCAAAGTTATTATTAAAAATGTATATTGTTTCACAAAACTTAGGTGGAGTATTAATTCAGGCGAGTTGCAATTGACATTTAATAAAGCCTTCGTTAATCATTGTGAATTCCAAATGTTTGGTGACAGATGCTTTTAGGAAAAGTATAAGAGATAAAAACGCAGAATGAGAGGTCTCCTTAACAACGCCCAATTCAGACCCTGAAAAAGCAATGCATCCTTGCTACAGAAAATCAATAGCAGGGAGAAGATCTCAGAAACTGGACGGTTGCAACGTTTCGGAAGAAGAAACGAGCGCCGCCATCCATGACAAGATCGACAACGGTACGAAATGTAAAATGTAAATATTTCCTGTGGATCAAGTTCACCCATTATTCGAAAGCAGAGGTTAGAAGGCTAAACTTAAGACAAACGGCATAATTTCGGAAAGAAACCCTATGAACGGCGTGAATATTGGCATCAATATTATAAAGGTTACACATCAAGGAAGCAGTGGATTCGTCGAGGGAGGTGTTAAATTGTTAAAAAATCCAATACAAAGATGTGTGCAAGCCATTCAGGCATAGATACAATTATTGCAATGAGTAATTTTACGTTATTCACAATATAGGAATATTAAAAAAAATACAAATGTATATTTAATAGCTGTAAACTGTTAGATTGGCAGAGGTGAGAAATTCAACATATAGCTACCAAAGTCAATTTCTCACCTGATTTGATGAATAGGTAACTGCTTAATTTAAAAAATTTAGAAAGTCATGAGATCTCAAAAAATACGCACTACATTTCACTCTCAATTCGTATAAGCAGTCTACATGGCAATGGAATTTCTGTCATACATTTTCACGCTCGAATAAAGCCTAATTTAATGGAATAGCGGAAAGTACCATTAAAAGTATTAAAAGTTTATTTTTTTATTTTAAGCTTCACTCATTTACCCGTATTTGGCTTTATTACATTAACAGAATACTAATAGTGGTAATTTTAGTACACCGGCTCAATTACTAATGAATAGAAAACTACAAACCAATATTCCCAAGCGCTATTGACAGCTTCTTTCCAAAAAGGCTTAAAAATATTTATAGGGAAAATTGGTGACATTATAAAATGGCCATTGGGAATAAATCCCAAGCCAAGTAAAAGAAAGGCCCGGAGATACAAAAAGAAGGAAACATCCAAAAATTCGCCACATTAAATCACTGTTCATCAAAACAAAGTTAAGTATCAAAGAAATGTAGGCAATCGCCTCTTGTGTCTTTTGCGAGAGAGTTGTAACTCTAATAATTATAATAAAGTAATGTTAACAATGATGATTAAAAATTATCAACTGAATAGAAATTTTCATCCTATGCACATTTATTTGACCAAATTTGGATGGATAGTCAAATAAAACCTTTAAACATTTAAGGCAATTGCTTTTCTAAACTAATCCATTACTACATAATCTGTACGAGTTGACATAATTATCAAGTGGAAAAGTGCCACAATCAGTTATTCTTTATGCTCAACTTCCACCACATCACGCCTGAAGATACTCCATTTGAAATTATTTTACTTTTCCCAAATACGAGATGGATTTTTAGCTACGTTGTTCCATCACCTATTAATAAAATACGTTAAAATATTCGCTAATCCATGGCTATGGGCGTCACGCTCGGAGACATTGCGTAGAGCCCACACGTAGCACACACCCAGGGTTTTCCTCAATACTGTTCGTTATCAATGTCATTTTTTAGCACAAAAACTGGAAAACTCGACTATTTCTATCGTAATCAGAAATTTATAAAGGAAACTATATTTCTAAAATGAGGAAAATAAAAAGTCTTCAATAGAAGAGCAATCCAAAATATATCTTAGCTCCTAACATCATAGGTCAATGATAAATGTTCATGTATTTCGCACATACCCTCCCATTCTCCTCCCTTAGAGAAATTTTAATCTACACTTCTGAAGCTGCGTTTCATTCTCACCAAAGTGAGGCTGGATTCCTAAGGAAGTGCAACGTGGAAAATTTTAATTAATGCAACAACTTACAAAACTTGATTTAATGTATTTCTTCCTTTGTGTATTACCTCGGCGTTTCCCTTAACCTTGATCCCTGCATGCATAACCCTAATTTGTTCCACCCTTTTGACCTGGTTCACTCCCCTTCGCTCAGTTCTTTGACTCAGCCTCAGCTGCAAGTCCTCCGCCTGATAAGTGCCCTCGAGTGCATTAATATGTAAGAGTTCATATCCTTTAAGGCTCTTTGATCATCAAAATGTGAAGGTAAGAAGAATCAAAAAGGAAGCTATGCACGAATTGATATCGAAAAATGTTCATACAAAACTATCTTATCAGAAAATGAGTGATTTAAATACATTTCCATTCCAAGTTTTAACACCAGTAACCCATCAAGTTAAAATAATTAATCCTCAATCAGCATGCATTACTCCAATTCAATTCACTGCCCTATATGTAGTATTAGAGTCTTCAAAATAAAGCTTTGTAAGAGTGCAGAATTAAAAACAAGAAAATTTTAGCCAAACATTTTGCCAATAGTACGTATTCATGATATAGCCCGAAAACCATGTCCCTCTGCACTTTCAGTACCCATTTGGATTCAGTATTTCAAAATATATTCGAAATAAGATGTTGTTGGCAATACACAAAAACAGGCTCCTGAAGGTGACGCATCTGAGTATCTAGGAGTAATTTCCTTTCAAAAGTCCTATTATCTTCTATTTCTTATAATACTTATGCGGGGGTATCGTTTTTAATTAATTATTAAGAGATATAAGAATAAAATTTATTCCACCTATTAATTGATTTTTACATTCTACATTATATTGTAAATTCCCGCATTTCAAGCTGATTTGTTTTGTTTCAGTAAGCGGTAGAATGAAGTAACTCGCAGTATAGAGAAGATAGAGGCTCGCAAAGTGATTAATTTCCCTCTTATGAAAGGTTACCATGACCAGAAAATCTATGATTAGGTAATGGCTGTATATTGAAATGATAGCCAGTAATATGACACGGTTGTGAGGTAGAAAAGGAATTTTCGAACGTCTCTCACAGACAATCCAAGGACTGCAAGACCATCACTCACGGAAGATGCTGCCACAGTGAATATAGTTAACTACTTTATCCTATTAGACCACAGAGCAACCATCTATGATCACCAAGGAGAATGATCTTGGTTAAAGAAGTGTGTGTAATCAATTCTTAAAGAACTGCACATGTCAAAGGTGTTAGCACGCTGGATTCCACGACTAGCTACTCCTTTTCATAAGAAAACACGCAACCAGCAATCGCAACCACGGCTTGATGTGGCTTTGAAGCTGAGCACATCCTCCCTACTCTCACCAAAAGTTATTTTTTCTCAAAACCAGAACGGAAAAAAACCAATTGCGGAGCTTGAGATTGAAAGCAAAAATGATGTCATTCAATAGGAGGAACAATGGTTTTCGACGCAATCCGTTGAGTTCTACTTTGACGGACTACGAAAGGTCAAGAAACCCTGGGAGAAAGGTAAAACTCAAAGATGGTGATTATACTGAGAAGTCTTAAGAAGTAAAATTAAGTTTCTATATCGATTATTTTTTTGGCAATAATTAAGATTTTACGATACGCCCTCGTAGTTCCGATCCGAGTCTTGAGAAGAAGTCACCAGAGAAATATTTTTGCTGGTTTATGAAGGTAAGAGCGGTCCGATTATTGCGTTTCCGAAAAAGGAGAGTGATTTTTGCTTTTAAATCTCATTTAAGAGCACGCTTGGAATTATTGATTAGCAACCAATGGTAATTTATTACGGTTGTTAATGTGCAATCTCAAAGTGAAGTAATTTAATTAGTAAATAAAGCTTTAACTACTCGATAATTACTAACTGATTGCCTCCTGTGCTACCCCATATAAGTTTCTCGGGTAGTCATTGCGACGCACTTGCGATCTTATGTTAATTATATGAGAGATGAGTTTTAGCAATACTTATAATGAAATTTTTCAGCTCAAAAATCGTGGTTTTTTTCCATGTTGCACCGGTAAAATCCACGTAATATTCTCTCTCATATAAGAAGAACCACTTTCATTTTAAACACACGCATGAACGTGCGCACTTGATACGCACATGCACACAAAATGCGGCTGGGTTTGCATGTATGTATCCGTCTTGACATTTTTATCCTACCCAAATGTGTCCTCAACAATCTTCTGCAAGCTGTCTAGAGATATACACCAGGCCGTATTAATGCGTGAACCGTAGCCCATGAAATTGCAGAAGTCGTAGTTACAAGTTGACAACAAGTAGGGACACGTATAGCAATGGCCTAAATACACTTACAGCAATAGCGCAGTAATATGCGTAATAGTTATACCGTAAAAATAGTAATAAGCTCAGGATACAGTGCAGATGTTGAATTTCCATAATACATTAAAATTGGAAGTAAATGACACTTTATCAGGAAAATCATGCTGAAATAATTTACTTTACTACCTATGGATCGTTTCAAACGTATCAACCTAAAAATGTCATGCGTTATATACCCACTTCACATGAAATAAAAGAATTACGCCTAATTTGGTAGGAGAGCAACTGAGAGGAAAAGAAATACGGCGAGTTGAATGCTGGAGAAACGCGACAGAGCGCAAGGCACCGTCCGAGATCCAATATATATTCCCTGTGAGACCGACTGGAGGGGCTAATGAAATAAAGAAATCCAATAAGTCCTCTTCGAGGGGTGAGAGCGATTGAAGGAGGCTCAAGTCGTAGGAAGAAAGGAAGAGAGGATTCAGGAGGATGGAAAAGAGTTGGGGTGGGAATGCCATGGAGTCTCGAGAGGGGGGAGAGAGGGAATGAGAAGACAGGAAAGTTGGTCCGATCGAGAGGACGGAGGAAGGATGTCAGAGATGAATATTCGAATCGCTAGATCCATAATTGAGGGCAAAAGGTGGAGGGCACAGGAGGTAGAAAAGGGTGGGCGGAATTCAGGAGAGGAAGGGAACTAAGACCGTCCCCTTTGCTTCCTAAGAGAGCGAGAGATAGGAGGTCAGAATACGATAATTTATCTCGTTTCACCGAGTCTTCAAATGTACTAGAAAGCTCAATCTTCCCTTGTCGATCAGTGGTTATTCACATGAAAACCCTTCTATACTTCAATGCTTTACATATAATCCGAAAAACACAGACACCAAAATAATATTTTACAAAGGGGAGTAGGCGATCTCAGGAATTATTTTCAGCATTTCTTTTAAAAAGGATCGGATGGTCAGATTAGATTGACTCGTTCGTCCCAGAAAATGTGGGCAAAAGGAAAATGATGCAAATCGACAATATCTACCACTGAGGATGATTATCTCAGTATTTTTGGTTTGCAACCCATATAATATTCCAAGGTAATACCTGATGCCGGCATTGTGGCGACTCAAGTGTTATAATCCTTGGTACTAGAATTTCCTGACGGCTATAAGTCCATATTCATCATTTGAGAAGAAATCTAAGCGGAATCATATCCAGGAGATATTATGTACTTCATGTAAAAGTAGAGATTATGTACATAAATTACTTGTACACGACTCCTTTTGTTGATGATTCATCGACCATATTAAATGTATTGCCCTCGTATACTCATAATCGTCATACGTTATATTTTAAATCAGCATAGAAAATGATTTATTAAAAAATAATTTTTATTGGTGTTCGGTTTTTGACTCAAAAATCTCTTGAGTAAATACTTGCCGTTGTATTAGTGAACAATTGGACCAAATTCAGTACCAACTTCTTTTCTTCCGTTTTTTAGCATACAGCAGGCACATGAACCGTACTGTTATTACATATTTCTATGAATAACTTTTTTATTAATTTCGTAGCAATATTTAAATCAAGGGTCCATCCACCGTGAAACAAATACCAAAAGACCACAAAAACAAGAGAGCGAATAATTTAAGTAGTTCAAGGTCATTTAATTACATTGGTCAAAAATATATTTTCCTTATTCTAATTTGACATGAGAATGTTCCATATAGCTCCTTTGTTATTTTCACGTACGTTTGACAAATATCTGGGAATCATGGGTTTAATTTTTTTTTATTTAACATTCGAATCTTGTATAAAATTAATACATGCACAGACGACTCCACTAACTGCCCTTAGTCTGTTTAGTGCATGCAGCACTTAACTGCAAGAGATTCCTAAGGTTTAATTATCTTTGGTAGCAAAAATCAAGGGTTGATAATTTTTTTTAGAAATATACCCCGTGTTTCATATTCACTTATCTATAATTTTTTTCGAAAAAATTCTCTTATTAATCAAAAATGTATCCTTATAGAAATATAGCATCTTACACTAAAATGTTTCAAGAAGGACACAAGCCAGTACTTTGTATTTCACCTTATTATTTTGATGGAAGTTTTCCGCCATTTTTTTAAAATTAACTCTACAAAACTGCCACAGGTTTATTCTATCTTATTTCAAAATATGATACTAGTTAGATAGATAGTACTTATCCTTCAATCACCAATTTTATAAATTTTTATTCTATCACATAGTACACAGAGTAAACTAAACCCAATTAATCTACTTTTTAGAGAAGATGGGCGCAGACTGAATAGATAGACATCAGTAACCCGTGCATGCCTCACATTATAAAAGGGTGGATTGAGGATGACTCGTCACGATGGGCAGTGTTTGGTAGGGAGGCAAGATAAATATATCCACCATCACCTTTTCAATATACGCGGAGGATATGGTGAGATAGGCATGAGAAGAGCTGGAGGCAGGCGTGAAAGAATACGGAGAATTCATTTTAACATACTATTTGTGGATGTGTTGAAGTTTTAGTAAGCCAAGAGGCAATAGGATTTCGGTCGATCTTGAGTACATCACAGAGCCAGTATGAGAAGCATGGGATGACCACCAATCATAAAAAAATTAAAGTATGAGGTTCGCTAGAAATACAAATATTAAGATAAAGAGTTAACTTGTGTATGGATGGTAGTTAGCTAGGAAACTTGAATCAAGATATTAAGCGTATATTTGAGGCTGATGACAATTTGAGTGTGAAGAAGGATAGAATAAATTCAATGGAAAAGAAAAAAAATCTTAAAGGTGTTAGGCCTAGTAGCCAAAAGAGATCGGTTTGTTGGGATACTGGGGGTGATGGAGACGATAATAGAAGGGTGGATGCTGGAAAGTTCAGGCAGTGGAAGGAAAAGAAGAGATATTCTGGATGGAATTAACGGAGTTAGAAGGTATGCAGAGCTCAAAAATGAGTAATTGTAATATTAGGTAAGGGGGGTTTTATGATATTTTCTATAGTCTCAGACAGGTGCTTAAGAGCTATGCAGTGTGTAGCGCCCGGGTCATCGCATACCTACCCTGGCCCATAATAAAAAATGGTCTACAATCTTTCTCTCTTTGGATTTACAGTAAGATTTCTACTCTTCTCAAATTTTTCCTTATAACAAACTCTTCAAAAATTCACATTTTCATAAACTGCTTTAATCCATCCTCATGTAAGGTTATCTTTTATACTTCCTATAGACACATATATTGAATGTCTCTCTATTACACAAAATACATTTACATTATATCCTAGCGAATATTTATGATAATTATTGTGCCAATAATCATTTGAATATATTTTCAATATGACTGTCCGATGCACTGACGATTTGAACAAGGGAGACCACATTTACCACAAAATTTACGGCCAAAATCCTTATACGCCAACAATATGCTGTATGAACAGATGACTCGTACCGAGCCTCGAAAATCGGAAACATGCATGATTTTGCAAGCTTGCGTACGCTATGGACCATATAAATCATTGTGTTGGAATTCCCGATTATGTTTGGCTGCATTTAATATTCATATCGGCCTTCGAATTACCCGATTAATCGAATTTCAATATCCAAATTCCTTTCATCGCCCAACTGTGCTTTACGGGATCAAGGCAACCAATGACTGGCCTTTCCTTTATCAAGAAATCATACGCGTAATTTTTTGTCTCCGGCGTAACTTTATAGACTTTGCATAACATATTGAAATGAAATTATTGACTTTGTAATTCCACACACTTTATTTAAAAACATGACCCAGGTTTCGACGTTGAGCGTCATAATCAGGTGGTCCTCATAGAAGCCAACTTGGTATGTATATACCTTCTGATCGGGGGAGGAGGGTTGGTCAGAGAGGGATGGTAAGGGAGGGTGGATGGGTAAAAAATTTTAAGACGTAGCTGGGAGGAAAAGAGAATTACATCTTTCGGAGTCAGTCGTTGACTTGGAAGAGTGATATGTCTAGGAGTGGGTGGAAGGGATATGAAATTTCGTTGACAAGTTCATCCTTGTAACGGACGCATTTCAAAATTTCCAACTGCTCCAAAGCATCGAGCCTTTGACCTTTATTTTCAAAATGAAGAACTTGAGTCAAAAAGTCACTTTTGTGGTGAGGTGCTTCGCAAAGGGGGATATTATGTTCTTATTCTTTACACATGCTCGGTGTTCATACACATTACGCGTATATTGAAATGAAATATTTTATTTCAATTCACGCGTAATTGGTCAGAAAATAACCTTAATCTCTCCATTTAATTATCTTGCAACAGGGAGCTGTTAGAAGATGATCGTTCTTTACACGAATTGTTCAACAAATAATTGGCAATTGTATAATTCATTTCACGAACATTTTTTATACTATATTGCTATCTTAATTTGTAATGCACATGCGGTCCATGTTTCATTGATTTTACCATGGAAATTCTTCAGGAGTGGCCGTTGCACATTGACATATTCAGTTCGTCGACAATCACAACCTGTGTAATACTACATAGGGTTTACTCATAGTTTGTTCTTCTCTACATCACAAATAGAAGATGCTTAAAAGTATTTAAACAAGGGAGACAATCAATTCCAAGGGAAGGTGGGCCCGTCACTGCTTTTACGGAATTGAGCATTAACCCCTCTGTTAAAATTGAGAAAGAAAAGAAGATCTTCGAAGGAATATTGAAAATTTTAATGGGGTAACCCACACGTCCGTAACACTATAATTGTACATGATACATTGGTAGTACGCTGTGGGTTTGGAGACGTCTCATACTAAACTATAGGATATTCTCGTGCAGATTTTTTCGCTACTTATGTGACAGGAAGATTCGAACTACGGAGGCAAGGAGCGCCCCTTTCCCACAGCGGGAAAGTACACTTGGACAAGGGGAAGAGGGTGGTAGGAAGACCGTGAAGCGGACAGAGCGATACCAAAATAACATATAGGGCGGAAGATGAGACCCGTTGGGCCGTAAAGCGGTTTTTTGCTATGATGGAAATCAAAATTAAAAGACGTAGGAAAGGCTCATAGGCGAGTAATCTTTAGACAGTGTATACGTGTATTTTTCCCCTGGATTATAGACCCAGATGGTTTGTAGCAGCGGATTTCCAGACGGTGCGAGGCGGGATTGAAAAGACCCGACTTTCGACCGAATAAACTCCGCGACGGAAGGGCTTTAATGCGCCGCTTGCACGTCGACCATTCGAGTGAATCGACTCACTTGGAGTGGCGCACGTACAGTTTTATTTTGGATGATCTCAAGGTGACACGAGAGCGTTTTCTGTAGGACAAACATGGGGCAAGCGTACAGAAACTGCGGGCGAACATCAACCTGTAAATTCGCATCCTGTCGGCGTGACCCAGAGGAGAAATCACGGAGGAAAGGCAGCCAAGGCGTCTCTTTGTGACCAGTGCCTTCTGACAGCAAAAGTTGAGGTGCGGCTGGAAAGTGAGCTGGTTGTCTAGAATGACTCCAAGAAATCGGTGCGATATAATGTGTTGCTAGAAGAAAAGAAGAATGTGGGGTGTGCGTTTTCGTCTGCGGGAAAAATGAATATGTGTGATTTAGTCAGGATTGATTCGTATTTTCCAGGTCAATGTCTACCGGTGCTCTTTGTCAAGGTATGCGGTAAGTCATCTGATGTTCGCGGAGCGATTTTGAGATGTGGCGGCAATGGCAGTGTCATCGGCATACATGCAAAGGGAAGCGTGAGGTGTAGATAGAATACTGTTGACGCACAAGCTGAAAAACAGGGGACTAATAAGCGAGCCCTGCGGCACGCCCGCCTCGGCTCTCCTTACAGAAGAGAAGGAATCACCCAACGACACGTGGAACGAACTATCGGAGAGGTAATTTCGGACGAGAAGGAGAAGGGGAGGGGGGAAAAGAGGATATGCATTTTGTATATGAGGCCCTTGTGCCACAAGCGGTCGAAAGCACGGGCGACGTTGAGGAAGACGGCGTCCGTCGTACGACGAAGATGGAAGCCGTGCAAAATACGCTCGCTGTGGCGAAGGACCTGGTGACAAGCGGACTCGCGCGAACGAAATCCAAGCTGTTCGAGACGGAGAATACTTCTGTCGCGGGCGTGATGCTCAAGGAAGGTCAGAAGGATCTGCTCGAAAATGTTCGAGACGTTCGAAAAAAGAGTAATCGGACGACTATCTCCCGGGATGGTGGCGTCTTTCCCAAGCTTCGGGAGGAGGATAACTTTCCCTGACTTCCAAGGGGAAGGGAAATGGGAGGAGAGGTGGCAATTATTAATAAAATCTGGAAGGATAGAGGAAAAGCGGGGATAGAAGCGACGAGCTTGAGCTCGCGATTTGAAACATTATCAAATCCTAGCTCCTTATGGTTTGGGAGCGAGGCAAGGTTAGCCTTAATTTCGGCCGCCGACGTAATCAAGGGAAGGGAAAGAGGATTTGGGGGAATGTTGGCAAGGAATTTACGAATTTTACGGTCAGCAGGAGACAGGGCGGGATCAGCGGCCATGATTGACTCTAGGTGAGCCGCATACGTCTCCGACTTGGGGCTGGGATCGAAGATTAAGACATCATTAAATTGGAGTGGGGGTTGGTACGCTTGGGACAGAGGCGAATTGATTTGGAAGTACGCCCGAGAGAGTTATACTCGAATGACAGGGAAGCAACGCGGCGCATCCATTCCTGCGATGAAAAAACCGCAGTGGTGGGTGTTGAGAAGGATGGAAAATGCAAAATGGACGAAAAGGAAAACAAACAACGAAGTAGTGGTGGAAGATATCTGATTGTTGGGAGAAATCCAAAGGAGACAGGAAAGATAGATGCAGATCTTTGAATCGGGAATGAAATAATAAAGATTATGATAGAGGAGAACGTTAGGCAAGAGGAGAATGGTTAGGAATAGGATAGTCACGCTGGGAGGAACAAAAGGAGGTATAATGTATTCGGAATTAAAGAAGGGTTTATTACAGTGTGGGCGGTCATGTTAGTCGACGCTAAAAATAAACGTCGGGGTGTTAAAGCCGTCAAAACTTAAGTGAGCGTGAAAAATAAGACTCGAAGGAATAGTATGGACGAATTAATTGGACTGTAAGTAACCATTCATCCCAGTATACTAATATGAATTAGGTATAATAATATTTTTCACGGTATTCTGCACACATTTTTCTCCGTTTGGATATGTTACGACGGTGGGAAGGAAAGAAGCTTCCTTTCAAGATTGGGGGTAAAAAGGAAGCCAGAGGGGAAATAGAGACTTTGTGGGAAATAATAACTCTCCAGGAGAGAAGAGTGAAACGGAAAGATGGAAAGTTGGAAACGAAGGGAGAAAAGAGACGAAACGACAAATACTGGCTCTGGGGAACCGGAAGGTTGCGATTGGATGGATTAGGGGCTGGCAAAGGTTTTCGGAATGGTGATATTTGGATGGCATTCTTACCTTCTCGGGAAGGATATTTTCAAACTTTTCCCCTCAACGGTATATGCACATAAAAACTTTGGTTCCTGAGTCCAAATAAGCCTTTTATTTCCTGAATTTCATTGTATAGTGGATTAATCTATTGTTTTATTTCGATAAAGTGCTTAATTTCGGCTATCAGTGTGAATTTCTTAATCAGAGATTGATTGAAATTATGGCAGCCGTGAGAGAGATTACGCATCATAGCATTCCATTTAACAATATCGCATTGCATTATCTGATTGGACCTTAATCCTACACCATATAATTTACGCATGTCACTGCCATTAAACAACAGTAATCAACCTTAAGTCTGGTAGGATTTTTACAGGCTAAATAGAAATGATTCATTAATTTCCACGTGCTTTTGAAGTAAATTGAATAATTTTGTCGACGTTTTTGCATGCATAAAACAACTACCTAATATGTCATAGCAAGCAAACTCTCCAACGTATCTACTATTGGCAATGGAACGTTTCTATTTTGAGGATACGGTGGCAAAGCTACCTCATGGAAGGATTATCTCAAATTAAAGGCAGATAATGAATTCTCAAATAGTACACACTTATTTAAAGGAAGATTTAGTACATTAGCACTTCTACAATAATTCCCAATTTTACATGACAAAAGGTTAC
Organism: Hetaerina americana; assembly: GCF_022747635.1. Taxonomy (NCBI): domain Eukaryota; kingdom Metazoa; phylum Arthropoda; class Insecta; order Odonata; family Calopterygidae; genus Hetaerina; species Hetaerina americana. The sequence continues at coordinate 1,062,344 of NW_027286830.1, forward strand.
TCTCAGAGCTACGATTCTTTGGCTTCGAAAAAATTTAGACCTACGAGGGTTTGTAATAGGTTTTCAGTAGAAGTATCCATCAATGTTATTCAACAAAGACGTATTTATTAGGAAAAAAAAACTTTCATGGAGTTCAGGTAGCTATTACCTAATTAATTTAGACAGTGAATCAAGTTCCATTAGAGTAGTATTGTCTATTGAAGAATTAGATAACATACAAATAATATATCTAAACTCTGAGGCTGCTATTCTTTATTCGAAACGTGAGAAAGAAGTGAAAATGGGAAGTAGACTAGAAGTGGAAATTCCTTTTTCCATGATCATCGTGTGAAAAAACGAGTAAGCCATAAATCTCTTACGTTAGTAGCCGTGAGGATTGTTGAAGTGGATTAGAGAATTCGATAAGATGCCAGCGTGGGGATTAAAATTACGCCGAAAAACTTTTAATTTATCATCCAACACCAATATTTCACAGTATTCCAATTCCAGCTGTACACGAGTAGTGGCACTGGTGGGAAAGGTCAGATTGCGGATTCTAAAATACCGCGTTCCGTAAGTTATTAGGCGTAGCAGAAATCATCCCGCGTTGGGAGAGTTGCGACGTGTTCAGAATAAAAATCCAACTCAAAATATGCAGACAAATGAATTTAAGAAATGTTTTATGTACTTGGTCCCTCTGGCGCGTGCACTGCATGTTCACATCTATGAGGAATTCGGCCGTTTATATTTCCCAGCTGAGCGAAAAAAAAGCGTAGAGGATTGGCTGCGTATCTCGAGGAGGTCAGTAAAAAATTAAAGAGCTTGTCCCCGGGATAAATGACAAGGCTTGTCTCAAGGTGATACGTATATATATTGAACCACACATCAGAAGTATGCTTTTATCGGATGAAATGGATAAAATAGCATGTAAATATTTTGATGTGATATTCAAGTATGGTTCACATCTCCCTTGATAATACAACATACTACTGCTCACTGCTATTGTTTTAATTTGAATCGAAAAAATATGCAGTATAAGGCATCCATTACGTGGCATTTTATTTCTAAATAGTGAAAAACTTACTATTACTTATACTTACTACTAATTACTTACTACTACTACTGCTTACTAATAATCATTTCTGACAATATCAACGGAAAAAAATGTACGATGTGCGACATCCGTTTCAAGTTTTTTTATCCGTTAACATTGAAACATATTTTTAAGCTATTAAATTTTCGATAACTTAAGTTAGGAATTTTACTGCATTTTTTCATTAACTCTTGAATAGAGCATTCGAAACTTTGGGCACTGATTATTTTACAAATATTAATTGGAGATAAACTTGATGCTTTCTTGTTGTTGACCTCATAGTAACTATTAAGTAAAAAAGGCATAAGTGTAAGAAAAAGTATAGTAATAAAATTAGAACAATGATAAATGACAGTTTGGTCATATTTCGGCGGTTTCTAAGAGAGAAATGGACAATTGAAGGAGTCCAAATCTAATAATCAAATTTTCAACAAATGGGTTAAATCGTACTATCCTAAAGTTACAAAGAGATTTTGCAACATTATCATGGGTTATTAATCCAAGGACTCGTTTTCAGCACTTTTATTCCTCGCTTTGACGTATTTCATTACCAGCATAATAATGCATATAACAACTTAAATAGCTATTACAAAGAAAATTGACTCACCAAAAACACAGAGAAAAAAATTCTATTAGACCTCTCAATAAAAGATTACGGATAAAGAAACTAAGATAGCTTCGAAACCAACAACGATTACTACATAGGATTTTTAAATAAAGGCTAAATTAAGAATTTTCAAAGATAACATGAAATTAACGCAGCGAAACCGACAAAATTTAAGGGATTTTGATGCCTAAAAATATATTTATCCAACTTTTACAAACGCACAATTACCATCACCAATATAGCCCAGCTAAAGTATGTGTTATTGAAATAAAAATCTAATGACAAGTATAAATACAATCTGTAACAAAGAAAACAATAATAGAAAATATATAAGGAGTATGGTTATAGAGATTCTTTTGTAAACTCACAAAGTTCAAGTTGCCCAGTTTTTTCAATATAAACCAAAGTAAGTTACAAGATTTGAAGAAAAGCAGTTACGAAATGAAAAGAGGATTAAAAAAATGGAGACCTGAAAATAAAACCCCTTTCGATTGAAAACTGCTGATTTGAATCAATAATTCTTTAATATACTTATAATTTTAGTACCGGTATTTTTTATCGATTAGCTTTCTGCGAAAAAATGGTTAATTCTTCACAATTATCAGTTTAAGAATTTTGATTTCTTTTGCAGACTCAGAATGCAGTTTATTCCGTTTCTCGAAAATATTCATTCTGCATGCATGGTGTCGAGTGATAGTGATTAGGAGAAGGGTCCGCGGCGTTCCGCTGGATAGTTACAGACATCTCCGGACATTTTTAGGGCCCTTTCATGTTAAGAGTCACAAAGTGGGACCCATTTCTAAAGAAGCAGTTAGGAGACTCTAAAATGGCTTCGGAAGGAATTAAAAGTTTTCTGCGTACTTTCAGAAACTTCCACCAAATCTCTTTAATTGCTCAAATTTTGGTCCATCATCCATAGAGTCACTCAAGAAAAATATTCACGCTATATCTTCGGGTAAAAGGCGATTTTAGTGGAGGTCAAGATTTAGTTTTAGTTCACTGCCTAAAAAATCAAATTTCGTTGACACGAGGAAGACTCGAAAAACGAAAAATAAGCAAAAATTAGTTACTTTATTCACGTTCAGAATGAAAGAATGAAGATTCATAAATATCTAAACAGATTTGATAAAATAAGTATTCAGAAGGACAATATTTATAAGAGTGGCCATGGAGTATTTTAAAACCGCTTAATTATGATCTTGATTGTGAATTTCACACTGACATCTTTTTTCCTAGCTGTATGTGAAATGTATGACCCAGAATCTAAATATACTTTGATATAACAGTCGTTCTGACGTCAGGGTCCCAGTGACCTCTCCTCTTAAAGCCGTTTAATAAGAATGGCAAAAATCGTTCTCTGTACCTTGGACATTTCTCCGGCGTGTCTAATAGGATCGCCACCAAGTTCCCGCATCAATTTGAGCTCATTTTGCATTTTATTACTACATTGGTAGCTTACACTTCCTAGGGTGAAGTTGTACCTCTCGCAGCTGTCAAATTATTTATAATCATCCTAATAAATGAAGCACGGCTTAATGAGTAGTAGTAGTGTTTAGGGGAGGCCACCGACAGCTGAGGTCATTTGCGCCATAAGGGATGGATAGGAAAGGATGAAGGGTGGAGGGAAACCCGACGTCGGCATTAGCCTACTCTTTACGAAAGGAGTCAAGGGGTCCGCAGCTTAACGTCCCATCCGACGGACGGCGAACTCACTCAAAGTGCCCTCTGCAAAGCACCTCAAGTAGGGATCGAGATTCCTCTGAAAAATATTCAACACCGCCGGGATTTGAACCCGGCCCCTCTGGGTGGGAAGTCAGTACGTTAGCCCTCGCACCATCTCGATCTCCACGGCTTAATGAAAATCCTACGTCAATTTTCCATTTCCAGGAGTATCTTAGAGAAAATACCTTTTCGGCCTAATTATGCAGCGTACAAATGACTAAATAAATAATTTGAATTTAAAATTGTAAAAAAATGCATGGTCTATCATGGTATTCAAAATTAGCAACATATTTAAGGCTTTAGATCATTCTGTGATCATACCATAAATAATGATTTTCAACCCAAGATTTATCTCTCGAGAGTTAATAAGTATTCCAAGATAAAGAATTCATTTCTAAACGCCAAAAGTAATCACATTGAAATAAAACATTAAGATCATATCATGTGAAGTTACCATAGGTAATCTATCGGTTAAGGTAGATTTTGGAAGGAAACAACCACCAAATAAATATCTTGTCTCTCCTAACCAAACGCAAGCCAACATCCTACCCTACAACCAAGTCCCTCTTCATCTCCGTTCTTCCCTTCATTCTGTCCAACTTCCCAATCCTCCTTCTGCCTCTTCCTCGTTTGCCTAAAATTCCCCCTCTATCTCTGCGTTCATCATCCCACTGCCAATTAATATGCTCTGCATCCATTTTTCCAGGGTCCTTAAGATATCTCCCAATAGTCCTAGTTCTTCCCCACTATAACTAGCACCTCCTCATTTATAAGATCATATATAATTATAATATTTCACCATAGAAAACATGATACGTTATTTAAATTGCATAGAATTTGATTTTATTATTCTTCAAGTCATTTACCAATCGCGAACGTACTAACTCTATCCATCATATTCACACCATAATCATTATCATATGCCGTTTCACAAAAATTTGAAAAACTGCTCCTTTTATTTTATCATTAGCCCTTCAACAGTGCTCTTGACTCCTGTAGATCCATGTTTATTCCCTTTCAGATGCCAGTCAATTACGCGTTCGGTAATTATTCATCGGTGATTACAAATTCGACAATGGGTTTCATGCAACTCTTCTCTCTGTAGTCACCTCAGTTACCCTCTTCTTCCACTACCCTACTCCGCTTTTACTAACTGTTTGACCCCTTCCATTCTTGGTTTTCCGCAGTCCTTTGCGTCTATTATTTCTTACTTACACTCGCTTCCTAATATTTTCATCTGATATAATCGTGGGTATCAGGAGAACAAGTTGTCACTCTTTTCTTAAACTTCAGAATAGCGTTTGATCAAATATTAATTAATAAGTTAACATATAGACTGTAATTAAATGGAATCAATGAAAACTTATTGATTTAGCTTTTCTTTTATAACGTAAAAAAGTAAAAATTGATGCAATTATCTCATTTCATCTCTATTGATTTAATCATCTCGGAGAATGTAGCCTCTATTCTGTCGCGGTGAAGCGTGATCGGTCGCCTCTTTCTCTTCATCTGTTAGCATCAATGAAATTAATTTGAAAGTAAGCAACCAAGTCATTATTCGCCGATAATAAGGTAATCAACCTAGATGAAAACAAAAAAATGAGCAGCAAGGCTCTTCATGGCTACCTCTGCTTGGTGTCAGGAGTAAACTCTCCTAAGTTTGAAAACAAATTTTGCACTGATGAATTCAGATGAAAAGAAATCATTAAACTTTAACACAAAGAGACCCGGATGGGAATATGCATATATGAATGATGGACCAATTAAAATACCTTGAAGTCACTTTATCGGAGTATGTAATAAGTAAAATGGGGTTCATTCACGAATAATGGAAATAGTCGATTGAAAAATTAGAGTTGTTATATCGTGTTGATAAAAACTCCTCTTAAATATGCGTCATTAGTATTTTTTATGTAATTTAACAGGTTACGGGGAAAAGCTGCTCGTTTGTTCTTAATCCTTATGAATGCAAAGACATCGTCATATCATTATTGAACAATGACCTTGTTTGGGTGACATTACCGGCACGAAAATTACATTCACGGCTTCACCTTCTAGATAAATGCATACAGGGTCGTACCCAAAAGTGGTAGGACTGATTTTCTCTGGCGCGAACGGAGCGGTGGAGGGGGGTCTGCCTGGCAGGGTACGGTGGAGGGGGCTCTTAGCAACAGACCGACACCAACCTCAGTCGCCTGCGGGCTGTCGTTGAGTGAGGACACCGTTTTTAGTGAAGCAAGTTTTTTGTCCGCGTCGAAAAACAAAATGAATCTGAATTTAGAGCAACGTTATTCCATCAAGTTTTGTGCGAAACTCGGGAAGACGGCAACTGAGACCCTAGATATGATCAAGCAGGCTTATGGGGACACTGCCTTAAGCCGTTCCACAGTATTTGAGTGGCACAAGTTTTTTAAAGAGGGTAGAGAGCTCGTTGAATGATCTGGCACCACCGGACTTCTTCTTCTCCCCCCTAATGAAAAGACAGCTCAAGGGACGACGTTTTGACTCGATAAAGGCCGTTCAAGAGGCTTCGACGAGGGTCATCAATGGCATCCCCAAAGAAAATTTCCAGCGGGCGTACGGGGAATGGGAGCAACGTTATACTAAGTGTGTAGCAGCTCAAGGAGCATACTTTGAAGATTATTAGGTCGATGTAAGTATATCGTCAATAAAATTCTTGTAAAAAAATCAGTCCTACCACTCTTGGGTGCGACCCTGTATCACTCAAGATTAGCACTGGCACGAAAGGATTCATTTTGGGGCCCCATTACACTGCCACGCGAGACCACTTTGACCAGCCGAATCGATTTATAAAATAAATCATTTTTCCTCATAAAATTCTAGACCTAATAGTAAGTAACATTCCCTTAAGACAATCGAACTTCCTGCACTCGATGAATCACCAATCTCATATTAGTTAAATGGCCGGTGATGCTATATACTCTGCCAGAACCCCACGTGGCGTGAGACGGCTTGTAGGGTAAGATGTTCAATAGCTAATTGTCTTCGCAATATTTTCAACATACTTCTACTTATTTTACCCCTATTTGAAGACTTTGCTGGTGATTATTTGCCTCCATTACCATGATCGTTCTTCTTTAAAGCTACATTGAGAACTTTCAGCTATTTAACAATTTCTCCTTTCCAAGGTGGTTACTTTTTTATGTCTCATTACGATGAAATAGATGTTTTCATTTTAAATTATATCATTGCCAATATAGTGTTTGCGTTTGTTAAAAGACTTTTTGAATGGGAGAGTTCTCTTTTTTTTGGATTATTTTGCTCATAATATCTTTCTTGTATCTTCCATTAATGGCGATCCTGCTCCCATGATAATTATTCTTCCACTTGTTCATCTTTCGACGTCCTCAGCAGATAGTTTTGCTACCTTCCCGTTCATTTCCACAAATCTCTATTTTTGTGTATGAGGTAAGTTAAAATTTAAGATGAATTACTTCATTACCTTTCCTAAGAAGATGAGCTAATGAATTCAAGTCATGAATGGATCAGCAATAAAAAACGGTACCATATTATCACATTGAAGCATTACTGGTTCATCCTCTGGCATTAATTTTAAGTTTACAGCATCTACCATCAAGTTACAATTGCTACTAATTTGTCATTACAGGCACTCATTTTAAATTTTTCTTGGCCTGATGGTTTTCCCTATTACTTCATCCATAAGCTTTACAATTTATCAACGAATCTTGTCGATCTTCATCAGTGAAACGCTAACAACGGCCAAATCAGGAAAAGATCATGCTCAAAGCTTCGACTGTTTTCAGCCGGGCCTTAATCCAGACAGCGAGTGCTTCCCTTTCCTGCAGTCGATCGACTCCAGCCCCACACTTCCCACGCCACTCAACTTCCTATTTTTAACTGAATCGAACGCCTGCCCACGAAATTTTTCGGGAATGTTTCTGAGCATTCTAGTCATGACTTTATCAAGCATTTAAAGAAATAGAATATGGATATCAATATTTTTATAACCTGACTATTGCTATCTATGCATGCTGATGCAATTGACGCACTGTGACATGGATTTTATTGTTCAAATGCTCATGGCTTTACAAAGAACTTGATTTATGGTAAAATCATGGTTCGATCATTATTAAGTGCATATTAACTTTAAGGACATGTATGTATATACATATATATATATATATATATATATATATATATATATATATATATTCAAAAGCTAGGGAACAATTCAAAAAGCATGCTTTTAGCTACTGCCAACGTCCACCTTGGTAAGAACTAATACCCAGTTAAAGTCTATATTTTTTTCGAGAGCTTACTACCATTTCAGATGGATATATTATCTATGTACCCATTTCTCATCTCAGATTATTTGGCATTTGAAAATAAACTGACCTGAGAAAAGTGTTTTGCCAAAAGTCTCATAAAATAGAGCGGAAGGTACATTAGGCCTCATAGTTATTTGCCTTAAAAGTTTCACTGCTCATTTTAACGGTAGTTGATTTCGGTTTTCAACTGACCAAAGGTTAAGGTTGATTCTCGTCATAAATTGTGCACTAATCCTAGGTTCGTGTCCTTATGCGTGCCAGTTTTAGCCTGGCCAGGCCCCTTACCAACCTTTTCAACCCACCTGTTTTTAGCCCGCCCACCGGTCACGTATCTTTTTTTTGAGTAATGATCTTCACAAAGATGAATACATAATCATATTAGCCATGGAAATGAAAGCTATGAATGAATAAAAGTAAATTTTCTGGCTCTTCATTTTGGTATTCATTGTTCATTATTTTCAACTTGCTGAAATTGTAACTTTGATCTAATAATTTCCAGGAATCTATCATCTATCCCTCAATGATTCTCATTTACGGCTGCTTGATGAGAAACAAAGCCCGCACTCCATTTTTCCACGTCGATATTTCCGAAAAAAATAAAATTACCGCCCTTGAAGTAAGGGGAGAGTAAATGGTGTGCACCAATCCTCCTATGGTGAGGACAATGCGAGAACTTAACGGCCGAACGAGCCGCGGGTGGTCGATTCCGGACGGGGAAGACTGCGGTGAGAGGAAGGAATAAATAGACCGAAGGTGGGAGGTAGAAAGAGGGACGGGAAAGAAAGAGAACCAGAGAGAAGAAAAGAGAAAAGCGGAGAAATGGAAGGGAGGAGAGAGAGGGAGGGACAGACACATGCTTGCAAGCCCATTAATCGTCACCGTTTCACACCTGGCGCCGAAGTTTTCCGTGACAAAAGAAATAACGTTTGTGGAGGGAGGATCGGTAGGGTGGGTGGAGAAGGCCTGTCGCGAAATGGAGACAAAGTGATGGAGACAAAATCCCCTCGCCACAGACACACGTGCGAGGACGTCGCCCACCCTTGTCGCCCCTTTGGGGAACCCTCTCCCTCTCTATGTATGCGAGTCAAGGGACTAAATGATGGAGGGAGAGAGAGGTTTGCGTGAAGAGGGGAGCGTTTGGAGGGTGGGAATGGACTGGCAGCCCGGAGAGGAAATGCATGCGTCAAGTGTTAAACCACAGAATCATAACCGGGTAGGGGAGAATCCAGGAGGCATGTGATCGCTGGGTGGGACGGAATAATTTACGAAGCACGCTTCAACAGTTCGTTAACGTCGTTATGTGCCAAAGCTTTGGTCTCGGATTCGAGGCAGGTAAGGACACTATTCACGTAATGCGACTGGGGCGAATTTACGCATGCGGAACTTTTAAAGGCCTTCTCTGGGCTTCAAATTATAACTGACAGATGGCATTTAATGCCTGCTCAATGAAGAGAAAGAATCAATGGACAATATACGCGGTCCTTTCTCGGAAACCACACCAATTTATAGCTCAGATGAAAATAACAATCATTAATTTAATAAAACGCTAGTTGTATGGACGTAGTAGTCTGTAAGCACAGAGAGGACAGAAACACTTCATAAAAATACCTTTGCTCAACCAGCCCTCTCATTTGCATCACGGTCTTGACATGGGACGACTATCTTATAAAATAAAGAAATATTTGTGGGCTAGTGTACAAATAGCGTCGCGGTCATCTTTGACTTAACTACTGTCTCAGCGGTAAAGATAAAATAACTCCCAAGTTTGCAACACAAAATTCTAAGCCCCCGCAATGTCGCGACCTTTAGACAAGTTCATGAATAAGAGGGACGACTGAGTTGCCTAAAACATTTCGTAGCACGAACTTTCACTGAAAGTAGCCACGTTCATACATTTCTTTCCACTGTCACGTGAAACAGTCACCAGATCTCCAGACATATCTTTAAAAAGTTGTAGACATTTGTATATTACCAACTTATATTGATTTTACATATCTCAGAGTTTATGTATCTGTTACATTATTTCCTTTTTTCTGCTGAAGATCGCATTTCATGTAAATCAGTACTTGCATCAAAAATAGAATATTTATGTTATTAAGAACATAATTTCGTGTAGTTTATTTCAAATGTCAACGTGATGATTTATTCGTTAAGAGAAGGCATTTTTTTGCAGTGCAAAACATTCGTAAATTGAAATCGTAAATCCGTCATAGATCTCTGACCTCGGTTGGTCATACGACGTGTAGCTACTGAATTATGCGGCACGTATGAATTCAACCCCACTTCAGTGCAAATAAATGCAGAGTCGAGACGTTTACAAGAAGCGTAAGCGAGCATCTGGCCGCAGTCGCTCTACTCATGATGCTTAGGACGCCATTTAATCCCGTATGTTCCTTCTTTTTAGCAGCGCTACCACATGAAGGTCAAACCGCGGTTCAGTCAAGGTTCAGCCATCATTACGTGGAGGATGCCTAATGAGGCAGTCTATTCTGAGAGAGCCATGAACACAGATAGTTATATCACCATTATTACCATACTGATACTCCCTCGTCTAATTAACTCTTCTCCTACTCAATGAAGAGCTCCCTCAACGCTTATTAATAAAATATAAATAAAATTCTCACGGAACAAACACCAATTCAATTAATGCATTTGAATAAGCATCGGCAAATCTTTAGTGACTTTCACAAAACCGTTTTGAAAACTTGGATACAAAAATGCAAATACAGGATAACTAGTGCTGCATAAAACTGTATTACCACCGAAAATCGAGAGCTACCTATTTTTAATAAATAAAGGGAAATATTACTTTATAATTTCTTTACGAGCTTTTATTCATGCTAAAGTTAGCAATAGTCCGCTTAAGTTTTCTCGTTTCGGGTGAAAATCATATACTTACTTTAATGCTCTGATTCCTCGTGCCTTGCCGATTTCAATGCAAATTCAGTTGCAAACAAAATTTAGTTGGACCAATCATATATCTCTCTCTCTTCTTGAGTAATTAAAAACCCTCTACCTTCCACAGAGAAAACCAAAGAGACAAGACAGTTTGTATTAATGTTGAAGCAAATTATCCCAGCTTGTCTCTTTAGCTATCACGTGGCAGGTGTTTTGATTCACCGCAAGGCGTGATGGTTGTGCTGTGTGTCGGCAATCCATTCACGTCATAAGCAGCCAAGGCAATGCTTGCATGTTCTGCAAATTGAGGGGCGGAAGACAGGGGCCTTTGCTCTCCTGGGAACATTTGCAGTCCCTAGGATTGAATTAATTACACGCACACGACGGAATAATGAAAATCAGGAATCATTTATCGAGCCATCACTAGGCACAGACGAATGTATGATTTTCTAATTAAACATTTAATTCGCACCATCTTTACTCAAAATAGAAATTATTATTTGATAAATTGACTGAATAAAAGAGTAGGTTTGTTTTTATGCGCCGAAAATGGGCTTTGTCGGAATGGAACATATCATTTACTCTACATCATTGCTATTCTTTTAAAAGTTCTCGTGCATCTTACGAATATATATTTTAAGTAAATTATATCCTGAATTTTCATATATACTATTTTATATTAATGAATAAATCGGCGTCACACTCTTTTACCAAAATTCATCCCGTATAGGTAAACTGGCTCGCCAGCTTTTGCTTTAGCCCTTCTATCTCAACTTTATCAACTTCCTCTCTCTCGAAAATCATCAAATTTTTTCTTGTATTTATTATCATCCCAAGCCTACCGAAATAATTATCTAATGCACCCAACAATGATTGTACCCCTTGGCTCACTGGCTAACTAAAGCTGGACCATTCACAAATCTAACTGATTTTATGAATTACTTGCCGACTTACTTTCCTAACTCCAAGTTTCATGCCTCTTTTAAAATTTCCTTCATGCACACGTTGAAAATCACTAGATATAATGGTCACTCCTAAGCAGCACAGGTGGGAATGGTGGATGCCCATCGCGGCTCTCCATCCACTACTCGCACCTGAGATACAAGGAAAAATATAAGTCACACTATTTATTGGACAGACAAGATACTTGTATATAGGTTGATAAATACGATTTATATCAATCGCCTATGCCCCCATTCTACTTTCATACTATCCAAGCTACTCTAACAAACACATTCTCAAAACTCGCGTAGCAAACAAATACATCGTACTTGCATTCTATGTTCTTTTCTAAAAGTGACATTATTCCTGCTATGACATCACAAGTATCTTTCTCCTTTCTGAGACTAAACTCATCATCCCCAAAGTCATCACCTGCCCTCTTATCCATCCTCCATTTTAATCTTAAGTGCCACTTTATCTGCGAGCTAAATTAAACTTAATATTCTATATTCCTTAATGTTTCTATTGATATAGAGCTTCACATATGGCTGCCTGTCCTTTCTTTCGGATGATTTGAAGAAATCTTCCAGTTGAATTTCTCTCTCATTAATGTATAGTTACAAAAAAATACAAAAACTCCTCCTTTCTCCGTTTCCTACCCCCTTAAGAACCTTCGCAGGGATTTTATTTATCTACAAGGTCTAATATGAGTTCAATTCCGAAAATGTTCTTTCTACCTTGCAATTAAGCATGACTGAACCAAAGCTATCCTTCACCGTGTCACATTCCCTTTCTTTGCCTAAACTTACTGACTCTCTCATTATACCTCTGTCATTATCTCTCTGTAATATTTCCTGAGACAATGAATAATTTACCTCGCATGTCTTTGATAGTGTCCACGGATTTTACCGTACTACTACCTGAAGTGCCATTACTTTTCTCAACAGCGCATACATTACCCTCTTCCCTCGCAAACTCTCCATATACTCGAACTACCCCTTCCACCGTGCTTCTTTTGTCTTATCAGTTTCCCGCCTCAGTTGTATATTCAACTCTTTTAACTTCTCCTTCCAAACTCTTATGTTTACATTCTTTCATTTCCTTCTCTCGTCTATCTTATTCATTATCTCACATGTAATTTATGGCTCCTTTATCATATTACTATTTGCTGTCCCAATCATTTTGTGGGTGACTTTCAATATTCTTTTATTGATACGCTCCCATCTTTGTTCTAATTTATTCGTTTCCCTGTTTGTACTCATTAATTTTTATATCTCTTTCTTTGTCGTCCCGGTGAATGATACTATATTAAATTTCCTCATACGTCTTTCCTTTTTTATCCTCTTGCATCTGACGGTTCACTTCATTAGTACTCAAACAATCTCGATCCGGATCAGCTACCGGAAAACTACGAATTAATTACGCTATTTCTAATACCTCGCCTAATTATATTCTAGCCGTACTCACATGACATCTCTCTGTATTTCGGGAATTTTCCACAAAATCTGCATACCTTGCGGCGCTTAAACCAAGTAGTTGTAATGTTAAAACCATTTCTCCAGTCTTGCTTTCTCCCCGCAGTCACCTTTTATTCTTAAACCATGGCCTCCTATCTTAGACCTATCTCCGCCTTTGCCAACACCCGCGTTCCGATCCCCGACTACAATTATTTTTAATCTAAAATACATTTGCATACAGGCATTGTAAGATGGTACAGAAGTAGCTAAAATCGTTATTGATTTTGCCCAGAATAATAACCAAAGCGATCATTAATAAAAGCAATCACTCTAACACCCATTCAAAAAATCAAAACTAAGCCGTTGCATAAGGGTATTCAAGGTAACTACATAGTAAGTACCATCACACATGACACAGCATTACACCCCGTCCAGAAGTACGCACTGTCCAACATCATGACCTATCTAAAATCATTCACCGTTAAACATCACCCCCTATCGTAGTCTAAATACTTACGCCGTCCATATCATTTACAGACCAATATCGGAAACAGATATTGTAAAATTTATACCCCAATCCTTTTTCTAGTAGCTGTCTTACACCTATTTTTAAAACTCCTAAGGTTTAATGGAAAGAGCTCAAACAACTCTCCAGGTTGCTGGTTCCATTCAATAATACTTCGATTAAAAATGAAACTTTTTCTATTTGTTTTTTGTTTTCTCATTCTAATTTTAAAACTATGATCGTTTTCCTCCTAAAAATTGTTTTTTTTCTATTTCCTTGCTTAATTTTTTCCCTCGATTCGTCTCCTTTAACGGACATCAAATGTGTTCTACTGGGGACACGCAATTATTGACTCAGCATTTACCTCTGCTAAAAGTTTTCTATCACCTGCCTTCTCTATGCTTACCACGCTGTTTCCCGCCTTACGTTTTAATGCTATGTCCACCCCTTGATGGATATTTTAACTTCCGCTGTTTAATACTCTGTGGAAATCACTCCACTAATCCCCACTATGTTTCTTCTCTCCATTTCCCGGTTCATATTTTCCAATTTCCTCAACAACATCCCAAGATCATCCTAACACTTCAAGTCACTATTGTAACTGGTTCGGTTTTTCTCTGGGCCTTATTTTCTCCTGCTGTTCTCGATTATGCTATACGAGGATTTCGCAAGATGACGACCGCAGGATCCTTACCTTACTCCTCCCGCTAACGACCAAAAAACATGGGCCAAGTAAGTCGAGTCCTCTCTTTACCTCTCCAGTTACGGCCAAGTTTCAATTATATATTTAGTTACATCATATTTTCTACGGAGGTTCTAAGGTGGTTTCTCATTGTCTTCCTTTAGTGTGTTTTTAACGTGATTCCAAGCCCGAAGTCAGACGCCGTAGCGTCGGTGGCAACACGCCATTACAGACGTCTTAGTGAGGAACAGACGATAAACGGAATACCTTTCGTCTGGCTCTTACCCCCTTCAACCTATCTGACTCGCATGGATGTCATTCTCAGGAGCAATAACCATTTCTCCAGCCAACAGATTCCTTTGGATCTTCAGAACACACAAGCCGTTCCACCAAGTTACCGTTGTATTCATTGGGCGAGGGCAAACAATGCCGTCACAAATTAACTCTATACTTGAACGCTCACATTCTTGAAATTACCTCTCCAGTAGTGGCAGAAAATACTGTTCATATCAAACTCAATATGAGGCTTACGACGATACTGCGACGTAATAAAATGTCACTTCCCACTAGCACTTGTACCGACAACCGAACAATCCAAACGGGATGTCAACGTATCTCTCCACCCTCAAGGAACAACGGATGCTGGCCCGCCAATGCGAAATGAAATTTCGAAATTTTTCCATCTTCCATCAAAACGACATCGAAAGCTATGTACGCACGTGCGTAGTGGCATTATCACCCCCTTCAGGTCCCCATCCCCCTCCCGTCCACAGCCTCTTCAGGGGATCCACGATGGCAGGAGCACAGCGGAATTTGGATAAAGGATCGGGTGGAACCCCTTAATCTATACAACATCCCCTCCACTCCTCAATGCGCTACACTCTCATTCCCATTGTAACTCTTTCCCCTCCATCTGTCTCCTCCAAACTACCCGAACCCTTTTCCGTCGCTACAACAACACTCCCAACCCTTACGTCAAGGTATGTGCGAAACTGCGACGAAACGACTTCAACGTGCGGTGCCCATGTCACATGGCAACACGATGCTCCCCAGTTTTCCTAGGGTAACATCGATTTCGAGTTAGTAATTTTGGATGCCCTTTCACCACATTTTATGAATAGATCTCCTTCTTTTTTAAATACAGGCTACATGAATAGAATTCCTAAAATTCCAACACTATCGAATGCAGCATTATTTATATCTATAGTATGTCGTCCATACGGAGTCAACAAAGAAGGGAGTGAAATACGAACACACACCTTACTAAAATACTTGATTCACTATTAGTTCCTTTTCTAATGCCTACCTACATCTGCTTCTTATTGCTTTAATGTTACCCTCTATACTAAGGTTTCTTTGCCAATTTAAAATTCTTCCATAACAAGGCTACTTTCATAATGATCTACATTGTGCCTCATGTGTGTAAAATTACTTTTCCTATCCCTCTCGTCAATATATTGCAAATACCTCTCTTCCAATCAACTATGAATGGGATACATCTCATACTGCATCCATATGATTTTCATCCTTTATGGTCATTTTAACGCAGGATGTAAAGTGAAAAGCGGCTTTTCGTATGTTGCAATCTTTATTATTTTCTTGGTCATCTGTTTTCCCTTTCCCATCGGCTGCAGATCAACTATTTCCAATTAGAAATCCGCAGTATTCTTTTTCCATGTACATTAAATTTGCTCGTTTCACTTTTTCTCAATTCCTTATCCTTATTCAAATATGGCGAAGAAATATAACTTTCTTCATATTATGTAAATCTCTACTCAAAGCCTTTATCCATCCAAATTCAAGAAAGCTGTCTGGTAATTTCAATTGTCTTTGTTCAAAAAGACAGGTCTCTCTCTTACTCGCGTTCCTCTGCTTCCTCTAAATCTGAATTGATATTCATTTAATGAGAGGAATAATCGTTCGTTACAACTCCCTTTCTTGATTTTATACCACGAATTATTTCTTCTACGGAAGAAAAAGTCTTACTTCCGTATTATTTGGCTTCGAGGGTACTTCATAAATTCCTGGTGTCTCGTTTGCAACAAGGTCCAATACGACAGCGTCAACTTAAACTCGGAATAAGTTGAACGTCTTCTTTCTTGTCTTCTACCGCATAAAAAACGACCAAAGCGATTATTTCAAACTATAGATTTTTTAAGTTTACTTTATTACGAATGAATTATTGACAAAAGGCGCAGCAAAGAAAGTTGATAAGCTCTGAAAAAATGTAGAGAATGATGAAGAAAATAAAATGAGGGGACCGGACGATTAATAAAGAAACCCAGCAGAAGAGATCAAGGGCAGAGTAGGGCAGATACAGAAGCAGAGAAAAACTAATTGAGTACATTGTAAGGCCCAAATTTTGAAGATCGCAGTGTAAGGAACCAAGAATGGGAAAGGCGATAGAGGACAGCAAATAATAACGTTCGAACACCATGTGAAAGGAAATGAGCGAAAGGAAAGCCTCAACCTCAAAATCCCAAACCATAATCAAAATAAAAATACTCTTTTGCAAGATCTAAAAACTGCAGACATATTATCTCTTTGCGTGTAGCCTGTTCATCTTAGTTCCTGTTACACGGAACACACCAAAAATTTTGGTACGACGGTTACTTAAGCCCCGGACGTTACACAGGGGAATTGAGCGTCTGCACTTATTATTTTATTTGATAAAAGAGTTACGGTCATACTTTTTTCGTAAAACCACCTTATCAATTGATATTAACTTTTCATCGAAATTCTGCATGAATATGAGAGTAATTCGTATCCACCACAAATATTTCAAGCTGGAATAAGCAGAGCTAAATCAGAGTCCATCAATGAGATGAATTATTACTAATATTCAAATTTCCACGAACTAAAATTTCCAATTCCACCTTTTAAATCGAATGTCTTCAATAAGGTTTCAACCTTTCTCCCACAAGAAAAAAAAACCATTAGCACGATGAGAGGGAAAAAGTATTTTCGGAGCGATTCAGATGTGGCCTATGCAACACCCAGTGGATTTTATTTGTTCTCTAAAGGGAACGCGTGAATGGACCCCGAGGCGCACAATGTGCGATATGAATTTCTAATTCGCCCATTTACACCGGGATTCCGATCGATACAGCGACAGTTTGGCGACATTCAATTCACACCGCACTGCAACGTTCGATTTCAAGCATAGCAAAGCCCTCTCTATATGCCACATTCTGTCCCACGTGCCCGGAGGCGGAGACGTGGAGACATAGAGAGAGGGTCTATGTGAGTGTGTGTGTAAGAGAGAGAGAGAGAGACGGAATGATCGCCTGCCACTCCACCCCTTCGCCCATCAACCCCATTGCGGCAAGGCGTGATTTACGGGCGCGCCATGGATCACAAAACTTGTCCCCACTCCGCCACCACCCTGGCTGCCAATCGCGCTGCGTGCCAATCTCTCTTCCTCACTCACTGTCTGCTTCTCTCTCTCTCTCTCTCCCGAGAAATAAAACTCAACGATCAAACGGCGGATTCCTGTAGACGCCGTATCTCGCCTCCCTTCGTGTTTCCCGGAAGAGAGACCCTGGAGTGGAGATGGGCCCCAAGGAGTTGGGGGAACCTCAATTCCGTGAAAGTGACATATTCGGCGGGCTCTATCAACGAGACGCACCGCAGGGACAACACCCCGATACGCGGACGGTGCACTTCAAGTGTTCTCCATTGGATAGGTGCTCAAACGGGGGAGGAGGGAAACACTGCAAATCGTGCCACCCACTTCAGGAAACCCATACAGCCACAATCTGATCGCAACACTAAATCTTTGAACTGATCACCAACTCTATACGATTAGATTTATTGCTTAGCTAAATCTTTTTATTGAGTGCCTAACCAGCCAACGGAGTGGCATCTCGCATGTTGCTTTAGGACGCATTCCATTTAAATAGGCCGCTTTCAAGGTGTAATTATATGGTAAAGATGATAATGATAAGATTTATGACAATCGCCATTGTAACCAATGAATCCATCCAGATGTCAAATCGGTTTGCGAAAATAATATTTCCCTAACAAGAAAATTACTTATTCCAAAAAATTCCCTAATCGTAGATTCCATGCAACAATCATGGTCGGTCGTGGCATAGTATTACCTCGTCCATAATTTAAGATAAATACTTTTCCATTTAGTATGCAAGTATATACATATGTGTGTGTGTTTGTACACACATACACAACACATTCAAACAAGATCACCTGCCAAACAACGACAATATATTCATGCGGGTAAACATATGGGGAAAAGAGAAGGAAACATATAAAGAACAAACACTAGTCCAGTGGGGAGGGTAGAAGGGTGTGGATTCCAAGCATATAAATATTTCTATGATATGAATCATGCATATAAAGATTTCTATGTGGGACTAAAAGACAATTAATAAATAAACTTCAATAACTAGGTAGCGTGAACCAGTCAAATACGAGTTTACCAGTAAAATGAATTGTTTACATAAGAATTGAAGTTTCATTTTGAGCTGAAAAGAAAAAAATATATGGCTCCATTCTTAGAGAAACTCATATTCAAAGAAGCCTATGCTTTCACTCCTTCGCATTTTATTTTAGCTTCAATGTGACGCGTGATCGATAATCTTGCAAATACAAACTTAAAAACCCGATGTTAAGTACAGGTCAGGGCTTCTTATGAACAGGAATACAATATCATTTACTACATCTAATATCAGTTGCTGCACTTTCATTTTCTTATATTTTCATAATTTCACTATCACTGACATATAATAATAAAAATTAAAGAATTAATATGTCGATATAAAAAGTGAGAAAGCGTACGAAAAAAAATTGAAATATTTGAAAAAATACAAATCTTTGAAATGAAACTTCAATAGCTAGCAGTAGCTCCGTTAACGATGGTGAATAAATAATTTTTTGCATGGTTTTCATTAATGAAAGAAGTAAATAGCATCACCATAATAAACCAAGAAATCAAAAAAATACATTTTCATCAAAGTATTGAAATATAAAAATATATTTCATCGTCATTATTCAAATATATTTCCTGTAAGTACTAGTCAAATTATACTAACATCCCGAACTACTTGAGTTGGTGGTCCCAAAATGATGATACCCTCAATGTCCCCGGCGGAAAAGGTGTATGATTAGGACATTAAAAGAAATTATCTTAACGCACCATGATGGCTCTATTTTGAGAATATTAAACTTAATGATTGTAATTTACTTAAATGCAATAGTGAAAGAATAGACAAACATTCAACACTAACATATTATGGAGAAAAGAGGGAGAGAGTGACAATTTTTCAACGAAGCCTCTTTTTGTAAAGATATTCACCAAATTCGCAAACCAGTCTCTTTGATTATTTCATTACTACCATGGTTTGGTCTTGTTAATAAAGAAAAATTACTTGAATAGAACTACCCCGTCATCATACCACTGAAACTTATAAACATACCACTAAGACAATTGGCGCCAGATGAAACGTGCAGATGATTAAGACCGCACGTTGTTGATAATTTATAATAAAACTACCCCACATTCATTCATGACAGCACTGTCGGTCCCATTTGTTACATACTATAGTTAATAATTGTTTCCTAGTCACCAAAAGAAAAGAAACTCGTTACTGCTTCGCCAATTCAGTTCTTCTTCTCCCATAGGTATGGACGAACCCATATTTATTTCCCGTATTTTATTTGCCCTTATTTCATTCACTATTCATGCTAACCGAAGAGGTAAGAAAATAAATAAAGGTTTCAATTACACCCGCATAAAAAATCAACTGTTTACAGAGTTCCAGTTTCACGTTCAGAAACCATTTTCCCAGGATTGCGTCTCTTCGGCTGTATCCGCATACCTGGGGCGCAAATACGCACGCCTTAACCACAGATAAGTATGAACTGCATAAAATTGCGAAGTACCCAACAAAATCTCTTCACTGCTAAAAAAATACTAGCCGGTATATCAATAAGGCAGAGCTTCCCTTGCGCGTTAGGCTTTAAATTGTACTTCGAAAATTCACAAAATTAAAGTTAAATGATGCTCGCTTCGAAAGCACAGACGTTTGAGAGAGGGCACCATGTCCTAATATGAAGTTACTCGCTGCCAGAATTGTGTCCCTTCCCACCGGGCGCCAGTAGTAGACACAATATGCACGTCTGTGTGATACTAACACGACAGTTTTTCGGTTTCCATTACACAGGCTCTTTGGCGTGCCATGAATATTCAATTAGAGATTCGTATGGGTTACCTTCCTCCACTTACTTCCCCCTCTCACCTTCCCTCTTCCTCATACCCCTTTCATCTCCCCCCGCTTCCCTCACGTCCCCTCCCAGTCCTCATCCAATGATCTCCAAGGTATATCTCTCCCTCTACTATCTCTCACGCTCTCTCACCCACTTTTCCATGCTCTCCCCCCCTCACCTCCTCTCCCGACCTGTGCCCTTGTCCCTTATCTCTCTTTCTCCTCCCTGTCCCTCCTACACACGCTCCTACCTTTGAGAGAGGTGCCCTGGGAAATTTAATGCTCTTCCAGAAATGATAATGTATAGTAATGGCTGCCCAGATTTCACGCTACCTCCGGTTGAGCTACGGCGCATAAGCGGATTTTTTGGGGAGATGCTGCTCGGTTGTCTCCCGGCATGGCGCGAGTAAAACTGGGCGTCTGGGAAAAGAACGCCATTAATTTTGTCACCAGGAGCCCGCTAAGCATTGCATGCGGAACCTGACTATTCCATCTGAGAATAACGCCGTCTCGGAATGTGGTCGATCTATGTCGCATTTTTTGCATCACCGACTGGGGAGCTTCGAGATTTGCCTTAGTATGTCATATAATTGTCTGCTAAGAATCTTGTGGTCACTAGGGTTTAATCCCAGTGAAAAGAGTTCGACAGAAGAGAAAATAAATCATCGCTACCAAGTTTTCGGGAAAATTGGGATTCCCTTCCAATTTTCTGTTGTTAAGCACAAGTTCTCGAGTAGAGCATGAAAAGCAGAAAAAAGCTTTTTCTGGCGGTCCAAAATAAGGTCATTCTTAATCAAAACAGCGACAAAAAGGCATCAATCGCGCTTTCCAGTATGCTCTGTTAAATTACTAAGACCAGAGAGACAAGAAAATAAATTTTTATTCAGATATTCACGCTAAGGTTACATGAGAATTGAATCACATTTTCACTCATTTTAGTGGGTCATCGTAAGTATATATTAGAACATATTTGGGATATCTAACTTCATAAATATGCACTCCCACGATTATATGCACGAGATAATATTACTTTACTTGCCTGACATATAAGAAGGTGGTTTATATATATCAACCATAAACACAGTAATCAACCCGAAGGTCGGTTTGGTAGGTGATGGTAGAGTTCGCCCAGTACTAAGCTCGACGGAAATTATGCTACCACCACTACCCTGATGCGTAAATTTCACACGCCAGGACAGGGGGGCCTGTTTCTTTCCCTGGGCCGGTTACGGTATCCCAGGAAGATCTAGTACCCGAAAAATCACATAGCTTGGGTGGAGCTGCAGGGGCCCAGAGAGACTAATCGAACCCGAGAGAGCGGGAATCGAACCCGGGCCCCTCCGGTCAGCAGTCCAACACTCTACCACCTGGACTACCGCGACCCACCTATATATATATATATTCATATATATATATAATATAAAAAACATACATTATATATATATTCTCAAAGAACTAACTTGATATGAAAAAAAGGTAGACCACACTATTTTTGTAATATTTTATGACAAAAATATTCAAAAATACTTTAAACGGGAAAAATCGAATAGCCGTCAAAAGAACAAGTTGGAAAATTCATTCCCGACTTCACGCCGACCAAAGAAAAGCGTGAATACCGGAATACTGGATAGGTGTTACCACAAATAACGGCATAACCTCAGATATACATAATGACAAAACATTCCTGCGGAAAATTTGGCGTGGAATCGGTAGATAATTTCATAGAAGTTATGTGTTTAGTTTGAATGTCAATGTTCTCAACTTTCAAAATTCCCAGCCAACTTTCAAAATTCTTTTTGTATTTTCCAATCATTCATCATTGAGAGTAATTCACTAAATCACCCAGAATATAGTGTTTATCTCTTTATTCGGTAACGAAATATAGAAGGCAGCAACAAATTCCATTGACCACGATAATTAGAGCTATGTTGAAAAATCGAGCTTCAACTTAAAACGTGAAAGAATCCCGGTCCACAAAAAAAACTTAACTTTCCTTTAAAAAAATTCCCAGTTTTTCCGCCCACTCGGAAATTTGTAAATCACGCTTTGATCAAATACTTGGCACTGAAACATCCACTGGTTTTATTTCATGCATTATTTATATCCGGTTGATTTAAATTCAAATAGGCTCTTCTCGTATGTTGTTGATATGAGCTTTCGGTATAATGCTAATTCGTCCAAATTCAACCACGATTTTTCAGGGTTAATGAAGTGCGTAATGGGGATAACACAAACCGAAGAGGGTTTTGGGAGGCTAGTAAATAATGCGCCGAAAATGCTATTTTAAAAGCGATATCGTATTCAATCGGATCACGCCACCGCTTCGGAGGAAGTCGGTCGAACTTTTTGCCCTCGTAAATGGAAATCGTGTTGTGGTCACCCTCGTTTGGGAAATATTCACATCGGTGCTCAACCGCTTCGGACCGAAAAGGAAGTGAACAATTCCATACCAGTTCCAGTTCACGTTTATTCAACACGGCTCCCGGTTACACTGCTCTGGGACACGATAATACGCGACATGTAAATAGGCGATGTGGTCGTTAAACGCCTGTTAAGGTGAGCTTAAGAATCGTTCTATCTCCGTCATGTCCACGATTGTCCACGGAATTTAAGCCGGATTTCATCCTACTGGCCCGACGCCTAATAATCACTCTACCGTTTTATGAACTGATGAAGGAACCACATCTACATCATCCACTACTAACTGCCAGAAGATTGTGTGACATGGGGATTTATGACACCACTTTTGGATAAGTTTAGGCTGTTAAAGATTGTTTCGTGATAATACCATGACCGCAGCGTAGTTTGAGTCTCACTATTTGGTTCTACCCTGCCTTTTCCTGATGAATACTGAGTATAAAGTATAATTGCAATTATAAATGTATAAATTATTAACCTAAGTAATACGAAGTAAAAATGAGAATTTACACAAGTTTTCTAATAAGAAACGATATTGCCACATCCTCTTTATCACAATTAAAATCTCTATTAAAAGTTATCGGCATGTTATTAATATAATATTTCGTCGATATGTAATAATTTTAATTCACCCGCCGTCAGTACGTATTGATTTAATTCACCCGCCAACATTTTTATGTTTTATGTTTCACAAATTTAACTCCTCTTCTTTACCGATGTCAACCAATCGCTCAACTGTAAATCATTCCGTGGTTCTAACTATGCGTCCTTAGTAAAATATAGAATACCAATTATAAATAATGAGGTTACTTAAATGAGTCCATAATTTTACATTTTATCTTTCATAGACACCAAGGTTCCCAGTATAATATAGCAATAAATAAATATTTAGGAACTGACCCTCTAGTAAAATTCTCAGATTATAAGTGACCAAATTACCGACATGTAGTGAGCAATTTCATTACTCAAGCGCAGATCAGAATCAAATAAGAATACACATACAATAAACCTACCTCCAGTAATAAAAAATTCATATACGCAACTTGGATAAAATTATCAATCTTCATGAGTAAGCAAACTTCATAATTTTTTATTAACTCCATGAACTTAAATTTATCTTAATGAAAATTTAAAAGATATATAGGAGCGTTTTTTCAATTTCTCATCAAACTGCAAACAGCGCTTTGGCCTTTATCATTGGAATTTTGACAGTGATATATTTTTACATGTTATGCTTAAGGTTAAATATAAATAACAATAGAAACAATTACAAACACCCAAAGGAGAAAAATCCACCTAAGCGGGATTCAAACCCGCTAGGTCTATGTTGTCTGGCGAGGACGGTACCCCACCGCACCCGGTTGATACGTGAAGCAACTCAAACGTGATATTCTCTAAATTAAAATTATTTACGAAACTGAGAAACAGAAATGAATCAGTACTTTACCCAGGACGAGTGCATCATTATGCCATGATATGATGCCACCGTGCTTTCGGCCTCACACTATGCTGTAATTCTGCACCATTCTCCCACAAAAAAATCAACCTTCGAACTAATGATTATGGTTACGGAATAGAAACTCAGAAGAAAAAGGACGAAGGGAATAAGCGAAAAGGGCTTTTTATTAGTCCGCGAGATATTGTGAATAAATCAAGCGAATCTATACTTGATGCAGGTTAAACACTCAAGTGTGTGCGAAAGCATACGATATAAGAAACAACAGCTGGAAATGAAGCTGTAGCCACCAGATTCTTGTTTTTAAGAGTCAATATTTCCTTTACCATGAGGTTTTTAGTTTATTTATTAATACATATATGAGCCCTACTCTCGCTTATGACACCAAGCTTTGTGTTGATTATGCAGGTTCGAGTTTCGGGAAATTCCGGTATCTAACAAGAATTACAAGTGCTGGCGAAAGGAATAACCTGGTGTCCAATATAGGTATGTTGTTTATAGCATAATTATGTATAATTTTTCGTTAGGTAACTCAATTTTTATATAAATGAACAACAAAGGAATAATTGAAACAACTTGTTCTAATACGAATGTATAAATAAGCAGATACTGGCGTTAAGGAGTCGTGAAAAAGATAAACAGCAATTGTGTAATGTTTCTTCAAAGAGGCAGTCGCAAAAGACAACGCGGGAAACAAATTCAGCGTAGTTGTGGCAACAATCCCTCATTGAAAAGTCAACGCTCTATCTCAGATCCATTGATAGCTTAATTCCAGGACAGAAATACGTCATGGTACCCACAATTACAATATTGCATAACCATGCAAAGGAAAAGGAAAGTTATCGCGAAACAAGGAAACTGTCGCTAACCATCAATCAATGCAAGAGGGACAGTCAAATGAAAATCTAACGAACGAACGCACTAGACCAGTCCGCGCATCAAAAAGAACATAACCCAACATCAGCGTGAGCCTGCGAGTTGTCACTATGCAGTTCTACTACCACAGCGATGGCAGTAAAGATACGTAACAACAGTGTTGCCACCTTTCGCAGAGACTGTGTGTTATTGTGGGGTTTCGGTTTTCATTTGACTGCCCCTATAAAAATCTTTGTCTGAACTGGTACTCACCATTTGGTTTTCAAACAAATCTGACGAGATATTGGTCTTTCTTTCCGGATATCCCACAGTCATGATACACGGCACGGTGAGTATCACTGTCAGCTAGCACTTCATAAACACTAATTATAGTTGAGATCATTTGACCAAGAAAATCGACCGCGAGTTACCTAATTACGGTCGACTACCAAGAAGATACGAAGAACCAAGGTTGGGGTGCATCTCACTCATAACTGAAATGAAATCGAAGACAAATACGATTGCTTAGTGAATTTTAGGTTAAAACTTAGCATATAGTATACATACATATATAGAGTATATATATATATATATATAGAGTATATATATATATATATATATATATATATATATATATATATATATATATATATATATAGAGTATATATATATATATATATATATATATATATAGTATACATATATATATAGTATACATATATATAGTATACATATATATTTATACATATATATAAATGCATATAAATAGATACATATAATGTACACCAAAATAGCGCTAGCGAACAAAAACACAGAAACTCACACATTTTCCCGTGTGTTTCTATGTTTCCGTTCGCTAATGCTATTTTGTTGTATATTATTATTCACATCCGTTAGACTTTCACTCAAGTTATATATATATATATATATATATAAACTCGATGGTTTCTATATATATTTATTTATTTATAATTTATGTTTGTCTTGTCATTAGGGTTGCCTCAATTTTTCCAAGAATTTCAGAAGCTTTAAACTACGCTTCATTATACCATTGGGGTAAAACGCTTCTCGGATGGTTTTTTTCCATTTTTGATTTTTAAAGGCTATCTAGATTCTGTACTTGTATTTGAGTTAGTTTTTAATTTCTCATAATTTATTTACATCATCAATCCATACGGTTCTAATTTCTAACGAAGGAGGTTAAGATTCCATGAGCTGGAGAGAAAATTAATTGACAAATTCATTAGTGATTTACGACTCATATGCAATAATTACTTTCAAAAAAATTGCTAAATTCGGGGGCGCAATAGTTCCAAGGTTGAATCTCTTAGCTAAAATCGGAGAGCCTATCGTTTGACACCGCTGGGACCCCTCAGCTTCTACCCATCGACATGGTAGCTGTTCGCCATCGCTAGGATGTGTGGTTCGGGTGATTAAACAATAAGCATGCGACATCAAACATCAAGTTTTTCTTAATTTATTTACATTATACATCTGTTAAATTTCTGATGTTTTTTTGTGCAGCGCGGAAACATGGTCATCGAAGCAAAACGGTAAGTGTACATTTGAGGCTTTAGAAATGTGGGTGTGGAGGAGGAGAGAGACGTGAAGTGGAGAAAAAAGAAACCAAACTAGGAAAAGCTAGGCATAGCGGTGAGAGAGAAGGGACTAGGAGAAATCCAAAGGAGGCAGGAAGGAGGGATTCAGAGCACTCCACAATATACACGCATATATAAGTGTGTGTGTGGGTCGCGGTAGTCCAGTGGGTAGAGCGTTGGACTGCTGACCGGAGGGTCCCGAGTTCGATTCCCGGGCAAGGCACTCTGGGCACCTGCAGCTCCACCCAAGCTAAAAGTGGTTTTTCGGGTACCAGGTCTTCCTGGGAAACCATAACCGGCACAGGGAAAGGAACTGGCCCCCCTACCCTGAATTTTCACACGCCGTATAGGGCTTAGTACTGGGTGAACTATACCATCACCTACTAAACCGACCTTCGGGTTGATTACTGTGTTTATATATATATATATATATTTGTCCCCTGTAAACCTCCGCCAAAGCTATCTTCATCTACGTCATATTTTCTGTCTATGTCTAACATTGCTAACCTAAGTCCTTAACAAAACAATTCTTCTAACATACATATGTATTTAGTGTCTGACCTACAGAAGGCCTCAGAGAAGGCCGAAAGTTTCACCTTTCTGGAATGTGAGTATCCTTTTAAGTGTTATCTATTTTATTTTTGTGTTCTATTTTGGCATCCAAATATATACTGCTCTCGCGTCTGCTTCTACATTATCAATATATACTGAGTCCACTATGAAAGTAATGCGCAATCTCTGAAAAAATAGATTAATTGATCGTACTTTACAAATGCTTATAATTCTTCAGAATACTTTCCCCCTGCATCAACACACTTGCGGATACATGTCTGCCACGCCTGAAAGGCACCCTGAAACTCCTCGACGGGAATATCTCTCAGGAACGTTGTAACATGCTTTTGAATGTTTTCCACGATCTCCCAATGGCTTCCTTTCATCTCTCTCTACAGTCGGGGAACCAAAAAAAGGCGCACAGAGCCAAGTCGGGACTGTAAGGTGGCTGGGGGACCACCTAGACCAACTTTCCGAGCAACAAACTATCTACGAAATTACCTCGCTGCCTGCCGCCTAGATATAAGCATTTAAATTTCCTTGGGGTAGTGCTTCTTTAAGCTGTTACGCGAAACCACGAATTGCCACTCGCCGGTACGCATTGAACAGTATGGAATAGCATTAAGTTTCTAAATCTTGCTCTGACACCTCAATAGACCACCAACTATCAGCCAGTAAGATAATAGGATACGTTGTGCAAGAGAAATAAATAAAAATCAGGCCAGAAAGAGTTAAAATGAAATTAAATGATGCTAGGAATTAAAATAGTATAAACTGATCGGATGATTCTATAAACCTGAACAACCTTAGCTCGATAATAATCCAGCGGCTAATACTCCTGCTTTACAAGAGCTACAGATACACACAATCAATGACGAACGAGTAAAAATCATTTTTTCATGAACACCTGGGAAGGGAATCGATAAAAACCCGAGGAGAGGTGCCAATCGAAGTAACTCTATCATTCTTCTGAAACGTATCGTTCATCTTCGTCCCCCCTCTTCTTTTCACTTCCTTGTTCATTCTTCCCGCACTGCCGCACGCACACCCCTCTCCTCACCTTTCCAACCACTCCCTCTTTCATTCTGAAAATAATAAATTTTCGTCACCTTATATCCTATCGACTCTTGTCAACAGGAAGCCTTTTACGCTGGTGGGCGATAGCATAGCCTAAATTTCGTTAAGATAAGATGGCGTCCAGAATAATCGCTTGACACTACATGAAGAATGTACGCTTGGTGAAACAGTTTACCTGTTTCTATATACTTGTACATAATGACAAGACTATGTTCGGCGGCACTGAGTTATAAACAGACTGATTCCATCGGTACTCTCTCCCTTAAGAGGGATAGAGGGATTCTATGCGCAGAATAATGAGTCGTAGTAGAACCTCAAGTTTTGTCTAATCAAAAAGTATTTTAACCCTTAATAAAACTACTTTTAAACTAAATAAAAAGTTCTAATTTACCAAAGAAAATCAAATGAAAGAGTATAAAAAGTAACAAAAAGAAAGTATAACTAATACATATATATATATATATATATATATATATATATATATATATATATATATATATATATATATATACTTGGACAGCAACAAACAATATAAGAACACAAAAAAGTACACTCACGCGTTATTTCTAAATAATTTCGACGGAACAACCCCGTATTCTTCGTAATAAACAGTAGTACTGTTATATATATATATATGTGTGTGTGTGTGTATAGTGCAAAATGAGAGAGATTCGCGGGCAAACTAAATTTAATGGAGGAGTTTTATTAAAAATTAATGTATGCAAAAATTATTTTTTTGGCAAAACTCCTCAAAGGAATGAATTCTTTTTAGTAATAATACCACTTTTCATTGCTCATTATTCTGCTCCAGTCAAGAGAGGAGATAATAATATTCAACTTCCTATTATATTCCTTCCTTTCTTCTCAAGAAAAACTAATATGGTACGATGAACGCTTGGTATTTTCGTGAATTGGAAGAAATTTAACCAGGGATATTAATTAAGTAAACAATCCGATCCTGCCTCGCCATCTTCCTATTCTCTTTCGCTCATATGTACAGTAAAGGCCTTGAATTATCATAAAAACAGCACATAAAATTCTTACACTGTCATTTATTTATATTTGTTATCCAATTATGCACAAGTATGAAAGAAAAATATTATTGAAATATTTTTTAAGAAAGATGTTCATGATTACAATACTCGCAAGAGAGATGATCGTAGCATTACGATGCATAGTTGAGAAAAACTAAATATGCTGGATCTAATTGTTTTTACAACTAGCCTTTAGCATTGAAAAATATTCAAGCGTTTTCTATATTTAATGAAGCATTACGAAAACATCAATGTTGTAAATGAATTTTTAAATATTTAATCTGTATGAAGGGAGGATCTTACTCTCCCTCTCCAAAGTTTTTTAGCATATCAGCTGACCAACTTGTCTCCATTCTTGTCAATTCCAGTCTTGGGGCGTATATAAATTATTATTAATATTATCATCATATATTAAATCGTCAATTACATAGCTCTAACATTCCAAAGTTCATCGTAAGTTGATGGGCAAATGGATAAGTCATTAAAATGAGTTTGCTCCTGAAAACTATTATTTTGAATAAAAAATATACTGCAAATGAAATATAACAATTCAAGACGCCAGCCGTAATCTAAACTATCTTTTATTTTTTTCAAGTACCAGTTTTTTGCCACTGGATTGTAATTTTACAATACTGAGGTACAGTAATTTACCGTAATTCAATATCATTTCCTGACAACTATTCTATTGCTTATCGCTCCAAAATTCTATTGAACTGAATTGGTACAACTTCTCGGGCAAGCCTAACTAAAGGGAACAAATACAGTAGGACATTAATGGAACTTTCAAAAGAAAGTTGGGAATGTTCTGACCTCAAAGCATGGCAAAAAAGAATCGAACAAAAAGAGAAATTACTCGCTCTCTACAAAATAGATATTAAAACCACACTTAACTCCGCTCACCCATCCTCCGTATCCCTACTCCAATAAATACCTTTTTTTATAAAGTTCATTTTCTGAGGGACCCTATTTCCTTTAGTGGTGTTCTCTTATACTAGCTTTTTCTTTTTCCCCTCAGGCCATTGCTCCATTTTGGTATTGTCATACCTAAGCCTCACCAGGAGTGTGTAATGAAATTACTTGTTAAGCACCAGCATCACGCTAGAAAAAAACATCAGCTGCAATTCACCTTTATCTGCTGGTTCCGTGTAGTTCTCGAATGCATAATTTATGCCTATCTACTTAAATTGGGGAACACTAGGATCCAATACATTACCATCCGGTCGGACGCAGCAAAAACTCGGAATTGGCAAGTTAGGTGACGAATGAGCGGTGTTAAAGGTTTAAAGTGGATCTGCATTTGACCTAGATTTCTGCAAAACACGACGCGTTGAGAGGCTACGATGATAAAAAATAAGAATTTCCATGAATTTCTCTACCACTCTGGAATTAATAAATGTGTGTACCCGAAGGTATGTGCGCTATATTTTTATTAATGGGAGCAGACTAGAGATCTTTTAAACACATTAAATATATGCAATATAAATAATAAAAAAGATTTGTTCAAACATAAGCGCATAAAAACACATGTACTTTACATTTCGTGAGGCTACGTCTTCTTCATTAACCAGTGATATCTTATATTATTATTATTAAATATTAGGCAATCGCCGCAATTAGGCAATTGTCCTGTTGGCAACAGTCAAGTCTGGCCAACGGTAACTCCTACAATTCGCATCCATACACACACAAGAACAACAGATATGAGACAAAATGTTCTTATATACAATGACACTTAAAGATTACCTAACCGCACCTTAACCACAAGGCAAAGGGCTTTATACAAATCCATGGAATAAAAAGTGAATTCTTTCATGGGATGACTTTCATCGCCAAATAAAAAATTCTCTCTCTTGACGTTAATGTAGTACAATGGTGCAAGTCAAAGTTGTAAAATGTCAAATGTAATTATTCATACGTATGATTATTTTTTGATACCACAAGAACAATTCAGAAACAAAAATATTATGAGAGGTATATACAATTAATTTTAAAGATTATTTTCCGTATTATAAGTAAATACCATAAATATTTTTTTTAGTGGCCTCTATCTTTTACAAAAATAATTTTTTTTAGTCTCATCAGTGGAATCGAACACTTTATCTGACTTAAGAAACGATGTAGTCCATAACGAAATCTTTTCCAAAAAACTCACTTAACTTAATAGCTATGTGAAATAGTATTTCGAGCATTTTACCAAATATTTTAATCAAAATAGGTACAAAGACAATTTTTTTATCAATGTCCTATTTTTACCGTTTATAATGTATTATTTTTCTGTTATTAGTACAAAAACGTAGTATTTTAGAATGTATTTATCGAATATCGTTAAAAAACAACTATTCGTTCGTGAAATCTCATTTCTCACGCTTTACCGACAATATGGATATGACCTTGAATTTCCAATTCAGTCCAATTTCAGCCAGTTTAATCAACATATCTTGTAAAAAAAATAAAAACTATACTTTAACTACGAGATTTAAGATCAATAAATAAATGTTATGAAACTGTTTTTTTCAATCAACGATGCTAGACTTGAATCATTAGTTGAATCATAATTTCAAAGACATTTCGTAGATTAGATGATGCCAATAACAACGATTAATTCCGGACTTACACGTCTTAATATCGAAAACTACTGTTTTTACCCATCGCACCAAAATAATTGCTAGAGATTCTATGAAATACGTTAGCCTCATGGGACTTCTGAGCATTCCCATTGCTTAATTTTATATATAATTTAGGATGTAATTACAAGTGCCCCATGAACTTGGTAGCGTAGCAGAAAAGAATTAAAAGGGTTTGCATTAAAAACTACAGGAGGGGAGAAGAAAATAGAAACGTTAAACAGTGGATGCAAAATGAAAATAATGGAGATGTAATGAGATAGATTTTCCAAGGACAGAAGAAGTGGAAACAGATTTAGAGCGACATTTTTATCAAAGGTAGTGAAGGTGGACTTAATTTAAATAAACCCCAGAAGCATTTAAAGGGAGCAAAGAATTTCGAGATGGTTAAAAATTTAACTCATAATTTGCCACGAATTATTTTGTCCTCAATATTACACGTTGACTTTTGAATCCATGGAAGATTGAAATGAGTTGAAAATAACCGCTGACTAGCATGAAATTACATGAACTAATACCGGCCTAAATTATTATAGTTTCAGAAGTAAAATTTTTTGCAATAGTATGAAAGAATTTTAAAAAACGTTTCATTCTAAATCCAGGCTGGAATGCCTTAACTATCATCTGTATAAAATTACATTAATAGTGTAATACACGGAAATAGCAAAACAGCATGTTATTTTACTTCTTACACTGCGCTCAAATTGGCTCCATGATACGTAGAAATGTATACCATTGACATTTAAGGAAAACTTCGAATATAAATTCAATCTTACCACAGATCTAAGGACAATTTACGTATTTAATAAATTCATAGTACAAGAAAACCTTATATGTATGGTATCAAACTTTAAAAACTATTCATAGTCACTTTCGCCCCACTAGGTGGGTATTTATTTATAGCTGACTGACTAAATTAATCAATGATGAACTTCTGAAAATTTAAAGTTTTAGTCATGCTGATTGCTACAATAGAAGACTCATTTTAGGAAGAATCGGTACGAGGCTATAGGATAGCTTTTATGTCCAGAGTTCCCAACTCTACGATCAAAGATCTTATAACTTAGAGCCTCTTAGTTGCAGTGCTCTTATGTCATCTATATATGTATCCTGCCTTCTCAAGCTACATACCGACGTTTTTAATTGCACTGGAGCAGAATTTCAAGACCGTTCTGGACGATACGATAAGTTTCGCGCCTAAAAAAACATCGGCACTGCAAACAGCTGGAATCCTATTCTCTCTCCTAGCTACGAAAGTCATATTACGTAACAATCACATACGATTTATGCGAGAAATATTATTTTCGGATATTTAACTGCCGAGGTGAAAGGCAAAACGGTCCTAAAGTTCGCCAATTTCATCGCTCTTCAACAAATGAAAACAGAAATTGATATTCATGATTTTTGTGAACTCTTTTAAGGGACGCTCAAATTAAGTGTCTTACTATCACCAGCCATACAGTGGGTGATATAAACATGCATATCACCCAGGCAGCCGTCCCCACAGAATTTAGGGCGGCATACTAAATCTGTCGGGCAGCTTGAAATGGAGTTCTATCCTCTTATCGAGGACAATGTTAAACGGCATCAACCTTCCTTACACTTCCTCCAGCCTGAGAGGCGTGAGCATGCTTTCGTCAAATTATTCGTCTTAACAACACGTAAGATACACCTTATTTAAACAGAATAAGTAAAAGAAGGGCACTCAATACTTAAATGATCAACATGTTCGAAACTTTGGAAATTTATGCTCCAGAATTTACCAGTTCTTCTGATATTTAGGCAGTCAGGCGGAAAGGCTTAATAACTCCATCTAAAAACTAACTCCTTCTTCAAAATGTATTCCAATGCATTTTATTGCAAGAAAGTCTATGCAATTTTGTCGTAATCGTAGTCCAATATATATTTTAGAAACTCAAGCGTATAATTTAAATATTTCTGGCAAACCCTTGCAGAATCGGTTTTGAAAAAAGATGTTTTTTTAGAAAATGAAAATACATTTGTTCATAGCAACATTAATTGCTCATATAATCATTTCCTTCGATTTTTATTGCCTTGTTTGGTAAGCGTCCATGGTGACTTTCACTCAGTTTTCGTTTTTCTTACTCAAAGCTTTAAACATTATGTATATATATATATATATATATATATATATATATATATATATATATATATATATATATATATATCAGTTTCAAACAATAATAGATATAACGCTGACTCACAAAAGTCTATTTACTTTGAACCCATTATCTGTGGGACGAATGGAGTCTCGCTTTCCCAGCCATTCATATTTTTTACCGGTAGAATCTCGCATAACTCCGTATAACAACAAGACCAACATGAAAATATCATATTGAATCGCGGAAAAACGATTCAAGTAATTTGAAAATCATTTAGAATTGGCAAACGACTGTGAGTGGAAATGTCATGCGTTGATTTTAAAATAAAAAAGCAAGGGCGTATTAAAAATAACCTTCACTTTTTATATCAACTTTGATGAAGTAACAATGCCGCACAGCAGAGACTAAATACGAATGATCAATTGTTGTTTTTCAACGGAGATGCTTCGACAACTTTTCCCCAGGATTTCATGAACTGATGCGCAATGGCACATTATTTTCTATGTTACTCCAAAATAGGAAATCCAAGGAAATCAGCCAATTTAATGGCTCAGTTCAATAAAATTCCTTGACCTGACAAAAGCAGCCAACAGGGTTTGAAATGTCATCACCTAAGAATAGCCAGATAATCAGAAAGTGTAGTAAGCAGGCCGATGGATACACCGATTTGACAGGCGAATTGGGATAAAGATGACCGTGGACGTTCAAAACCCTTGCACACATTCCACCATCTCAAGGAGTTCATTTGTTGTCCTGCATTGACCGGTAAGAATAAATTCCCGAAAAATAGAAAACATGTGGAATTTTGCACATATTAGGAAAGCTGATTCAAATAAATATTTTTCTGCAAGACAATTCAGAGGGTGAAAAAACCTCAGATGCATATCACCGCAAAATTCAGTGATCAATTAATTAAAATCCCCGCAGCGGCCTTACCAATGCTCTGCCATTATGGTATGTTCCCATGAATGTCACAGAATCCCGAAGACTTACGTTCTCAAAGTGATGAAAAATTAATGAAGAATATCAATAAACAGCTGAACTAAATTCCATCCGATCCTCATAATCTTGCAATTATCGTATAGGCATATTCAATATATACTGCGAGATTCAAAGAAACTGCGGGAGATACCGCAACAGTAACTTTTAATGGATGTATCCCCTAAAACGCATTACAAAGCAATAACTTCAAAAAGTAAAAACCATTAGCCTTGATCAGGATCCCGGTCACGGCAAATGATTTTTACATTATGTAGTAATTGCATTCTGCGAGATTTTTATTAACTTTTAAGTAACTATGTCATTAAATAGTTTAAGGTTTTATGCTTAAAACATCGGCTTTTAATATTCAATCACATCGAATGTAATTGTTATTCACATTGAGCTCATATCGGAAAAGAAAATACTTCGTTCTTCCACGAATATTTAATTATTCACGACCTAGGTTTCGACTAATATATATATATATATATATATATATATATATATATATATATATATATATATACATATATATATATATATACATATATTTTTTTTGTGTATATGTATGTGTGTGTATATATGCACACATTTGAATTAGCGGCATGTGGCTTTAAGAAAAAAATAAGCAAATAATGGCGATCCAAGTCCGCTGACCCCGTTCAAAAACAATAAAGCCACAGGTCGGGATTTTAATAACCGTGACTCCACGGAAAGAGATATTTCCACACAAAGCTCTGCTAAAGAAGAGTTCGTAATTTTCGCGTTTTCCGAGCCTAATCTCCAAGCGCGCTAATATTTCCTGCCCCAACCATCATCTCCCTATCTCTCTATCTCTAATTCTCTCTCTCTCCAAAAATAAAAAAACCGAAGGCGGTTGCGGTGGCCGAGGGAGTGTAAGGGATGAGTCAGCGTGGGTTGGAGGATAGGGGAATGGCCACTTGTCCAACCATTTGGGTCACCGACGAGATGAATCTTGCCGCCGCGTGTGTATGCTGCAGTGGCGCAGCAGCGACGGGAGGGAGTAACAGGGAGTGAGAAAGGGAATAGTAGTCTGCTCGGCCCCCCACACCAGGGGCCCTTCCAAATCCCGCCACCCCCACTTTCCTTCCTCACCCTCGCCATGCAACACGCGTGTACTCCATTCGACCCCACACCACCCAAAAAACTCCTCCCCCACTCCCCCTCACTCTCCAGCCTTTATTATTTTTTTTTCTCCTATATCTACCGTCGAGCAAACTTCCTTCCGCGCGCAACGTACTAACAGGACCACAACATGAGCTGGCCTTCGGGTCGTTCCCAAGGGTGCATCACCCCTTCCACCCAAGCTCTCCCTCACCCCTCATCCCTTTTCCACTTACCAACCCCGACTGGTTTTTTCCCTTCCCCTGCCAAGGTATCCTCTCCTCATTGCTAGCCGTTAACGTCTGCCTGCACACGGGGGGTCCCGGAAACCCCATCCCCGAAGCCCTTCATGCAATCACCAACCTCCACCTTCGTTCCCCTCCCAAACCCTTCTCCATGGCCCCAAGTGGATCAAAATGAAACCCAAAAGTCACCTCCAAACAACTGGTGGTACACCGCGGCCGACTTGACCGCTCGAGTTACCAACCTAGAACCTTCAGTATTACTTCGGAGGTTTATCGTCTGGTAGTACATCCTCCTGTACAACCATTTCAGTGTCCCCTGAAAAAGACTAATGCGATATTTTTACCCTTGCTCTCAAGGTTTCATGAACTCAACCTAAACAAAAGGATTTTAGACCCATCAACGTAAAATGAAAGATTGGGTTTACATATACGACGATCTAAGATAATAATATAACATTCAGGATTTATCGCCAAGTTTATTTTGTATTTTCCTTCAATTCTCAAGGCCTTCTAAAACCCAATTAATATCTTTGAAAATTATTAACAATAGAACATACCATTTAGTCGCCATAGCCTCTAAGGTGAATTAAAATAGCTTTACGTACACCTATGATGAAACTATTAATAATTTGATTGAAATGTTCCGCTTCAAGTTTTGTCAAGTCCAGCCCAGGAAACAAATTAAGAGACGTGGATGCAGGCTTTTATTTTTGAAATGATCCTGAAGAAACAGTATAAGGTATTTTTGTCCTTTGCTAAGTTATAATGTACCTAACTTTTATAATCAAAAGCGCTGAAACCGGCATTCCCTATATGATAACAATCACAGCTAAATCTAAAAATAATTTCAATATGAGGAGGCAACAAGATTATTAAAGTATTGCCACTCACGATAATGTATAATAATAATATAAAACATTTTGCAATGATAACTGTCTCCAAGGATTTACTGTAATATTCACTTTCTTTCATTTATATTCTATCGCGAATTGCAGGTATTCTGTTCAGTTTCTAGTCGGAAAATAAGGTTTTTCGACTTGAACGTGGAATATTGTGGTGATTTTATCATTATGCAGCTACATTGTTTGAAAACATACAATCCACGTTTGTGGCCCGTAAAAATAACTATAGTGCTACATTCACACACCCAATAATAACTTCAACCCATTGTGTCCAAAGGTAGCCCGTTGCAGAACGGTGTCCGCCATTTAATGTGTCCATTTGTATTTACACATATACATATCTATATACACACACATGTATATATATATATATATACATATATATATACACACATATACACACACACACATATATATACACACACACACACACACACACACACATATATATATATATATATATATATATATATATATGAATATTTGGAAGATAATTAAGGTATATGCTATTAATCATTGCATTGTAATGCACAAGGAAGAATGTAATAACTCTGCGTTTCCGCAGAATAGAATGCTTAGTGTCAACCAGTTTTGCTAACAGAACCTGGATATATATATATATATATATATATATATATATATATATATATATATATATATGTGTGTGTGTGTGTGTGTGTGTGTGTGTGTGTATGTATAAATATATTTATTTATTTATATTTATATATACACACATATATATAGCATGATTATTGGTATTTTAAAATTTAAGGTAAGTTTGGGATGGACACAGACTATAAAACAGTATAACGCTACATTTCTTTGCCTCTTCCAACAAAACAAAAGCTGACATCCGATATTACAATGAGCCCCTCTACATTCCCTCCTAGTTTCTTCCTCCCCTCATTCCTTTCAACACGCCCCAGCCTACTCCAACTCTTTACTTGCTTACCTACCGTTCTCTCCCTTCTCAGTCTTCAACATCCAATAGCCAATTTAAGCACTCTGTATCCGGCCAACTGAACCTTAATAACCAAAACTTAACTGATTTTATGTAATTCCCAGTTCATTTAAACTCCAATTATTTCCAAGTCCCCTTAACCATTTCCTCCCATTACCTCCAACTTTCTGATTTTAATCTTGTAAAAGTACGGTAATAGTGGAAACATCTGATTTTTCATCTTTTTAAAACTATCCATTCCGAATCTCCATTCACCACCCACACCTAAAGAGTCTGAGACATGTAAATGCTGCGAATAATTCAACTCTCTCTCCAACCTACTCCTATTCTCCGTAATATATTTATTAATTCAACCAATTCACTCTATTAAACGCCTTTCCAAATTACAAATATATGAAACAAACAAATACATCCGGATTGTATTCTATGTCCCCTTCTATAAATGACCTTACTACTGCTATAGCACAAGAAGTACCTCTCAATTTTCGGAAACCAAACTCATCATCCTCTAAGTTATCACTTACTCTCCTCTCCATCCTCTTTTATATTTTTAATTTAAAGTAACCCTTTCGCTGCGTTTGAAATCAAGCCTAATACTCTATATTCCACACATGTGGTTTCCTTTCCCTTTTTCTAAATAGGAAATACGTGTAACACTGATCTGACGAAATCTTCCGAATTAATGCCTCCCTAATAAATGCACCGAATTAGCCCATAAAAACTCATCCTACTCCCTTTTCCTAAATTTGCATGTAGTTATGCGGGAATGTTACCTATTCCTACGATCTTGTTTCATTTCAATTCCCTTTCAATGTCGCCATCAAGAATGCCCAGACCTATTCTATCGTCGTCAATGTCATATTATCTTTCGATGCCTAACCTTGCTGTCTAATGTGTTTACCATATACAGGTATATATATATATATATATATATATATATATATATATATATATATATATATACCTGTATTTTCTCTATGCGTATGAGTGTACGTGAATGCATACAAATATAAATATATAATTATTTAAACATGCACATGCAGTGTATAAATATATATATATATATATATATATATATATATATATATATATATATATATATTTATAATATATATAATGCATGTGGGTGTGTGCGTGCCATACGTACATGTGTGATCACAATTTGAGTAAACAGAGAAGACAAGAAAATAGCAAACGTGCTTGCTCCGTTGATCATGTCGCTAATGTCAGCCATAACGACGTGAAATTTTTATTTCATAGGAATGTAGGCACTAAAATAAAAACATTCATATGTGGAAAGGATTAGTGTGAGCCAGATTGGGAATACTGGAGACGAAATATACGTCATAGCATACCGACTTCGTACATCTCCCTCTCGGTTTCGCTCCAAATCCCTTATTGACACTGTATCTCCTTCGGAAAATTTGGGTCACGGGGTCCGCCTGTCATGTTCTTCCGACTGATTCGAGGAGACGGGACCAGGAAGGATGAGAGGGTTTTTTGACGAGGAGATCCGACGCAAGCCTCCCCTTATGCCCCCGCCACCAAACGATACCGATTCCTCTTATTTTACCTACCCCTTTAAATCCACCTCCTGCCAAACGTGCATGTCTGCCTTACCAGTCCGCGTGTACTTGAAGTACATCCGTACGAACATGGATGTCTTGTTAAAGAGATGTGGCTAGGAAGCGAGACGCGTGTTGAAAGATATGATCGATAAAAGGTGACCTCGAGTGAACCATGTTAACTGCAAAGCAATTAACATTCAATTTGTTTTGGATCTGGAGAGAGGGGAGATCGAAATACATACACTGATACTTGTGATATTACATGATAGTCCTTTTTACGTGTTTTCTATTTTTCAACAGTAGCAATCATTTCGTAATTAATTTTATCTTTTTATTCACAGCCAGCCAAGGCAAATCTCTAATTTTGATGGATATATGAGCAATTTAGTATTTTAGTCGTGTTTCATTTTAAAATATCATATTATAATTTATCTTTTCTTATTCCTTAAAAACTTTTACCTATGATGATTTGTAATTTACTCGCCTCTTCCGCAACATTTTTCTTTTAAAATATTACTTCAATCTCCCATTTTTTTCTCTCAGTCTGTCACAGCACACAGTATGTGCACAAGGAGGCGGAACGTAACTACCTACCAAGCACGTCTCCACCTAATCCTCCTCTAAACAGCTGCTTCACCCCTTTCCGTGGGTATTAGGTCTCCCACACTCCACGTATCTCTTAAGGCCCTACTACTCTCATCTCTCCATTAATCCCCCTCAGGTTCCCACTAAAAAAGGATGTCTTTTGCACCGCTATGCTCTTACTCTCTAATGAAATGCGTGTATTACGCAAAAGCGCTTTATCAGAGGTTCATTTATTTTAATGCCTGGCACCCGCATGTTACCGCGACGTAATACACTATCTCTATATGTCATTAGAACTACCACATTTTTAATCAGCTTATCTACATCATTTATTTCTTTCTGAACATTTTTGCGAAAGATTCATGGCTATTTATTTCGGTACACTCTTCCATATCGTTTTCATTTTCGTCTCAGTTTGAGTCGGTTGTCTCCTCACTTCCCATAATTCATCCGGGTCGTTCTCGCATCACTCTATTTGCAGAGTAAGAAACCAATTTAAACACTGCACTTTATGCATCCCCCAATGCGTACTTGTATGCATTAGCATAAAAATTTGTAGGTGCAAAAAATGGTCAGTGTGGGGAGACTAAAATAATACATATCGAAAATTCTTAGAAACATTAGATCATCTGCTTTTCTGAGATCTTTTTTTCATGTTTCATTTATTTTTCACTTATTTTTCTTACTTCACTTACTTTATTTTTCACCTATAAGCCCATTCAGATCATATTTTTTCAGTTCGTGCAGAACTCAGCCATAATGTGTTCGTTTAGGCCACTTTTCCAAAATAAGCTAGCCTCAAAATGCATTATTCTCTCTTATTTTCCCACCGATCAATTCTTTTTCAGGAGGAGGAGGGTTT
This sequence comes from Hetaerina americana, assembly GCF_022747635.1. Lineage (NCBI taxonomy): Eukaryota > Metazoa > Arthropoda > Insecta > Odonata > Calopterygidae > Hetaerina > Hetaerina americana. Next base: position 1,103,729 of record NW_027286830.1, read on the forward strand.
CCCAAGTATTCCACCTTGATGTAAAAGATGGTCACGCCTCTCCATTACATACCGTTTTAAGAAACTAATATCTAACTTATATAAATAAAGAAAGGTGATTTTAATGAAATATAATTTATTCAAATGGAAGTTTTAATACCTAGGCATATAATGCAGAAAAATACGCAGACAGCCGCCTTAAAAACAAGGGAGTAAACAAAACCAAATTAGATTAATGATTTTAAATAATTTCAAGAAATCCAAAGATGAACCGATGGATCGGATATTTATCCGATGAACTATTCTATTAAACTATAATTTAATATTAAAAGATAAAATCTCCTACGCCTTTGTTTAAAATTCCCCTAATATATAATTTTATAATGATAATTTAATTTTTATCTCCCCACAGAGTAGCGAGCAGGCTTTACGCAGTACCGCTCCGCATATACTATAGGGCTAACATCATGCTAAACTTAAGTAAGAAATTTTATGTAATTTTAACGTATTTCCAAATTTCATAACACTTTTGATACTGCGGCTTGATTTTACACATCCATTGCTACAAGAGGAAAGCCAAAATTAGAAAACATTAATCACTTACTACGAACGATAATCGCTTCCTAGTTTACAAGGGCAGGCCAATAACGAGAGATAATATTTTTGTATTTGCGTAATTTAATGTACAAAAATTAAATTGTATGTTACATGGTTGGATTAATGTGCAATGTGTACGTGATAACCGTTCCATTGATATGATCATAGTATTGCGCCAGTGGCAACCGTCACTTCATATAGTCGAAGTCAACCATGTTCAGTTAGACTATGTCTGCTTCTGATGATTAAAAACTCTTTCCACGAAGGCAATTGGTTAAGTTCAGGGAGAGAAAAATGTCACATGGGGATTGGCAAGGACTATATCAATGGCTTCGAAAAAATTTCGCATTTATATTCACGAGATATTTAGCAACAACATTTCCTGAGGGTGGCAGTGTATTATCGTGGTTCAGCATCCAGCCTCTTGCTTTAAAATGTAGCCTTGCAGAATTATAAATACATCCCTTTAGTATGCTCTATCTACAACTGTGTGTGCTGGTACGACATGCTGATTTATAGAAAACGGCTTTACTGAAACACGCCATCTTGTTAATCTGAAATGCCATAAACGATGATTATGCATGTTGCCATGGTTACGTATGGTTACTGCGCTGGCTCGCAGCTCACTTTCATTTTTTTTAAACCAATCAGCGAGCCGTAGTTCTACAATATTAAGCTCCCTATTTCACACATTTGACAATCGCTTTCCTCTCCTTCAATCGAATTTTCACTTTTCAAAATAGCGAATTCCTGAACTTTTAAGTGCTCTTTCTCTGAGCTGATAATGCCCCATTCCCCTTCGATACTTCGGATTGATATTGACAGTTTTGTTTTACTACCTCACGAGGTATTTAACTTCAACATATGATGCTGCTTCAATATTAGTCGCGAATACGTATTTTAATAATTTTAATACCATAGATGATATTTACCACACCTTACATACTAACTTGTCATAACTTGTCAAATGTCATAACTTGACATTTGCAAAAGTTACGGTCGGTTTTCGGTATGTCCATCAGTGCTTCCTGCGATTTTTCCATTACTTCCTCTCGGCTGCTAAAACGCGTTCCCCGTAATGGTTTTTTAACTCGATTGAACAGAAAGAAGTCACAGGGAGCCAAATCAGGTGAATTCGGTGGCTGTTGGATGGTATTTGTTGCATTTTTCGTCAAAAAATTACGAATAATGATAGCACTGTGCGACGGTGCGTTATCATGGTGCAAAATCCACGAGTTTTCTGCCCACATTTCTGGTCTCTTTCGGCGAATTGCTTCACGCAAACGTCTCATAACGCCCAAATAATACTCTTTGTTTACTGTCTGGCCTTCTGGCAAAAATTCATGATGCACTACACCGTTGTAATCCATGAAAACCGTCAGCATTGCCTTCTTTTTTGACTGAAAACGACGTGGTTTTTTTGGTCTCGGCTCATTTGGTGAACGCCATTCACTTGCCTGATGTCTGGATTGCGTGTCGTACTCATAAACCCACGTCTCGTCTCCAGTAATGATCCTTTTGATGAATGTGGGATCGGATTCAGCCTCGCAAATCATGTCTTTTGCGACGTCAACACGGTCTCTTTTTTGCATGAAATTGAGGTCTTTTGGCATGCTACACGACGGAAACCCAAATCATTAACCACAATGTCTTGGGCGGATCCATAGGCAATGTTCAAGTCCTCCGCTATTTCTCTGATGGTTAATTTGCGGTTATTGACCAACATTTCTTTTACTTTATCAATTTTTTCACCGACTTTCGATGTCGATGGTCTGCCACTGCGTTCATCATCTTCGATTGACTCACGACCACTTCTGAACCGCTCGTGCCACTGGTAAACGACCGTTTTTTTTGAGAATCGTTGCCGAAACACTTTTCCAACATTTCCAACGTCCGTGCGCCACTAAATCCGTTTTTTACGCAAAATTTAATACAAGTTCGTTGTTGCAAATTTAAATCCATTTCTGAAATTGTAAAAAATCGCCAACACACACAGAGATAGATGTACTCTTGGCTACGTAACTTTTGCAAATGTCAAGTTATGACACTAAGATTTAAAGGGAATATCAACAACAGATGTACCAATTTAACAAAAAAACAGAACTCAAATCGGAACGATGGGAGCGCCACGCGGTGGTTATTCCGGGAACTTTTTGATCAAGGTAGTACACTACGGTAAGAGTGAGAAACTTCCATTGGTGTGCAACCATAGAAATCGGTATTTTGGGTTTTGCGAAGGACCAATTCGACTGGAAGACTCAGTAAGAGTAAATACTAATTTTCGTATCAAAATTTCTACTAATTTATAGTTTGAGGTAACAATGCGTGGCTAAAATTTAAATTTTAATAAATCGACATGTAAGATAAAAATAATAAGCCCAAACAAAAATATAAAATTTCTAGTAGTTGCTTTCCCCTCATGGAGAGAGAGCAATATGAGGGAAATTATAAAACCTAAAAAAAACAGATACAAACCAAATGGCAGGAATTATGGAAATAGGGAAAATATGACCCTAATCCATCGTTATCTCGAAAGATCAGAAACTTCGTGCGTGTAAAGGACTTTCGTGGAAACATTTCAAATTGCAATAATTACAACTTGAACGACCGTATGTTCCGCTTGTTCATCAGATGAGTTCAACCATTGTTTCAATCATCATTACCAAATTATAATTTTTATTACGCCAGCATATACAATATCTCATGGTTACATCAATATCAAATCGGCATTTCTCCCAGTAATGTTTTCAGAATATGTTGTCCAAATCATTACGGTACTCAAAAGTAGGGGATCGGGATGGTGCCGTGGCTAACTTACTGGCTTCCCACCGAGAGGGCCCAGGTTCAAATCCTGAAGACAAAATATATTTTACAGTGATATCCCGATCTCTACTTGAGGTGCTTTGTGGAGAGCTCTTCAAGTGAGCACGACGTCCGTCGGTTGGGACGCTCCGGACCCCTTGGCGATTTTCATTGAGTAGGCTAATGTCGACGCCGGGTTTCTCTCCACCCTTCATCCTTTCCCATCCATCCCTAATGGCTCAGATGACCTTAGCTGTCGGTCGTCTCCCCTAATACCACTTATTAGTAAAAGATTATTGGGGTGTGCCATACCCAACCCCGTTTCGGTAGAGAAACAAGCATTTAATTATTAGTTCACTGGGAAGTACAGCTTACAGGATACACAAAAATCCCGTATCCTTGCGTATATGCAATCACGCGTGCAAGAAGATGACGCTTGTGCAATTTTCACAAATAACTTTATACATGCTTAAGCAAAATGCCAACTGATTGACCGTCTATCACTATTTTTGGCGTATTTCTATGAACAGAAAATCGAGGGAACCAAAAGGGATATAGACGAGATAAAATATTCTCCGAAGTAATGGCCTTTGAATGTTCCAAAGGTCGAAATGACACACTCACCGGTTCCACCTTTTTACTTGCCTATCATAATCAAGACAAATGATACTGGTCATAGTGTTTGTTGATGAAAGTATCTAAAGGATTAAATATTCTACACTTCAAATAAGATACGCCGGAAACTACAATATGTATTGAGATCTATAGCAGAAAAGTTACCCCATACCCCTCCCACACACCTTTTTTGTAGATCGCAGGGTTTTTGTGAACGTAGATAACAAGTTAAGCTTTTTATGTGATCCTCATCCGCTAAATTCTAGGCACATTTGCGTTCAAAGGAGATGCCCAAAATTTTAAAATACCTCTATTTCAAGAAAAATCAAAATTACTATAGACTCAGAATAATGACACAAATTTAATGATTTTGGATAATCATATTGATCATAAATATTTATAAATAATATAAACTAATCAATATTCACATATCTTTCACAAAATATCATTAACATCTTGCTGTTTCACTTAGCTGTGCTGATATTTACACATTTTTGTCATATTTCACACCAACTGTGTCAACAAAACCATTAAAATCCTTTCTTTATGCTCTTCTTAAATGATTAAATCATTTATATTTCTTCTTTAGTTATTTTTAACTGCCAAATTCGGTAGGAATGATTTCTCTTATGAAAGGCCGTGTTTTCTCTCTAGAATTATTTACGAAATGATCTTATAAGTCTCTTTAATTAAAAAACATTCCCTTCAAAAAGTTTTCATCATAAAAAGGGACAACATTTTCCTATCTCTTCTGGTTTAATCACCGCTGGTTTATATATTAAGGAAATTTTACAAGTGTAATAATATTTAATATTCTTAGAGTTATAATATTCGCATCTCTAGAGCAGCTTAATTCATTTAAAAATAAATCGCCCAACAGAATGATCCCGAGTAAAAACGAACAAAAAGATAGCTCTAACTCCTGTCATAGTGGGGTATGAGTAAATTAACGATTCCCGGTAAGATTTAAATTTATTTTTCTGTGACTTTTAAGCCCGCTGCTAATCTTATTGAGCTTAAGTGGGTCAATGTGTACCATATTTACCGGTACCGAGATACTGAGCATTTTTTTAAACCGGAATGTCAGATAAAAATATAATACCCGCCACTGAAATGTTTTCAGCCTTATACGAGGGGGCACCCAAAAATAACCGGAATAGTGCGGCGGCTGGCGGAGCTGACATAGTATGCATTTCTTCCGCTAGGTGAGCATAGCGCAAATCGTTTCGAGTTCTCCGCAGGCATTGTTGTCGTCTAGTAAGGTTGTGTACAATCACAACAATAGTTTTGTAGAAGTAGTTCCGCTTGTTCCTCGCTTTTCACTATGGCGGATTTAAGTGAACAGCCCGCCACTGAGAAAGTTGGCTTCCAGTTTGGGAAAAACGCCGAAGAAACTGCTGTGATATTAAAAACAGTTTACAAGGATTGTCCAATGGGAAAACTTAAGTTTATCAACGGTTTTCTCGTTCCAAAGAAGGTGAAAAGTCAGTTAATGACAAACCTCGTTCAAACCGTCCGTCAACAACAATCAGGCCAGTGGAAAACTTCATTGTCGCTTCGCCCAAAAAAAGCTCGTCAAGTGATATCAAACCTCTAGACGATGCTTATTTGTTTTTCCGACGTAAGAGGGATAGTGCATTCTGTATTCAACCCACCAGGTGAGACTGTTCATCAGGCATTCTATTTGGAAGTTTTTAAAAGATTGCGTAACAGTGTGCGACAAAAAAGGCCCAAATTTGGAAACCAAGGGCTGCTTGTTCACCATGGCAAAGCACCGCCTCGTGCAGCCATTACAGTGCGCCAGTTTTTAGCCACAAACAACTACTCCCCAGCCCTACGCCCTTAACTCACTGGACCTCGCTCCGTGCAATTTCTTGTTTCCTCGAATGAATAGGGGCATAAAAGTACAACGTTTTGATGGCGTAGGAACGGTAAAGAAAAAAACAAGGCAGGAGCTGCCGGGCATTAAAAAAGATGAGTTGAAAAAACTTTTCCAGGAATGGAATCGCTGAATGAACAAATGTATTAAGTGTAATAGAGAGTAATTTGAAGGTGACAAGGTTGTTTTGTAAAAACAACCAAATACATAACTTTTTAAAAAATAATTACGGTTACTTTTGGGTACTCCTTCGAATGCTAGTCTCTTATACTTGTATGCTATTCTCAAATGTCCACTGTTTATTAAAAAGTAATAATATGGCCATAATACGCTGCTCTTCCAGAGTTTGATGCGACAAAAATCATCTTATGAGCCAGGTAAGCATTGTTATTACCTATAAAATCCGGTGGTGGTTGTGCCCATACACATATATTATACATACACCACCATATCCTACGCATTTTGATGTGGCTCAGAAACGGTACGTCAACAGAAACTAAAATCTCCTCACCAGATTAGACAAAAACACTCAAGCATAGGGAACGCGGAAATAATCCTTTGTGTTGATGTCTATCGAGGTGATCAAATGAACAGAATAGAAGGCATATCACAACAATTCCATGGGCTTTTTTTCTCAAGAAAATGCAGATGGATGTCAAACGTTTTCAGATTACGCTTTGATATGCATGAAAAATAATGATCATGAATTCCTCCATATCATTAATACAAAAAATGATATCCATGAGTCCTTCATCTACTCTATTGGACAGAGTTCTGGCTTCGGAAAACCACCGCTTATATAGGGATACAGCTTAGATACAGCTATGGCCTTCTCGCATTTCTCCAATCTCCCCTCATTACAGCACCTAAAACGTTGAAAGCAATCGCTGATTACAGAAGTCTTTTCGTTATATACCTGTTTATGTCTATGTTTCATGCTAGAAAACTGACCCACTTCATATTTTGAGATACAAAAGTTAGCGTTCTTAGATAACAGATTCAAGTAAGTGTGCAAGGAAAAAATGTTACGGAAGACTTTAATGAAGAAATAGAAATCTGAGTGAAAGGAAAGCTATAGAGTACTTTAAATAATGGAATGACTATTTTTAGAAAACAAATGATCGCAATGTTATATTACCGACGATGAAGTTCTCTTCAATAAGCTACTTGAGAAATGAAAATAAAATAGAGCTCTAAATGCAAACATTTTTAACTAAATATATATATGAGATTGCGCAACAAAAAGTAACAAAAATTATAATAGAGAACAAAAACTAAAAACGAAAAAGCATCCATAAGAGAATTACTATTTTTGAAGTACATCAATTCCATTTAACAAGGGGCTTATACATACATGCAAGAATGAGAATCTACATCAAACCGAGCTCTACCTCAAATCATCATTCAGCGCGACTAGTCGAGTACTTCGGTATATCTCTTTGAAAATATTTCCCAACTGTGGCAAAAGTGTTGGCTGTGGCCTGGAAATGTACGCGCCATTTATTCTCCGACCTTAATGAATGTAATCCTAAAATACCGGGGCAAAAGCACACTCAGAAAGTATGCTCCAAGATTTTCTCAAACCAAGAGCCCCTGGAATTGAAAAGGCGCACACAGCATAGGTTTAAGGCTCTCCCCTCCCCAACTAACGGCATCTCCAGGAGGCACAACCGTTATAGCGAGCCAACAAACATCCCAATTGCTTATGCAAGAGCATGCTCGCTTATTGCGGCTCCGGAACGTTAATCCGCAAGAAAAGCAACAAGCTGATGACGATGATTATGGCGCTCGTGTTTGCCGAGGAAGAGTCTCGATCCCTTTGCGGTCTTGCACCCCCTCTAATGTCTCTACCCCCCCCCCCTATGGCTCCACAGCATGATCCCCGATCCTCCCCTTACCCCTGAATTCGACCCCTTCTAAACAACTCGGATCCACCTCTACTCTTCCCCTTTCACATTATACCACTTCCGTCCAACCACCCCACCCTGCCCACGCTCTTTCTGGTACTATTTCCAACCTCCTCCATAACAAAAGAAGGGAAAGAGAATGAGGATAGCCCGCGGGAGCCTCGCGGTCGGAACGCGAGGAATAGGAATGCACGAGGCCGGGAGAGATGAACGTACTCCCAGCATTCCCTCGTCCTCTTTCTCTCTCCATTCACCACCCCGGGGGAGGGAAGGCTGCTGCGGATATGAGAAGAGAGGAAGATGGGGAAAGTAGAAGCGGAGGACTAAAGATAACAAACAACAGAGGGTAGTTCTTAACAACCAGTTCCGGAAGGCTCCCTCCGAAGGCAGCGCCTCTCTCCCTAGAGATACTCCCAAGAGATACGACGGAATAAAGGTAAACGATCTTAAAGTAAAAAAAACTTGCAAAAAAAGGAATGAACATCCCGAAATTAATATTTAATATATGCTTCCTCTACGTTTAAACAAGTTTAACACGTAATTGCTAAAAAAAATGAGCAAAAATAGTTTAATCGACCCATAATATGTTACTCTAAACAAGCATAACACTACAATGTAACCATTTCAGAGTGTAAAAATCATTCCCCTGGGCCGGAATTCGAACTCGGATCCCTCAATGCTTGGTGAAGTACCTTAGCCAGTTAAACTGCCGAGGCGTCCTCTTATACTTCGAAACAATGACAGTTCGATTTCTGGTCAAGGCGAATGATTTCCGAAAACATAATGCACCTTAGGGGAGAGATGACTCCGTTAAAAGTTACTGTCGCGGCATCTGCCGCCATTAGTAGTAGATTTAGGTGAGTCGACCGACGGCTGAGGTCCTTCGCACCAAGAGGGATGGATGGGAAAGGAGGAGAAACCCGGCGTCGGGGTTAGCCTAATCTTAACGGAAGGCGCCCAGGAGTCCGCAGTTTAACATTCCATCTGACGCACAGCGTACTCACGCAAAGTCCTCCCCACAAAGCACCTCAAGTAGGTATCGGGATACCACTGAAAAAACCTGCCGTCTCCCGGAGTCGAATTTTGGGATGGGAAGCTAGTACGCTAACCACCGCACCATCCCGTTCCCTCCCGCAATTTCTTTGAATAGTCCAACATTCCTTGGGGATCACCCTGGAGCGCACAGCCCTGAAGTGCCTCGGTTTAAGACCCTGTATAAGAATTAACGTTTGTATTTTATGGTCAACAATGACCCAATCCTCAAAGCAATACTTCTAAGTGGTGGTCATTCTTTGCTTTCCTATATACCTCTTTGATCGCTTAATCAACTTGCTGAGTAGAAAGAGTGGACATAGAGAAATAATTTTGATGTTGCGTGTACATATCCTCACCTTATTAAACAGTAAAAATGCGAGGAACCATCGGGGAAAAAAAACAACAGAGCAAAGTGTTTAATGTATCCACTGAGAACTAATTAGATTCACTAAACATTTTACACTTAATTAAATTCTTAATTTATGAAAAAAAAATTTATATAATACTCATAAACCTTAGCCGATGAAATTTTTAAAGAAAATCTAAACTCCGTCCGTAGTACCATTAAAATGCTTCGATTGAGCCCCTTCAGTAAGTAAGAAAATCTCAATACGAGAAAGCTAGAGTATGACAGAATGATATATCGCTTATCGCATCAATGTTATTTGAGCAGCTATAGAAACAAATGTTTTCGGTCATTCACTACTTTCTCCTTTCGTGATTTTTATAACTGTAGCTTTCAAAACTTTATTCACACTCAAAATTTAATTCTGGCTCATGAACATAGTGGCGTAGTTTTCTTCAATATTCAATCTTTTTTTCATCATCTTTAAGATCAATGATAAGTATGATAAACAAATTTTGGCAAATATAAAACTTACACAGAGAGCCAATTAGCTGAATTCGTGGTTTCACTTTTCTTTTTCACAGATTTTTACACGGGAACATTTTAACAGTTATAACAAACGATGGCGCCCTCACAAGAAGGGGCATCCTCTATTCCACAGCCTCCTATGTGATTTTTTCGAAAAAATAATTTCAAAGAGAATGTAATTTTCACCTCTTTTCATTTGAATTAACATATTCATGAAAATTAAAATTTTTTCCAGAAAAGTATTTCTACGCAAAGACAGAATTTGAGTGTGTAGTCTAAAATTAGTAAAACGACAGGTTTCTGTCTTTCATTTAATCGTATATTCATTTAATCCATGCATGCATATGGTATTTACGGAGCTTTGAAAAATGAGAAAAATTTGCCGGGAAAGGCAACGGAAATCTGCGGGGAAAGTAATGTAACACAGAAATTCTAAAAACGCACAGGATTCAGCTGCGTTTAAAACTTAAATCAATGCTTTCAGCCACCTTTTTGTAGTTTGTGAGAGGTGAAGAGAATATATGAGAGTTTGTGTATGCGTACCAACAGAGAGAGGGAAGGGATGTGTGATGCATACATGTACAAATATTTGCAAAAACACAAGATCTTTTATGACGTAAAGGATAGTAGCATAGAACAGAAAACGGAATGCTAATAGATCGAATCACACTTCAGTGAAACTTTTATCATTTAAGCAACCTTTTGCACTGACCATCGGCCCCGTGTTTTTTCGTTTTCTCATCTATTCTTTTCTCTATCTATCCTTCTCCCTCAAATCTGACAAATTAATGAAAGTAAGATTAAGTTTTCGAAGCACGCAAATTTTCGCAGTAAGGCGTATTTTCAAAAATAAATGTTTTTATGAGTTTGCATGTATCTGGGCATGTGCATGAAGGTGTGCGTACGCGATATGCTTTTCTGTTCACTAAAAGAGCCAAAGGTTGTCAAAAGAGGCAAATGGGTGGGTGAGAGGGATTGGATGGGAATGAGGCGACCGAAAGGGCCGAACAAGACCCAAACGTTCAAAGGGTCCTTCTGGCATCAAAGGGGCCAGCAATCACAAGACGAATATTCTTCGAGAAGGGGAGATTCGTGTGTAAACTACCACTCCTAGTCTACCATACTCCCTGCTCTAAAGAGGTTTCTTTTTGCAAGGCATGACGGTGGTGGGGATAATACGTTGACTGCTGAAATAAGGACTCCGCCGCCCAAACTCCATTAAACTTTTGCGTGGCACTTGAATCAGACCAGTTATGTGGTCTTCAGGGATGCAAAGTTAACCCCAAGTCAAATGAGGGTAAACATTATACACACACATATACATATATGTATTTATTTATATATATGTGCATATATATATTTATATATATATGCATATTATATATATATATATATATATATATATATATATATATATATATATATATATATATATATATATATATATATATATATATATATATATATATATATATATATGTATGTCTGTGCGTATGTCTAAGTATATACACACACACAATATCACACATATATGTACACATACACTAGCTGCTATACCCGGACCAATTTTTTCGGACAAGATGTATCAGCTGCCACTGAATTTAACACATCTTATAAGCCTTTTCATGTTCGTGGATAGCTTCATCGTCAGGGTGTCATCGGTGGACCCGGGATTTGGCAAATGCTTTGAACGATACGATTTGACTTTGCCAAGCATCATGAAGACTGAATTCGAAAATATCCAATGTTGAAAAAATTAACTTTTAAAGAAATGATCCGAGGTTATCGAATTTGGCGATTGCTGATTTCAATGCACGAAGTTCCAGCTCAACTGTCCCGCGGTTTCCTCAATAGTGTTTCTAACCTGACATCAATGGCCGCCGTACTGAGGTCAGACGACTTTGCAGCAGCTTCATTGAGGAACAGACGCTGCGTGAACTATCTTTTGTCTGGTTCCTACAATTAGACCTATCTGGCATGAATGACTATACCAGCAGCAAATATCATAACTCCCGCTCACACAGCTCTAAGGGTAATCGTAACGGACAAGCCCTTACATCAACTTAAGTTAATATTCCATGGGGAGGGACGCTATTTTATTTATTTAACTGTTGTCAAAAGCATTAAATACTTCCTTGAGAAGTCCGGGGAGATCAACCAGAATAAACTGTAATGTTTAAGACCTTAAATGACATTTCAAGTTACTTTAACTTTCCCTACCATACACTCATGGAGGTGATTATGAGATAGTACGTGCATTTTGACGAAGAAGGCCTGAGCTTCATCACAGGTTTAACCTACAGTTAAGTATTAATCAGGCATTTTGCAGACCCCATTAACCCTTGGTCTATGTTGGGTCAATTCCTTTCGCATCATCTTTCCTCAGCAAACAATTCATCAAACTATGAGTGGCCAGAATGGAGTTTACGATTATGGACCACAAACTGCTTCGTTTTTGTTACAAGGTACATGATGCAATACTGACAGTGCATGAAAGCTGTTTATCATAATTTATAAAGTCAACAGTATTTTTCATTTAAGTCATTTTGGATTTTCTGCGCGTTGCCATTTTATGAAGATGAAGTTTTATTTATTTCGTTGTAATTTCCTTCAGGTCGATTCAAATTTTCTCATTATTTTAATCCTTACGAGTTTTGAGTTTCATAATAAGACCTAAATTTTGTTTAAAGATGAAAAATCCCCTCCGAACGGATATTTTGCCTAATTTTCATGACTATTTTGTAGAATAAAGTAATTTATACTCATGAAATTACAATAACAGCAATACAAACTTAAGGAGAGAGGCGGGGAACCCAAATTTTACAGGGAGAAATGATTAAAAATGTAAGGTAAAATGCCGGGCACTGAGAACAAATATAAAAAAATTTTCTTTTCTAAATAAAACAATTGTTGATTGGAACACCTAACCTGCAAAAATATTCGAGCCCTTTCCTAACAGAGTGTATACTTTTAAGAAAATATGTAAGGAATATATGTAATAATTTGATTGATGTGTGGTGTATTGTATTATATGTAACAGCTCAATTTTTTTAATTTATTTTTTTCTTGCTGATTGATGGATGTAAATGAGATGGGAATTCGCTTGTTTGTTAAAGAGATTTGTGTTTTGGAGTCTGATTTTATCTATTATCTTTTATGATTATTTGGGACTTGTGTGCCACCTGACACTGTCTATCAGCACATGTGTATTTTTAGTAATAATAATAATATGGAGTTCATACCAGGCTGAAACAGAAATGCAAACTTATGTAGTGAAGTGAAATCCGCACCAAGGTCTTGCAGTTTTTAAGGTTTATAAGTACTTGTTAAGTTAAAAATGACTAATTAAGTTGCAACTGTGTTCAATAATATTAATACAAGGTTTGTTGTGGAATATACTCTTTCCCGTTTTTCCTATAGCATAAGGTGCCACATTTTAAATGTATCACTTTCAATTTGACACTTGAAATCGTCAAATGGAATTGAGCTGTAACTTATTTTCCACGACATAATTTATTAAAGACTTGCGATAGTTAAGAAAGATTGCCAGGAATATTAAGGTAATGACTTTCATTTCTCGAAACCGTGGATGGTATTCATAAATTGTGGTTGGGAAGTTATAAAGTAACAGTTACTTTCAATACGAAATATTTACACCCAGAATTTCCTAAAACGATTTTTTACGAGAAGCCATCAAGTTAAATGAATACGTTATTTAATGCACCATAACTCGGCAACACCTATTTCTAAACACACCGAGTGATATTAAATCGAGATTCAGCCGTCAATTAAATCAATCGAATAGAACATATATTTCCATGAAAATCGCGTCAATATATTAAACATTAGACTGAGTCGACTGTTTAATATCTATCCAAGATTATACTTACTCAGTAACGTCCTACAGCATTCAACTGAAGTAAAAAACTATTCTATCACAAGGAAAAGTTGTATCATGTTCGTTTAAAAATGTCAGTTTTGAAGGAAATAATAAAAAAATCAGGTATTTTAAAGCGTGCATTTTAAGTTCAATCTTTCTTTCCTTAAGGCTACTGTCAAAATATACAAAACCACACGATTCTTGACCCAGCACTTGGCAGGATAACATGTAGACGTTGATGAAAGATAATAAGCTAGCGGCCTGAGAAAGCTCCAAGCTAACGAAACGTTGTTAAATGAAACATTACATCAATTCTGAAATATTCTCATTGGCCTCGGAACAATATCCTCGTAATCTCCGGAACCATGGGTTCAGTTACGGAAGCATAATAAACGTAAAAAAAGACGAGGGCAGCCGATAAATAAGGTCATTGGCTTGCATGTGACCTACCGCTGTTTTTTATACCAACCTCTTGGAACGAATCAATTGAGTTTGGAAGATAAATCAAAAGTACGATGTGTTGTGACGCCGCATCCAATGTGTTACGACAGATTTTCTTTGGTAGGAGGGACCAATCAATAGCATCCCTAACCTCCATCTCTCCTATAAACTCGCAACGGTTTTTTTCCATACCTTTACAGAGGGAACGGGAATTGGTGGGAGGGGACTTTAAACGGCTTGAGTAATGGTTGGGAAGGTAAACGCGGCTGGTCATTATCGGATGGCGCCCAACTCCGCCCATTCCCTGGCTCCCTAAATCTCCCGCAAATATCTATCCTCTCCAAGTCCCTCGCGACCCCCATGCACCCGCTTTAATAATCCCGTTCCGATGTATGCCGGGGGTTTTTTGCGCGGCGCCTACCCCGAGGAGGAGGAACGTTGGGAGGGTGACAGAGGTTGGCTAGAGAGTGCGAAAGGGAAGGAGGCGAGGGAAGAGGGATAGGGATAGAGGCGGGCGCAGTGGTATTTTTTTAGTCCACTGCGGCGATCAGCTTTTAAGAGGGGCAGGAGTGGGGAAGTGTTTGGGATATTGCCGATCCGATTCGCTTATCTCCAAGTAACGAACAACTGAGAACGGATGCGTAATCGGGAGCACTTTTTATCGCAATGGGTGTCGAGTCGAACAACGGTCGTGTACCGGGGTAAAGGGAAGAAACAATTCGAGTACCTAAATTCCGTTCTATTGGGCAAGCTTAAAAAATCAATTTTCATTTTAACTCTAAGAATATAGTATCAAGTTATTAAATATTATCACAATCAGGTTTTCAAACAACTTAGGTGGCAGCAGGCTTTTACATTCCTTGTAAATCCAGTCGTAATCTCACTAGGCAATGGAATTATATAAACAAAATTTTCCATTTTAAATTTTGTATTTTATTTCACAGTGCGTAGTAGCTTGTTCCATTACGAAAGGGTTTGAATAAAAATTCACTATGCCGTATAACCTACTCCTTTGGATGACAAAAAATTCATTCACCAACCTTCCTGAAGAGGGTGTAAAAAACGAACGAACGAAATACGAACATGTTTCCAGTAAGAGCTCTCGAACCAGTAAAATGTATTTCACCTACGCCATTATTTTCGTTAAGACACTAAAACAACTGGAAGGTATTTTTGATTCTATTTTTAAATCGATTCCCCTGCAAATATTTTTGGTTTTCTGTAGCTTAAGAAGGTTGACCACATTTCTTTGCCGTTAAGTTTTAGGGTCTCAAATAAAGATTCACTCTTCAAAACAAAATATCAATCACTGAATGATACACAGGTCTCCTACCATCATTTTATAATCATTCCGATATTCAGAGTGTCTGAACAAAAAAACTAAACCAGCTATATGAATAGCTTTTTAATAAACCGAAATAAAATGTGAATGAACTAATTGATTATCCGATAACTTGCTGCTCTGGGGTGATTAATCATTACAACGTCCAGGCAGAGCGATGACATCAACATATTTCACTTATGCCAAATATAGTTTTTCTCGACCATTTCAAATATTAGAACACAACACTGCAGTCTTGCATTTTCAGCAATATTTCATTTTTTATCAAAGCTTCTAACCTGTGTTTCCGAATATAAAATACTTTTCAGATTGATATTGCAACATCCAAATGAAATATTTATACATGTATCAGACATGAATAGAGGATTTTTTTATTATTTTCCTATTGATCCACCGATGCTTTAGTTCAAAAAAAGATAAAGCTGTGCTATCGCGGGATTAACAACGGACGGAAACGTTCGATACGTCCATTTGCGACTGATTTCGCATGAACCCTAACTCCGTCTTGTATTACAACGCGACAACTGCATGGCGCACGGCGCAAAATCCCGTCCGAAATTCCCAACCACTCCCGCCGCCTTCGGCTCCTTGGGTGTCAGCGTGACGAGAGGGCGGGAGGGCGACGGCGGAGGCGAAAGAGGAACGGGGAGAGAGTGGGGGACGCGTCGGTCGGATGGAATCGCAGACCCGGGAGATGAATGGCGTGTGGCGGGCGTTAACGAGGCCCGTGTTCCCCTCAGTCGAGCATCGCCTTTCCCTCTGCTCATCAATTACGAATTATTAAAGCCGATCTGAATGGGAGGGATGGAGATGGGTGTTGGCGTGTGTATCGGGAAGTCCAATAAAAGATGTCCGCAGGTTGAGAGGACGAAAGGGAGGGGGCTCTTGAAACCGGACGAAGTCGAACAAGGAAGAAGAGGTGGGAGTGTGTTGAGGACACTGTACCTCCAAAAATAAACAAAACATAAGAATAATGAGCCGCAATAACATGACTTTTGCACACTTTTTGCATCGAGTGACTCGGAAGAAACCTTCAGAAGCTCGATCGAAACTCGACAACTCGCATGATGAGCTTGGCATTGAATGCTGAACTTTTGACTTTCCCACTGAATCCATCATATCATTAAATTACGATCCGTGACGCATAATAACCTCAATAGTTTTAAAAACGCCCTGAGAGAAAACAAAATATTCAATGGGAAATTTTACCGGTTTCGTGGGATGAGGTTCCCGCCAGTTTGGACGTCTGTTTCAGGGAGAGCGAGGGGTCGTGAGAGTCGGGCAGGTTAAAAATGAGGAACCAAAAAGTAACTGCGGTTTTCACCTATAGATGCTCTGTACTTCGGGAGGTGCATATATGCCACTAATTATGTGCACGAGCACTAGTGGCGATAAGCCTTGCAGGATAAATCACCCAGCACTGCGAGGAAAAGAGTTTTCTCCCGCATGAGAGAGTCATCGCGCCAACCGACGACTTTCTCTCCCGTTCCATATCTCTCTCTCTCTCTCTCTCTCCAATATAACCCTTCTCTCTCCTTACTCCTTCCCTTCCATGATACAGCTTTGCCGCCAAGGAAATAAGCGACGAATGCATTTGAGTTCCATTCATGATGGTAGACAGGGACCCATGGGCTAGGTGAGGAGCAATTAGTAGGTCCTCCGAAACGGCTGTGCGATACGACGATCTATTGACAATAGGTCGATATGAAAATAGCCTAGCCAAATTTATAATTTTAAGAGTACAATGCATCGACATTCTATAACTACCACCAATAATTAAAAATGCTTTCGATGCGAAGGAAATGCAATATTGAAAATTTGAGCTACACAGAACATTTTGATGATACTTTACATTTTGATCGTACATATGGAAGGAAAGACTATTTTATTAAATGCCTTGGTTATACGCGTGTGTGTGTGTATTTGTTTGTATATACACACGCATGTACATACATACGCACGCACACAAACATCTTACAGTCACGATCACCGAAATAGATAACAGAAATACCTACTGAGGGAAATACTATATGAGCACATGGTATGTATCTACGAAGAGGAGAGCATAGCTGAAAGAGTACATTCGTACCTAAAGATTACCCTTTAAGAAGAGCACATCCTTCCTTAGAACTTATACATTAAGCTGAGCAAAGGTAAGAGTAATCTCCTGCAGAAAACTCTGTTCCAGAAATGTATTGAGGCTGGCCTAGATTCGAAATTTTCTCATTGGAAGAACCCGGTTTCGATTCCCGGTCAAACAAAGCATTTTTCACGAAAAAAGATTACTTAAAACAAGGGTTGTATGTAAGATTATGCATACACATAATTTACTGTTCTACCTTACCCTAAAAAAACGAAAAATCGATTATTTTATTGAGAGCATTATTTCCTCTGCAATAGTAAGATAGGATTCAGAAAAATGTGAGGACAGAGAAGATTCGCATTTGCTATTGCCAAAACGATTTAATCCGACATGCGTTATGGACGCAGATTTTTTCGAAGACTGAATCACTAATAATTAATTTATTACATACGGCTAGATTGGAAAAAATAAATACTAACCGATAAAATATTAAGGCAATCGTCGAATCTAATGTGCTCGGTTAAAGACGGAAATTATTTAAAGGGACTACCTTGATCATGGAAAGAGTTTAGTAGAAGATCAGACATACATTCATTTATTTATGCAATTTTCTTGCCTTGCTCTGTAAGGGTGAAAACGAATGACAATTTAAGGTCAGCCCTTGGGAGGGAAGGTGGATGAAATAAGCAAATCAACCCTACAATCCAAAGTTAAATAAAAAATTGCTAATACAAGTGATTTTATGAAAGATTGAAGGGTAAATAGGGAAACATAGAAATGTTTTTCACTAATGGTAGAGAAATAAATAGTACTTCGACTTCGGAACAAGTATCTGTATGTGAGATACGTTCAGTTGGATAACCTTTTATCTGAAGAATTCCGAATCCCAAGTACGCTCATGGTTTCAGTGGTGAAGAATTGACAACAACGATTTAAGGGATTACATAGATGCGGGATTAGCTGCTCTTTGTTTGGCCTCCGGTATGATGATGCATGCATTGCCCATCTGGGCATTACAGTGGTTTTCAAGCGGTAGTTTAAGAAAAACTTCCAAATGCCAGATGTGCTGGGTATTCACTGTGCAGATCACTCGGATTAAGCCGTCTCAAACACAAGAAATGTAAAAAAGTTAGATATTTCTGGGGAAAATATTTAAAACTTTGGCAACGCGTTACAGTGCAAAGCTATTTTGTTCCGTGTGAGTGAAGCTGACGGTTTGAATCTTTTACGTGCTACGAAGTAGACAGCTTGGTATAATGTTGATGATAATGCCTTCAGAAAAACGACATTCTCAGCATTTCAAAATCTTAAAAAAAGGACTGAAATCCTTCCTCCTACAAAAATTTTCTATGACTTATAATACTGGTATTTTTCCCAACCATTCTTATATTTTCCTGTTTGATCAAACAATAAATAAAAATACGTAACGTAAAAGAGTTAATTTTTCATTTTGATACTTTTTAATCTGTTTCATCTGCGACTGGTTGGACCCTCGACTTTCATACTATATGACTAATCATTTATCTTTTATTCATGAGTTTATAACAATAAATTCTGAACATATCCCCGATGTCACCAAAAATATTTTTCTCCTCGGCCTGGCAAGTCATCTACATCTCCAGAAAGAAATTATTGGCGCGAAAGACCAAGTGAGCCTAGCACAAGTTACAGTTCATAAACTAGAAAAATTTGCGTAAAATGCGGCCCGTGAGTTCAGCTGCAATTACAGCTTAGAATATAAGAAAGCTGAAGTGAGGAAAAACATTATCGATTCGCACACTAGTTGATGCAGTTTGGTAGATCGCTGTGGATGCCTGTCATTTATCTGATTCTGAAAACTCCTCTTCTAGAGTATCTCGTCAAATTCGTATATCAATTAGGTCTCCTGGTATCTTCCAGATGCATGTTCTTCGCGGGTGGTTCTTAAATAGCGCGTTTTCCACCGCTAATTTGTGTTGTTTTCAGAATTCTAAAACCCTTTCTCCTATTTCATTATGCTTCCCTAGACATTATCCTCCTAATTTTTCTTCCTGACGGTCTCCAAAGATTATTTTCTAGTTTCTAAGTGTTGTTAGATTTTCTTCTCCCTTTACATTTGTCATTATTTCGGCGATATCATCATACGTCATTTCGTTATCATCGCAGTCTGTTGTTGGCATGAAAACACAATATTCCAGTATGTCTTGGTTTCGCTACTATCTTCACCGGAGGTATCCTTCCATTGTACTGCAAGAAGCTCTTCACTTTTATTGCAGCATCCCCCCATAGTACTTCTGTCAACTCCGGTATTTCCATTCATGGAACCCGTGCAAATGATCACGTAGCTACTGCTCGTTCTCCTCCATGGGTCGTTTCATTTCACTTGCACCTAAGATGTCTAACCCCAATCTACACATCTCTACCCCCACATTCTATAACCTCCGTTAATTTTCTTTGGCCGCTTATTCATAAAATGCTCTCGTTTATTTCGCAGATGACGTTTATATCTAAAGGTCGATCCATCGTCCGCAATCTGGGGTACGAGCTCGATTGCTTAAAGATAAGCTATGAGAAAAATCTTGAAAGAGTGAGGAAAAATGCGGTCCGGGAGTTCAGCTTCGAAGAATTTAAGAGAGCTGAGGCGGGGAAATGATCGATTCACTAGCTGGTTAACGCAAGTTGTTATTTCTTAATCGTTTATTTTTGCAAAAATTCATTTTTTTAACGAATTATGACCTATACCTTCAGGATGTTGCTAACATTACAAGTACAAATATTTTCCTGTTAAATATATTCGAATATTATTATCTATTAAAAGCATTGAGTAATGGAAAAGGATTTATCCTCCTGTCATAAAATTACGAAAAACCTGAAGACAATAACAGAATTTTTCATACGGTACATTGAATATTTTATAAATGAGTTCAGGGAAATTTTTCCCTAAAACAAGTCTATTTTGTACAGCTTTGAGCGCTCGTTTCTAATTATTCCAATTAATATAGTATGATAAAACGAGGTAATTTTACCATGGAGTAGCGGACCAAAGGAGGTACTGTATGAACTTAATATATGGAGACGAATATCAATGACCACGATAGGTAAGGTGGCAAACATTGGCCACAATGATTTAAAATAGTGTAATGATTAAATCAATCTCACTATCCATACACTGCTGTAAATTTTTTCCACTTTATCATTTCCTACAGCAATGCCCAAGAGAAGTTTGCCAAAAAAATAGAGTAAACCCTTGCTTGCTTTATTACACATCGCAACTGATTGGCCAACTAAATTTGATAAAAATATCACCATTTATTTTAATGCTATATTAAATTTAGAAATTGTTATTATTTCGCAAAATACTGGGTTTATTTTTCTTGCAGACAAGAGAGCTGTATCCATCACGTTTCATTATCAATTCACGAAAATACGTCAGTAAATACAGCAAAAGTTCCTGTTGAGTTGGCTAAAAACCATGAAGAACACCGTTTCTTTTATGAAACTCCCAAAACCCAAAATTTAACTTTGTTTGTCTTTCCTTTACCATTTCATCATATAAAGAAATAAATTCGTAAAATAAGCTCAGTCGTAAAATAATATAAAAAGCCGTAATAATAATTATAGTCATACATCACACTCAATTATATTCTAAATCTACGTACCTGATTACCTTGTTCTGCAGTCAGAGCTGTTAATTATTAAGCATTTCTTTCTAGCCTCTCCATAAGCGAGCTAACTGGAGCCGGGACTGATTCTCTATCCATATCGATAACGAAACACACGACTGAATAATACTTTTTTCTTGGTTTGATACAGCTGCTGAGTGTTCTCACTGCAAAAATAAGCAAACATCTTCCAATAGTAATATGTGGACTGCTTCCCCATAAACAATCTGCAACTAAAATACTGATTGAGGGTTACTATTATAGGTAATCTACCGGTTAAGGTAGTTAAGGTTTTGGATGGACACAAATACCAAATAAATCTCTTTTCTCTCATAAAAAAGCACAACCCAACATGCTACTTTACAACAAAGTCCCTCTTCATCTCCGTATACTTACGTTATCCCGTCCAACATCCCTATCCAATCCTTGCCCTTTCCTCGTTTTCCTAACATTCTCCCCTCTATTATTCTTCAAAATCCCATTGCCAATCACTACGGTTTGCATCCATTTTTTCTGCCTCCTTACGATTTCTCCTATCAATCCCCTCTCCCCCCCCACCCGACCTAACACCACTTAATATGTTTTCCTTTCAGTCCACTTATTGACAAAAAATATATGAAGAATAAATCTTATTTACCCTTATAATTTTATGAAAGACGCTTTCTTTCATTGAAATCCTATGAAGCTCTATAGTACAGTAAATTAACTGCTTTAAATAATCCATACGTACTCGTATTACGTATAAGTATTATACACATGCCCCGACACAAATCACATGCCCATGGGACATAGGAGTCCAAGTAGATAATTTGACACGGAAGGCATTTAAAGTATTGCATTGGGTAATGAGAAATTTAAAAGGAAGTAGCGTAGCCACAAAAGAAAAAGCATATAAGGTACTGGTTATCCCTATCCTAGAATAATCCTCCATAGTATGGGATCCATATGAGGTGGGACATATTAAAAAGATAGAAAAAGTTCAAAGAAAGGCAGCAAGATATGTACTCGGAAGATACAAAAGAACAGATAGTGTCTAAGAAATGTTAGATATACTGAAATGGGAGAGTTTGAAAAATAGAAGAAAAGGGGGTGGGTCAGGCGCGATGCATAGAATTGTTAAAAAGGACGAAGCGTGGGAAGATTTATGGCAAGGGATAGAAAAGCCTAACTTTAAGGGAAAAAACGACCATAGTTTCAAAATAAAAATAAGGACGCAAAAAACAAATAAGAAAAAATACTCTTTTTTAAATAGAACTATTATTGATTGGAACCAGACGCCTGGTGGTTAGTTTGAGGCCTTTCCATCCAATTTTAGAAGTTATAAGAATAAATGTAAAGCAACCACTGGGTAAAAAACTTCATTGTCGTTATTAATATATTGTTTGTATGTGATGTGGATGGCATTTTGTATGTGATGTGGAAGTTTGTTTGCATGTGATGTGGAAGTTTGTTTGCATGTGATGTGGAAGTGTCATTTTATGTAAGAATATTTTGGCTCTTATCTGTTTTTCTAGTGCGTGTATGTATGTAATTTTCGTTGTAAGAGTTATCTTTGATCAAACTTGACCGTTGCCACCAGGAAAATCGCCTAATTGCAACGTAATTCTAAAATAAAATAAACATCTTATTTATTAAATATTTAGGTGTTCACTGTGTATCAGAAAACTATTTATCGTCAGGAATGTACTCTTTTTATACCTTCAGTAGCAAAAAATACAGCGTAACTTTGACGCTTGCAAACCATATTCGAAGCCAAGCACAGTATCAAAACAATCATAAGCAAAAACATTATTTATACTGAAATATACTAACATTCAGTCAAAACACTTTTTTCATCTAAGATAGGCGCCTTAACCTCTATTTTGCATTTTAAAAATATTTTTAACCAGTCAAAAAACACCTGTAATTTCCTCAGTTCAAACAGTCTCTATTTCAAATAAACTGATGAAAAATATACAAGGAAAGACTTGGAAAAATTCACATCATCCTTTGAAGTGCTTAAACACTGGACGAGAACCAAGGCATAGGGGTATATAACAAGGAAAATGAGCAGTCAGTTGAAGGTTTCCTATCGCAAGGCACAGAGTGTAAACACAGCCGAAAGAGATATTACAGAGATTCCGTAAGGCAGATATGCGGGTAAATTAAAAATTCCTTCACTCACACGGGACAACATCAATATTGTTACAGAGGGCAGATGGAAGGTTTTCTATGGTAATCAACGAACCAAAAGAACCAAGTGAGAAACAACATAAGAGAAATGCCATATTTAGTTAAGGGGCTGAAATTGCTAAAAACGATGCGCAAAACATGAAAGAAACAGAAGATTTTGGAGCCAGAGTTTTAAGTGCAGAATAAGGGGTGGAGGACAATTAAAAATATGCACCATGTTGGTTGATGAAAAAGCTATCTACCAGGCAATTTCAGGGAGCGAATATCTTTTTAAGAAGTATCAAATGCCATTAGAGTTCAACGTAGAGCATTAGCCAACCGCCTACGAACATAAATAAATCTTCTGCGTAGCCTTCAAGAGGAAATATAGTCAATATACGCATATTTTGCCAATTTTCTGTTTTCAAGTACAATTTAAAAAGAATGCTGGAATATCATTCACAATTTAAAAATGGAAACCGATCGTTTCTTGAAAAGTTCTCCATAGTGAATTATCGTCCCCTATTGCATCTTTTTCAATCAGGGTTTGTATTTTGTACAAAGTTTTAAGCAGCAGATAAGATGAAAAGGTCGCAATGATTTCCGATCTCTAATCTACTAGATATGCTTCAGAAACATTTCGATTCATGACTTTTTATAAATGTTACATGAAAAGAATTGTTTTCTGCAATTGGAAACGAAATCAATAGCCATACGCCAAGAGAGATTCGACCTTCTATACCCCTGTAATAATAGCTTTAGTCGAGATGATTACAATGGCAGCGCCTAGCACCATCTCATACTATTGTATGGACGCAGAGCTACAGGTCTCTCAAATTTAAAGAGCTGAAAAGCTTCTGTAGTGTGTTTCTTACTGAATCCGTTAGTTCATAATTCCAATTTTCACAAACTTATCAATAGTATATGCCCTCAGGCATCCTTTTGAAAAGCAATGGCCCCAACCCTGCCGTCTATTCGGATCATTTGATCACTTGTCTTCTATCATTCCTCCCCTACCCCATTTAATAAAGGCATAGCGGTAAATGCAAGTCTGGGACAATAAAAGTACTATAATAGCCACCTAAATTTTAAACGGTACCCAGGCACTCGTGCCGTACAGGTCTTCTTGAAACTTCTGAATTAACGCAGCACAAAGAAATTTCATTAAAAGGGGACTTTATATGGGATATAATTCAGAAAACTAATTAAAATTTACTACTAACGTATATATGTTTTTGGATATTGCATACACATTTTGCATAAGTAAGTTACATTTAATGATTGTAGAATATTACTCATTATTTTACGAACGAGTTACCCAGCTTACACTCGTTTGACTTGCTTATTAAGGGCAATCACTACTCCCTTCGATTAGGGATCAAAGAAAGACTCAAAGCATTCCACCAACTTATACATGGAATAATGGAGCCCACAGACTACCATCTAAGGAATATAATAATAATGAATGAACCCTACCAGACTAATTAGATAAAGTCTAAGTCAATTTGGTAAGAACCTGAAAAGTGAGTGCTGAGTCGACTCAATTATAGATCAATTTAAAATTAAATACCACATTTTATCGTGAGTTCGCAAAAGTAACATAAAATATACACATCAATAACCAACTAATTATAATAATTCGGCAATATTTTCAGTTAACACTTGCAATATTGAGGACCGATATTAGGGTATGCAGACTAAGTCGAAATTAAATAGCAAAACAATTGGTGATTTCCAAAAATGGTGCAGCTACAGTAGTTGAGGCTGGACGTATGAAATCGTGTTCCCCGAGGAGCTTTCTTTCCCAAAACGCCAGTGATAAAATTTGGATGAGCCCTTCCTCCTCGCTCCTCCGCCTTTTTTCCTAAACATCGCGTCGACACACAAACAGCGTATTTACTCTATTCATTTTCGTCCTCGAATGACTAGCGCAAACCATCCTTTTATCGTGGACTCTGGGCTAAATCATGTCCTCCCGCAATTTACGCAAGCCCTTTTACATAGGATAAAAACGGTCAATCAACTAATTGGAGAATATTATAAGCCCAAGCAGACGGACGCCTGTAATTCGTAACCCAAATCGAAGCTAACGAGATTTATCTGCGAAAACCTACTACCCTTCCACGGCGAGTTGTCAGTGAAATATAAACAAATGATCCCCAATATCGAAGACTTCGATTGGATTTATTTAAAATCGGCAACTGCGCGTTTATGTCTCCCTATAAATGAGGGTGGGCAAGAAGGGAACATTCTGTGATACGAAGACCCTTGTCCTCCGGTATAACGGACCCCCTGTTACTAAACTTCCCATCGAAATTCCGAAACTTCCCATCGAGTTCTACCTTGGAAGTTACAGTAATTTTTTCTCCTTATATTCAAAAATGAAGGATTTCTTATATTTAAATATAATGGGTCAGAACAAGCTGCATTCATGCAGAACCATAATGATTGTTCCCGAAGCCACGTAATCATTTGCCTCTCGGTGAATGGAGATGACAATGTCCGTGAAAAATGGTGCTCCAGTCAGTTGCTAAGTGTGTGCTGCGACTCGATTTTTGCGTGGAAAAGGATCATCATATCCCAATGGAGCAAATAATGTTGAGTGGACGAGCGTTTTTGGACCGCCATCCGCAGTCCAGACTTGCACCTAAGTGACCGTTTCCTTGTGTTGAACTTTAAACAGCAGCTTGGTGAGCAACGGGTTGAAGACGACGAGTAAATCAAGACTGCCGTTGTCCTTTTTACAACATGAAATTCAATTTTGATTCATTTGAGTACCTACTTACTAGGAACTTGACATTGTATATGACAACATACTTCATTTATTAGAGCGAAATGGGAGATCGGGATGTTCGTTGGCTAACAAATTGGCTTCCCACCTAGAGGGCCCAAGTTCGAATCCTCGATGCAGCAGATCTATTTCAATGTTATCCCAATCCACATTTAAGGTGCTTTATGGAGAGCAGTTTTAGTGTATACGCCATCCATCGGATGGGACGTTAAATTGCGGAACCCTTGGCGCCTTTCATTAAGAGTAGGCTAATGCCAACACCAGGTGTCTCTCCACCCTTCCTCCTTTCCCATCTATCGCTAATGGCGCAAATGACCTCAGCTGTCAGTCACCTCTACTTAAACCTACTACTACAATACTGAGTGTCCCCCACATTTCATTAAATTCTATAAAATACAAATATATGAATCGACATATTATTTCCAGGATTTACATAGCATTATGACCAAATTGTATTGCATCATTTACCTTTAACTACTATAGAGTCAGGGAAGGAAAACCTGGGAAAGGTACCATTTGGTGAGAAGACAGTGATGTAAAAGAACAACAGCAAGACAATCAGAAAACGAAGACAGTGGTCTGCATCTAATGAATGGCAGGCAACATTCTTAAACAAAAGATAAGAACTACTACCACCCCAATCAACTCAACTCAAAGACTGGGGGATAAGGGTATTTTATTAAAGCCATCAACTGCGTACATTATTTTGTAGCTCAATACAAAACAATAATAAACTGCTACGGACATACTACTACTAACTGCATTGTCAATAAATTTTTCCCAATATTTATTGAGCTATGTAGCCGTAATAAAGTTTTTAAAAAGTTTGTTTGAAATTATTTTTGTAGTGCAATCATTACTTAGGGGTAACTTATCAACAGGCGAAGGCAAGCACTTGAGGAATGATACAATTGGATTCAGAGAGGGAAGAGGTTTGTGTGATGTCACAGCACTAATGAAGTCACTTTTAGAAAGAAATATAGTAAACAATCAGGATGTATTTGTTTGATTCGTAGATTTCAAGATGGCACTTGACAGAATGTCCAGGAGAATGTGGTGGATGGAGAGTCAGAATAGCCAACATAAGGAGGAAGATTAAGACAGGAAAGTCAATCATCACTCATGCATTTCAATGTAAATATATGTGACTTCTTAAACTGCTCAAGTGTATGTAGTGAATGGATAGTGGGAATGGCCAATATTAGGAAGAGAAGTAAGACATGAGCCCATTATAATCCATTCTGTTCATCATACTATATACTTGAAGGAAATAGCTACTCGTGCTTTTCCAGGTATATGCGGAGGAAATGGTAAAAGTGGTGTGGGAAGAACTGAAAAAAGAATGAAAATCATTTTTATCATTTGGATCAATTCATAAAACCAGTTAGTTTTGCAGATGATCAAGCTTTAGTATGCCAGTCAGCCAAGGGGCAATCATTAATGAGTGCATCAAAAAAACCGCATAATAGGCACAAGGAGAGTCAATCAAACAAAACAAAGGTTACTATATTTTCAAGAAAGTGGAGGGTATAGTTAAATGTTATAATTGGAAGGCATGAATAGTCTTTTGGATCAAGATGGTCAAAGTAATAAGGATGAAAGGACAGGAATTACACTAGACAAAGAGGCTTTCTTAAGGAGGGCATTGATGACAGAGATGCTGAGTAAGGATGTTATGTCAAGGCTAGCCAAAACTTTGATTTGGGAAATGGTATTGTATGGTGCGGAAACATGGTCTTTGAAGCAAGATTAAGGTGTGGATTGCAGGTTTTTGAAATGTGGGTGTGGAGAAGGACTGACAAGGTTAAATAGATAAAAAGGAAACTAAATGAAAAATACTAGTCATCCTGGGGGACGAGAAAAATCATTGGGAGACATTCAAAAGAGGCAGGAAATTGGATGCAGAGCATTTTGATTGGCAATAGGATTTTGAAGACTGTGATGGAGGGGAGAATGTTAGGCAGGCAAGGTTGGAGGAGGTTAAGGATAAACAGAGGAACCACAAACAGTTTAATGCAGTGCAGGGTGTGTTTTCAGTTAGAGAAGGCAAATAAATGTAGTTTTACAACTGTATAGGCTGTGTCCTCCAAAACCTACCTCAACCAGTAGAATACCGATAATAATTTATAAAATAATACAATGAAAATAAAAAAACAACAAAAATTACAGAAAAATATTCTAAATTACTCTAAAATCATATTTTTGAATGCCAGGGCAAATATTTACTAGAAGAGTTTTTCTCAAACTGAACTTTTAGTGACTCAGCATAGTTTTGAGATAATGACCTAAACTTTGAGTGTTAAAACCTTTTTTTAAAAACTAGATAATTAGTACAAACATGACACTGCATAGTGTGGCCAGGTGAAATACACACATAACCCAAATATATAAAGTATAATTTGTCAAAAATTAAGCCTACATTTTTAATGCAGCCAGATATATATTTGCCATGCTTACATTGAGTCAGAAAGGATGAAGTGTGTCAAAAGTTTTGTTTTTAAACATTATTTTTTCATAAATTGTGTACATAAGGTTTTTCTTAATATGAATGACTGAGGTTAGGTATATTAATCACTGTACTTAAGAATGCAATCATGAAATGCCTAAGTACAATTTTAGCTTGTACCTTCAATCCAAATGCTCAAAGAAATCAAATAAAAACAACCAAGCACTGGATTTATAGTTTCATCCACAAAGCAGAAAATTAACGTTCTTTCATTCCATTAATAAGCAAATGAAGGATATGCAAGTGGCTGTTGTCATAATTGAGTAAATAGCCAATAAAAATGATTTACATAATTAAATATTTTAGTCAAAAACTGGTGTACGGTGAAAGCTGAAATTTGCAAAATTTTACCCTTCAGAGAATTGTATAGTATCTCCCTCACCATGGAAAACAACCTTCATATGGTAGCAGGGCTTGTATATTCTGATAACTCTTAGAGCTGTGCTGGTGGGAACAATGATTATTGCAACTAGGAGGATTACCCATACCAGTTATGTTACAAGAGCCAGGTGAAAAGTAGTTCTCGAAGTGCCTGTTCTGCAGTGAGGTGACTGCAAAGGCATTCAACCCCAGGGCAAGTGGCCTTTTGACTGATTGTGTCACACTAAAAACACTATTGATAAAGTCAATGGGAAACCACCACAATAATTTTTTCAAAAAATATTAAGATAATTGAAGCAAGAATAGACATGAGTCCTGGCAACTGCAGGACTCAGCCTAATGGTGTACCTAGTCCAGCAGTGGGATAGGCAAGGCTTTCAAGTCATCAATCCGCAAAATTCTTGCAAAGCAAAATTACCAGCAGCCCTGAAGACAAATCAGAAGAGGATCAAACGAGTATTAATAAGGACTTAGAAAGTTAGGATGACCTTGCCGGCAGATAAATAAGAAAACATAAGGCATTCAATGGAGAGAGGAAATATGGAAATTTTAGGGCAGTTCAAAGTTAAATGGACAGATAGCGGGGATTTCTTTAGCAGTAGTTATAAAGTAATATACAGTGAAGAGAGAGAAGACCAGCGAGGGTTGGCAATTGAATTGAAAAAAAGGTAGGAGGAATTGTAGAAAATACAAGAGTAGGCAAGTGATAGAATATTATTAGTAGATGTTTAATTTGAACTAACAAACATGGTCATTGTCCAAGGCAACTTGACAAAAAGTAACCAAAGGGAGGAAGAAAAAGACGTGATTTATTAGAAGAAATAATCTTGGGTCTTTGATGGTGACGAGGGATTGGAACATGAGAGACGGTAGTGAGGTAGGGGAATATGGCTGAGGAACAAAGACTGACTGCAGGTAGAAATAAATGGAGTTCTATGAGAGAAATGTTTGAAACACAATGAATACTTGACTTAAAAGCCACAATAGACATAAGTATTTGTTGAAAATGCCTGGGGATTCATAGAGATATCAGTTGGACTATATCATGTATAATAAATGTGAAACTCCAATAGCCGTAAACAGTTACGGCTATTGGAGTTTCACATTTATTATATATTACTAGCCGCAAGAGCTCATTTCTATCAATATGACTATATCATGGTCAAGCAAGGATTAGGAAAAGCATTACAAATTTTCAGTTTCCTGGGAGATGGTGCAGATTTAGATCATCATTTAGTAGTAATGAAGGGTAAAGCCATATTAACAAGGATAAAACAGAGAATAAGGATGAAGAAATGAAATTTAAAAACATTTACCAGGATGAATAAGAAGGAGGACCAAGAGGCAGTGGAAAAGTTTAAGAATGAGGACAGGGAGATGGGTTCAACAGAGGAGAGTTGGGAACATTTCAAAAAGAAATATCAAAGCCATGAAGGACATTTACAGCTTACAGAGGCAGGGAGCAATGGTTACACTGTTTAGAAAGGTGAATGCACTATCAGGAAATAAGAAGAAACAATCCATGCACACTATTAAAGGTATAACCATAACATTATTTCTTAAACCATGGAGGATTCAAGAGAGATAGGAAGAATATATGTATTGAAGATTTATAAGATAGAGATATTAGACCAGGAGGTTTAGACATAAAAAGAGAATATGACTTGGATGGGGATAACTTAGGTCAAGGCATATTTGATTACAAGGTAGAAAGGGAATGAAGGGAATTTAAATCAAAAAAGACTGTGGAGGTTCCAGTGGAACTACTCAAAACTATAGGAAACATGGAAGGAATAGTTTTCATTCTAATTTATAGTGGAACTACTACCTTAAAACACATTTCATCACTTGCTGCATCATCAAGTACAAGTTACACACACAGCTGTTGAATATAGGTATACCCTTTGGACAGAGGAGGAGGGGTAGAAGTTGAAGGTGGGGGGCCGGGTTTTTCGGTACTTCAAAGTCAGTGGCCATGGTTTACTCTTACCCCAGACCAGACTCAATGCTTAGTGAGAAGCAGTAGTGCCTTAACCAAGGCACTACTGCTTCTCGTTCCCTTAACTGAAAAAACCACTACAATCAACTTTGAAGTGCCAAAAATCCTGACCCCTTAAACTCCCCCCCCCCCTCTCCTCTGTCCAAAGAGTATATATTCAACAGCTGTGTGAATACCTTGTACCTGATGATGCCACAAGTCAGTGAAACATGTTGTACCATAAAGTCTGTGATAAATTACAAACTCATTTAACATGGACTTATAAAGAATAATTTAGGTAGAATTAATGAATGTGTACAGAAGATTTATTTCTTTTGCATGAATCTGAAAACAACTCTTTAGCCTTAACATTAGACTTTTAATACCGATATATACAATGGAAACAATTACAAACACCCAAGCCCTAGATGGAGAAAAACCCACCTAGGCAGAAATCGAAACCACGACCTCTGAATTGGCAGGCGAGGTTGTCATCCCCCCAACACCAGGGCTGACAGTAGATAGAAGTGGAATGAAAGGATAGGGAGGGGATTTATCTGTAACCTGTATTGTCACAGACTGCTCAGGTGCAAGTAGTGGATGGAGAGTCAGATGGGCACTATGAGAAAGAGGATTAAGACAGTAGTGTCACTTATCACTAATGCATTTCAATGTACATAAATGTGACTTCTTAGACTGCTCAGGTGTATGAGTGGCCAAAGTTAGGAAGAGAAGTAAGACATGTGTCCATTATACTCCATTCTATTGAACATATATTTGGAGTAAATAGTGGAGGAGGCATGAAAAGAACAGGGGATATGAATGAAAGTAGGTGAGGAATTCATAAAATTAGTTGCATTTAAATATGGTCAAGCTTATTTAGCCAGTCAACCAAAGGGTTTCAATCATGGCTGAGCAATAAAAAGTTAACTTGATAGATAAGGGAAGAGATCCCTTGTAAGAAAAAAATGATAGGAAATGTCAATGACAGATTGACATTTGATGAAAAAATTGAGCAGAAGATGGAGAGAGGAAATACAGAGGGAGGTCATGGAAAGATTACAGAGGTTTTGGAGTTACAGATTGTAATATACTGTAACAAGTAAAGTCAGAGAGGAATTGGTAAAGATCCTGTGCAAAGAAGTGCAGCAAACCTTATCCAGGGAAAAGTTGAAGCGGCTTAGAGAACAGTGAGACACTATTTCAATAAACATAAGACAGAATTTCATGAGACATCAATGAAATTTAGGATGAACACTAAATTCTCACCCAAAGTAGAAGACAAAGAGAAGATATAGAAAGAGGATATGGAGAAACTTTATAATGGAATAGAAATCAATACTGGTGCACTGGAAGAGTTTATTGCTAAAATTATAAGAAAGAACATTACACCCACAGCACTGAATTTGACACTGTACTAAAGGGTAAATGGCAAAAAAGGCACCAGAGAACAAGGATACACCCTTTGAACAAATAAAAAATTTAGGAAAAGTAATACTGATACAGCTATCCAACCTAGTATGTGATATGAATGTAGGATGAGAAATGCTGATTCACTTAATAAGAATATAATCATCCCTGAAATAAAAAAGAAAAGGGCATGAGAATGTGAAAAATTCAAAACCAATAAGTCTCATACCCATACATAGGAGATAATGTTAAGAATAATTTACCATAAAATGGAAAAGAAAGCAGATGAGCACTTAAATTAGGAACATTTTGATTTAGAAGAAGTAAAGGAAGAAAAGAAACTATTCTTGCTATCAGACTTTGACATTATGAACTGGAATATGATGCTACATACCATATAAGAAATTGGAATGAACTAGTATGAAAGGAGATTCATACCCACACTATCTAGAAAACAACCTGCAGTGATTAGATGTGATGAAAGCAATGAAGATACTAAAATAGCAACAAGAGAAACACAAGGTCGCTCATTAGAGCCAGATATTTACGTGTACATTGAGAAGGCAATTAACAAGATTAAGGAAGGATAAGAGGTGGTGTATGAAAATGGTGGTGTGCACAGAGAAAAGATGAGCTTGCTCTGATTTGTAGATGGTTTTACTATACTGAATGATAAGAAAGAAGTCTTTATAGGATACTAGCCACTGCAGAGAAGTGGAGTAAAAAGTCACGATAAAATTTTTAAAAAAGTAATAATCTCCTGGGAAACAGGAAAGAAAATCTACAAATAAGAATAGGGAAAGTCATGCAGCAACAAGTGAAAGAGTTATTATATTTATGCATCAGGAACACTTTTGAGGGAAAAATCAAGTAGGATACAGTAAGCAGAATAGGAATGACAAAGAAGCCTTCCTATGAGAAGCAACTACTAATGGTAAACACACTAGCAGAGACATAAGAAAGTGATTTGCTGAAATACTTATATATATAGACTCTATTTTCTATGGGTGTGAGGAGGCTTAAACAAAAGACCTGGAATAAAAAAGAAGATTGGAGGCATTTGAAACACAGTGTCACCAAAGAAGGATGGAAATAAAATGGATAGGCAGAGAAAAAAAAGGTAAAGTACTTTAAAGAATGAGTGAGTGGAGATGCCTTTGTACAACCCTCAGAAGAAGAAAGGAAACTAGAAGAAAAGGGATACTTCCTGAGGCACAACAGTTTGCTGAAGACCATGATTTAAGGAAAAATGGAGGCGAAGAATAACAAATAAAGGCAAAGGACTAAATACTCGTGCAAGAAGGTATTAAAAACTATTTATGCATGGACCAATGAGGAAATCAAGGGCTTGAAAGTGAACAGAAAACATGTAGTTTGGAGAGCTGAAACAAAGCAATCCTCAGATTGATAGTTCATGATGATTAAATAAAATTCATAATTTTTCCAGAACTTGTCACGATGAGAATATTTATCTGTAAGTCAAATGTTTTCTCCCAAACCACTGTAATAATCACCCTGGATTTTCTTCAATAAGGGTGTCAGTCTCCTTGACAGTTTTTAGTAAATACTTAGTATAATAGAATGCAGGTGTGAGCCCATGATAATTTCAACAGGAGTTGTCTTTTCATGTACTAGGAAAATAATTCCCAACTTTCAATCCTGACAGCTCCTCCTTTAGTTGATTACCCTGAATAGTTGGTTACTACCAACTAGTACTTTCTTCAACTCTCTGATTATATTGGTGGTGGCTGCTGACCCCACCTCAGTGAAGTTTATTAGCATTCCAGTCTGTTGTAATAGCAGGACCACCTTGAAAAGGTTATGGTTTCTTGCTACTTAAGGATTACCTCTCCCATCTCTCTTTCCCCTCCATATCATAATTATTTTCAACACACCTTGACTCCAAAAATACACACTGCATCAATTCAACATTTTTGTTTATTCTGACACACCTAAATTTCACTTCTGCACAATAAGATGAGAATGCATATGTTTTTATACACTGCTACAGTGATGCCTAAGAAAAACATATTTTTAGAGAGCCCACACACCACCAACAGTCAGTCAGCCCATAAGAAAACTTGATTGTTTCAACTATGTCAATAAAGGAGGCATCTTTAATATACATTATTATCATTCCAAAACAAAGGATAGTTGAAATAAAAGCATCAGCAGTTCCAGCATGAAACATCAAATAAAAATTCTAAAAAATGTATCAATTGAAATATTTGGCATAAAGAAAGCAAGTCGGTAGAAGCAATAGCTTGATGTATATTAATCACTGATCTCAAGTTTTGAGTAAGAAGCCATCTCCAGTCATTCTTAGCACTTTCTTAAAATAAAAGGAATAATTTCCGGTAAATTTATAGCTTTTCATTCAAAAATAGCGAAAGGTAACTGTTTGTAAAAATTACTCTTCTAATTATGTCTTACCGTTTGGTCCGAGAGAAGAATTTGCTCTGATGTCGCGTTGTTCTTCCGAGTTTCATTCGACTAACTGGTTTCCATCACGCGACCGATATTATTATTTGAAATCACAGTAAATAAAGCACCTAGTAGTCGAAATGATTGTATTTTATATAACACAAGACCTTGCTTAATTGCGGACCCTTCGAAAGGGCGCTGTTACTTTAAATGTAAAATTTTTCTTTAACTCACGTTTATTGGTGGATTTCCATTAGAAGTGAATTTTTAAGGTTACAAATGATTGGTTGATTTCAAAATATGGCGCCCGACATATATTTAAACCTAACATTTCGCAGTAAAATTTCAAAAAAAAAATGATATTCCCAGCTGTCTTCATCAAACTAATTGAACTATGGAGAGAGCACCTTCCAGCTTTACAAGTGTCAATGGAAAATCCCAAATTAAGTGAATATCCTTGGCACTTTGATTTCGACGACCGTACTCCAGCACTACATTCATGATATTTATAATCGTAGTGTTTACAAAGGAGAATTGCATTCGACAAGTAAGTTGAATTTGATTTCAATACTGAAAAGATAAATAAGTAGGAACTAATTTTCTATCCGATTCTTGTAATTTTACGAAAACAGTTTAACACATGCCTTCATGTAAACCATAGTCATTTTTAAGCCTTCAAATCAGTAATTTTCCGTATTTTTCTTGTGAAAAACCTTTGCTGTGTCGGTTTTATAAAAATTATTTGAAAGTCTCAATATTTTTAGAGGTTTTCTTCGCCCAATAATAAAGGTACTTTCTGATAATAATTACACTTTCTGGTAATCAAGGCTGATGTTTTAGATCGATTTTTCCCATGACATCTTTCATCATCATACCTAATGCCAACTGCTAGCACTTTTCTGAAAGGTATAAAAATAAAAAATCCCATCATCATAATTATTTATTTTGACAAGAATCACTAGATTTCCTCAAACTAAACTTAGTACAAGAGATTTGTTC
Source organism: Hetaerina americana (assembly GCF_022747635.1). Lineage (NCBI taxonomy): Eukaryota > Metazoa > Arthropoda > Insecta > Odonata > Calopterygidae > Hetaerina > Hetaerina americana. The sequence continues at coordinate 1,139,444 of NW_027286830.1, forward strand.
ATGGCAATGTGAATTAATTGTCTAAAATCATCAGAATTTGATTATAAAATCTAATGAGTTGATATAAACTCAGTTATGCTTGTATTTTTTCCTCAATAACACCGAGTAGTGAAAGATTAATTGCATGCATGTGTTAGAATATTGCACATTTAGTTTTATTTCTTTAGAGCATTATTCATGTCTGGTAGTATCTAGTATAATGGTGATCGTCATTGCTCTTGATACACCCACAAAAATATCCCATTTCCAAGACCACTGCTTACAAGTTCGCAATGAATTCTGTCTTCTGCTAGAATACATGCGCTTTAAATTACAGCATGACATTCAACTACTACCTAGTACCTACTCACTGCTCTTAAACATTTAGCATGATAAGATGTCACCATTATTAAAATACTCCTATGTATTAATTATATAATACAGCAGCTGGGCAATGTACTAGCATGACTCATCTACTGCACTGGAGGCCCCCATATTTAAATCTGGCTAGTGACCCTGGAAATTCGAAGCTCTACCCAGACGGGGCAACAATGTGTTTTAGGAGCCAACATATAATCCGGAGTAAGGACTAGTGCTCCCAACTCTGTAAGAATACTACCCATCATTAGACTTCATAAGATCATAAATACTGATGATGTGACAGCCCTATAGATATTTACATCATGGATAACAGCTATTCTGTCACTCTTTATTAATTCATTGACAGAAAGCAAAAATATATGATTCCTAGCATTACAATTAGTCAATTGAGCCTGGCTACACTGTTCTGTGGTGGAAAGTCATGTCCAAACAAGTCATACCGATTCAGTGCCCAGAAAAGAACCATAATCACAAACCAGATCAGCTCTACTCTTGCATTGAAAATCGCCCAAGATGTTGACCACAACCCCATGATAATAGTAATTATTAAAATTGAGTTTAAAATTATAGTGGTACTCAATCAGATATAAATACATTAATGATAAAGTGAAATGATTTTTACTGTATTTCATATAATGTGTGATTGGACATGATCGTTAGAAGTACAAATACTTTGCTAAGGCTTGAATTTATTCTTCAGAAATGTCATTCCAAAAAGGTGAGCTTCAATTTGTAGGTGAGAAACTTTCACTAAGAGCAGAAACAGTCTTCCATGGAGTACGATGAACGAGAGACTAAACTCAGGAACCAGAATTTCATGCTTTGAATTAAGATTAAAAGAAAATTAGAAGCTGAGGAATGACAAATTTTGATGCTTAAATGGGTGCTCTACCAAGTTTTTAAAAATATTTTCTAAGGTTTTCCAAAAACTTTTAAAACCTTGGGATTGAAATCATCAATATTTTGGTGATAACATTTATATTTATACATGTAAACCCATGCAAATTTTAGCCTCCTAAAAATTCCTATTCCAATGCAATGGTTAATATTTCAGATGCACTTTGCACATTCATTTGAGCGTGGAAGCCAAGAACGAATCCAGGGTGCAAGGGCAGGGACATTTTCAAAAAGGTTTATTTAATTATATTAGGTTCCATATAAGGAGGAGAATTTCTCATTTATCCTCAAAGAAATAGTATTAATGAAGTAAAGTCTCCCATACATTAAAAGTTCATTCATAGTTGTCTAAAGGTAATGTCAACATCAAAGATCTCATTTCAGCTTTACAATGAAGTGTAATAAAATACATCAATCATGTGAATGAGAAACTTTCCCATTTCGTACATTTTATAAAATAAACATATAAATTAGTTATAAGACTCTTGCATTTAGCCCTCCATAGGTCTCATACCGTAGCAGAATAAGAATGTTAGTCAAAAAGAATTTTAATTTCATTCAACAAGCAGTAGGGATGAATTATGTCAAAATAAAACTTTGTAAATCCACACAAAAAATAAAGTTTAATGCGACAAAGGTTTCACTGCGGTGCAGAATCATCAGTTTTATGGAGTACAAAGTATAATTATTCTAAATAAAAACCGTGATGTTTAAGAAATCCCATACAAACATATGTAACTTTTAACCACATAATATTGATGCTAAAATAGTTTACTACTCAATAGAAATATGATAACTTGTATTAACATATGGGTCGCAGCAGTCCAGGGGTGTTGTGTCAAACTACTAAACGGAGGACCCGGGTTTGATTCCTGGGCAAGTCTTTCTGGGCATCCTCAGCTTCAATCAAGCTGTGTAATTTTTCGGGTACCAGATCTTCCTGGGAAGCCATAACCAGCATTGAGAAAGGAACTTGCCCCCATTCCCTGATCTGTGAATTTCACATGCCGTCAAGCTTAGTACTGGGTGAACTCTACCAAACCGACCTTTAGGTTGATTACTGTGTTTATGATAATATTAACATTTCAATGATTTAATATCCATAATGTATTCATTTATTATTATACATTGTAAACCAGATAACATGAAAACAGTATGAACTATCACAGAGGCATGGTTTGTTCCAAATTCCATATTTTTCTATTTATTATTATATTTTAACAGGTAATGGTTAATACAAAACAAAGGGTGTCATAGAAATAACTTTTTAATCTCGGATAGTAAAACCACAGCTGTATTTCTCGGTACACTCTGTCTAGGACCACCCCATGCCATTCATTATAAGGGAATAGTGCCTTAGGCATGAAAACTAGATGCCTTCCCAATACTGCCTACGTTACAAATCCTAGGTAGCAGGGCATTACTCACTGCACCCATGGCAACTATACTAGATGCTGGTTAACATGAACTTAAATGAGCCCAATCATCTAGTTTCATGGTATTCAAAGCATTTCAACTATTAGCTTCATGTTATTCAAATTCCCTGTCATCAGAATTCCATCCAAATTATTTCCGTCCTTTTGAGTTAAATACATACAAAGTACATTGGATATCATAGTTTTCAGAAGCAACTAGAATATATATGTAACATGAAACTACTAAAAACCATTAAATAGATATTACTGGAGTATTACCTTTCAGTAGTGGCACTCTATGTTTTTCATGATACCCTGATCACATGGCTTCAAAACATTTGTGGTGCTGCAGCAAAAAGATTAATTTTATTGAATCCAGCCTTTTCATGTTCGGATGTGCAAGAATGATGTTGTCAAAACTGAAATCACTTTTGTACTCTGCGGTGAAAAGTGCTTGTCCAATGCCTTAATACATCCATTAAATTGCCTCCCACCATTAAAGGCCTTCTAATTGATGTGTATTCCACCAGCAATTTATTCACATTTTTTTAGTCATTCCTAACATTAATGCCAGTGTCCACTTTTTCCATAAATGCAGGATCAGAAACTGAAGTACTCTGGGCTTGTTTAAACCAGATAAGCACCAAGTTAAGCCTGAAACTGTTAGATTTAAACCAGATAGTCAGGGATGCATCCAAATCCCCATATTTTGTATTACAAAGGCGTTTCTGTTTTTGTTCAAACTTACTTTTCTCAAACACAGCTGTTTAATTTTTCACCTTTTCTAACAATTGAGGACAAAGTTGAATTAGGCATTTCCAATTCTTTACATACGTCAGTTTTGGATCTATCACCAGTTTCAACTGCCTCTAGGACCTACATTTTCAATTTAAGTGAAATTGCACTTTTTTAAAGTAATTTGTAAGCAATTTTCAGTTGAACCTTTACTTTAATATGCTATTATTAGGTAGCCATTATAAATAAATGTGAAAAGGGAGACACAACTCCAAGATTATTGTAATGTGTACACAACACTACTTCTCAATCTGAGGATCGAAATAAACTCAGTGTTTTAACTTTCAAGATCTAGGGGTCAAGAGCAATTTTTGAAAATCCTAGAGCAAATGACATGGTTCACTTTCAAACCCCTCTGTTTACAGGAAGAATATGTTCCCAAATTTGTTCACAACAGCTAAGGATGGTGCCTATGTAGCCTCTTTTCCCAAAGGAAGATTCATTATGGTAATCAGTAAACTGAGTAAGGCATCCCTGTCCTGCAAATGACCATGTTCACACCAACTGTGCAGGGATATGAATTAAATCTAAATTCAAACATTTATTTTCATTTCAATGTTTATCAAAATGCAAAATCCACACTGCTGCATCAATTCAGAAACGTTCTATCGCCTGATTTTACACGTAATTGAATCACACGTACATTTTATTTCATACATTTGAGTATTGTGCACGACTATATACATTTGGACTTCTTTTGTCAGTGAGTGAGAAAGAGTTGAGCTAGTCTTAGAAACTTCATAGGAATAGATTCTTGTTGCATTCACGATATTTTAATCTAGAGCCAGGGCATTTTGGTTCAGCATTTTGTGACAAACATGCATATGAGGGATGATCAAAAAATATATGCAGGCACTATGACTTTTTGATCAGTGTAAATTTTGGCTTGCAAATCAAAACAGCATGCTAAGGTGTCCTCCCCAGTAGAAATACCCATCTATTACTGAGCACTTACTCCTGGCACACTTCCCACACATCATGTGCGTAACTTACAAAATTTTTCCAGAAATCTATAAGAGAGCAGTAAGGGAGATTAAAAATATGCTTCTTTTTGCATCCACTGCAGAAATTAAAATTACAAATTAAAAAACTGGACGGCCAACCAACCATACAATCACAAGCCTACCTCAAGATTTCAAAAGGAACATCATCTAAACTTATTAATTTCACTTTCTTTGTCTGATTAAATTACTTACCTACTTCTTACTTCTACTTAAACACTTACCTACTTCTTCCATTGTTATATTCATTATCAAAGCTAAGCTAACCTGCTGAACTTCCCGCATTCTCTCAGCAATTTTCCATATTTTTCATTGTCTTCAAATAAATACCTTCTCCATCAATCTTAAATTTTACTGCCCTTTACCGATCACACTTCATGTTCATCAAGTCCTGCAAACCATACAGAGCAACACTGTTTAATTTCAAGCACTTGGAACAGTATAAAGCGGGCCTCCTTTGTTCATCAATATTTAAAATAGCTTTGAACATATCTTTTCACAGAACTCATGATTGGCACTGGCTACTTTGAGAAAATACAATGCCATACTAAATGTTCACATCCAACACTAAAAGCAATAGAAATTGTTAAGAGACCTCAATTATTGTATTAAGTGCCATCAGGAAACAAATAAACTATTCCATGATTGTCAGCAAATTTGCTTGATGGAGTTGTGACATACTTGAAAATAAATCACTTGATAAAAATTAATTGAAGTGATTTGTACATTTAACCCAACCATAGCTGATTGCGTCTATACAATTTGGAACCTCTTTACTCCAAAAAATCACCTCTTTCAAAATCCATCTTTTTTATTTCTCTAATGAGATTCTAATTTCCCTTTGAAAATTGTTAAAAGGCAACTGGATTAATTTTTTATTTTATTTAACTTGTTTTAAGATATAATTATGAATGTATTTAATTCTTTTGGCTCATAAGTGGTTGATGATCAGCCTAACAGTGTGTGCACTCAGTCAGCCACCTTAATTAATCTGACTGCCATGCCCATGAGCTCAAGTGGCTACTTTCAAATAAGATATCTGGTAGCAGAAGGTTTGTAAATGCAGAGATGCTTCTAGTTTCCCAGAATATCTGATTTATAAGGGCAAATATTTACATGAACTACTTAAACTGACAGATCATTTCTCTTTGATACTTACCTTGAAAATTTGAAGACTTATTTTATTTATTATTAGATTTAGAGTATTCTATACTTAATAACAAACAAAATGATACTTTGCAACTCCTAGAAATAGTATTAAATCTGCTATGAATGCCATTAAGAAGTATGAAGGACTCATGCTAAGACACACTTTTGCACATATTCATTACTCCTTTTGCAGTTAGAAAAAAACAAAGGAAAATGGAAAAAATAGGAAAAAAAATCAATCAAAACTTTAAAGAATCAAACCAGCAAACCTTGGCATGGGAATCTGATCCTCTGTTTCACTTTTTCACATTTTCATCAACTCTCAAGTAATGAACAGACATTCAAGCTGAGAAATTTGATTGGGTCTATTAGGAAAACAAAGTATTGACCACTTGCAAAAGTTTTTATTATGAAATTCACTCCACAAATATATCTACATATATTTCCTCTTTTTGCTCATAGAACAATCTTTTCAAATTACTTTTTGTCTGCAAGCCTACTAGAATTTCAATTAAGCTACTTGTACTTCACACCATTAGGTTTTCCATGGGCTGCACTACCAGAGTTAAAATGCACCCAGGCTTGATGTGGGATTCAAATCTGAAACATTTACGTTAGCAGGATAAAATTGCCCAAAGGAAAATCCAATTTTAAGCAGTGAAAATTGTAAGCAGCAGCATTCAATGCATCATATAATAAAATATAAGATGCATGAAAAACAAACCAATCTTAATCACTTTTTAAATCAACTCAGCTGTAGTGTTTATAGCTACGTGGGCAAATGAAAATTGATATTTCAACATTATTCATGAAAAGTGAGGAGATTTTTTATGGGGCATCTCTATGATCAACATGAGAATATGCAGCACCCATATGATGGCGTTATCACAAATATGTATCCTACCTCCTTCGCATTAAAAGTTAGCAAGGTTATCAGTAATCCTACTCATGACCATTTTAAATAAGAGACATTCACACAAATAAATTATTTTTACCTTTAAGACTTATTAAAAAAGAAACTGATTTCCACTTAACTTTCATCTTGTAAATTTTGAACTTCTATTATATCCTGCAATATTTTGTGCTTTAATTTTTTTCTCAGGGCTGGAGACTTCAATGATTTCAGTTCATGAGCAACTAATTTGCCAAAAACAAAATCTGCATCTTCAGTAGACCTGTCCATCAACTTTTTCACAGCAAAGTCAAGTGTATGATAAAATCCACCATCATGATTCCTCTTCCTTCTGCTCCCCAAATCTACTCTTGTCACCCTATCAACCTCCTGGGTATTTTCCCTTGGCAGATTTTCTCTCCGAAGGTCTTCTCTCTGAACACTGCCCCTCTGCATGGTGTCCCTCTGGAGATTTTCTTCCTGGAAATTTCCTCTGAGGAAATGCCCTCCATGGAAATTCATCCCACATCCCTCAATTCTGGAGATTTCTGAATCAGGGATTTCAGCCACAATATTTTCACCTGCATATTCGTCCAGAGTCTCTTCTCCCACAGTTACTGAATGGTAAAAGTCTTCATTCTAGAAATGCATAAAAGCTCAGGGGCTAGATCAAAGTGAAGTACTTAAATCATAACATACATAAATTTGTTATTTTGGCCATGAAAACAACTTCCTGTATGAACCAACCAAAATTACAGCCTTGGTTACTTGAAATGGCAACATTCTATTGAATGGCTTGATACTGAACATTTTTACAAATGGATAATGAGTACACAGGTTTGAGGGAAGAAAAAAATAGTTATTTTGGAAATAGTGATGATGGGTGATATAGAGCAAACAGATCTAAATGGCAATCAAGTGTAATCAATATGGTTGCTGGAAAATACTCTGAGGAGACAAAAATTTCTTAGATAACTATAATCCCATATCTATACTTTACACTTCCAAAATACAGATTTAATATATCCTAATCATGGTTTTGATGCTGTGCATCATCATCAGGTGATACACATCAACATTTTTTCAACTTATATAGTCTGGCTCCAAGAGGGGAGTAAGGGAGAGGTGAAATATTAAATCTTTATTGTGGAAGTGTAAAGTTTCTTTTTACCCTCATAATGAAGGAAGACCACAAATTTAAACCTGAAACTGTTATGTATATCAAGTGTGCCAGCAATGCAATGAAGGCTAGAATCTACCGGAAGTTGACCATCAAATATTGGATTGCTTCTTTGAACATATTTTTCAACAGCCAGTGCTTTGCTTGCAGAATCACCCCAAAATAAGTCAATGTCACCTGCAGCTACAACTCTTCAGCAGCAAAGTTTGCCAGCGCAACTACAAGACGAGCTTGGATCAAGAGAGAACTGCACGAATGGTATGTCAAGAGAGATTCCATCTCCCACTACCTGTATCTACTATTCAGAGTTGACCAGCTCCCTGCATTGGGCATTCTACTTTTTTTCATTTTGTCATCTCAAGCAGTAGGATTTTGCATCATTCTTTTTAGTAATATTACGCTTCTCATTACTCCACATGTGTTGTCAATATATTTAATTTCTCCATTTCAATTTCAGTATCTTAATAGTATGTATTATAATAGTAGTAAATGATTTTTACAATGTACATGTAATGGAGTTCAAATCCCGGTCTAGGAAATATTTTTACATTCGTGATCTGTTGGATTCCGACTTCCACACCTCTCCTGTGTTCGTCCTTTGGGTGTGTTCCTATCCCTTTTCCTTATATTTGTTTCTATAGAAATGAGTATTTGTTCGCCGTTTGGCGGGATTTCATGTTTGAATGTGTGTGTATATATATGTATATGTGTATGTATGCATATGTATGCATACATGTATGCATGTATGTGTGTGTATATATATAAATATACTTTTTTTCTTTTCAATGTGCAAATCTGTGCTAAATGAATTTATGTCTGTCTATATGTATTAATGTGTACATATGAATGTAACTATTAGTTTAATGCCTAATATAATATGTAAACGACGATGGGTTAAATGGAAGAAGGGACCATTGAGTCTCAATTTCGCCCAAATAAAGACCTCTATCTATCTATTATGCTCCTCCACATCCCACTGTCAATCAATACATAATAAATGCTCTGCAACCAACTTCCCAAACACCTTTGGGGTTCTCCCAATAATGCCCATCTTATCCTTCCACTCCTAGAACTTCATTTGTTTTAAACATAACAGTTTCAGGTTTAACTATGAGGAATTCCTTCATTATGAGCCTAAAAAAGAAACTTTACACTTCCATAATAAAGATTTAATATTTCACGACCATAGTTTCGACGCTGTGCATCATCATCAGGTAACTTACATCAGCATTTTTTCGACTTATATAGTCTGGCTCCAAGAGGGGAGTAAGGAAGGGAGTGTAAGGGAGAGGAGAGGGGGTAAGGTAGGGGGAGTAAGGGAGAGGGGGTAAGTTGAGTCCAGGTGCAGCAACCCATTAGTGGTCCAGGGGAGGAGGAGGGTATGTATTGGAGGGTTACTGGCTCAAATTTGTGAAAGTTTATATTAATTAAATGATCATTAAATGAAGAACACAATGTAACACTCCACTGTTCTTAGAAATAGCGGCGGAAAAAAAACAAACACATTTTGTTCTACATTTAATTAGGGGGGGTGTTTGTCTACAATGGTTTCACCTTTATTAAAGGATGGTCAATATGATCACGGCCTTGGTGCGGGTGGGATTGGTGCTGAAAGATATTGGAGTCTTTTAAGAATTTTAAGAGGGGGGAACAGGAGAGGTATAATGTTTCATTGACCACCTCAAACCAGACAGACTGAAGGGATTGCCAAATTTCCAACTTCTCCAAAGCATTCAACCTGCATCCTATCATTTCAGTGTAAAGAATGTCTGCTGTGAAGTTACTGGTGTGATTTTTATCCAAGAGGATAAAAATCACACCAGTTCGGCGAATTGGGATCTGTTGTCTTCCTTTGTGAAGCATGAACGGTGTTCTTTAATCCTAATATCAAATGCCCTCCCTGTCTGTCCAATATAGATGACGTTGCAGTCTGCACAATTGAGTTTATAAACCCTGCTTTGTTGCATCACGTCAATTATGTCTTCGGGTGAACCTATTATGTTTTTTAAAGCATGTGTGTTGTAAAAAGCTGTCTTGATTTTGTTTTTGGAAAATATTAATAATAATAATTTATTAATTTTTAAAAATGGTATAACCATATTAAATGTTGTCAATATAAATATTTTTGAATATATAAACATAATTTCTTAAATGCGATGAAGATTGTCACAAAAGAATTCATCCAATGAGTAAAGAGGGTGAGCAAGTAACCTGGTACATACCCTACTCTTGAAACTCAGGATAGAGTCTGATTTCAACAGAGTACGCAGATAGTTATACAGTCACATGTTCATATCATGAAATGTGTTTTAAGTTGATGACAATCTACAATAAGTACTATTTAGATTTGATTTACCTCTTGTCAAGTAGTTATGGATGTTAGATCTTAATTGGTAAGTTTCTAGATAAACTTTCACATGAATCGGAGCCTTAAAGATACATAAACTAAATACAATCATGATTCTATACCTAATAAAAAAAGGTTTGCAGGAATGATGTGGTGGTATATTAGTAAGAGAGCGAATCGCTCTCTTTTGTAGTAGCAAAATTTGTTAAACATGTGGGGGATGACCCCATAACTCAACACTATAATTTAAATGACATTGAAAGAAGGCATGGTAAAGTGTTAAACAATAATCATTTGAAATGAGAAAGTTGAGCTTTCTTGACATGCAAACAGCTTTACTCAGTTTATTACAGGTCTGACTGATGCGAGTCTCCCAGGTAAGTTTTTAGCAGTTTCAATATCAGTTATTTTTGATTCAAGACTGCCACAATATGCTAAGTTTTGCCAGTATTTAAATGTAAATGATTAATATCAAACCAATTATTAGCCTGTCTTTGAGTAGTGCTAGATCGTACCTTTGCATCTTCTAGAAGTTGACATTTTTCCACTAAAGTAGAGCCATCAGCATATAAAACAGATGGAGGTTTCATATTACAGGGCAAATCATTAATCATGATGATGAAAAGCACTGGGCCAAGCACAGAGCCCTGTGGTACAACAGATTCTACTTTAAGAGCTGCAGATCGACAGCCATCAAGTTCAACCAATTGGTGGCAATCATCCACATATGACTTCATTAGTTTCAGTGCAACTCCCTTAATACCATAATATTCTAGCGTTGTTAGTAATATTGAATGATCAACATAGTTAAAAGCCTTACTAAGATCACATAGTGTCACAGAGACTCATTCCTTCTCTTCCAATGCATTAATGACAAAGTTAACTAAGGACTCTACTGCCAAAATTGTTGATTTCCCAGGTCAAAGGCCATACTGTGGTTTGGAAAAGAGATTATTTGACTCAAAAAATTACATATTTGATCTTTCATTACAGCTTCAAAAATTTTACCAAAAACATGGGCTATGGAAATGGGGCAGTAGTTAGTTAAATCATCTTTATCACCTTTCTTATAGACAGGTACTGTTTGTTGCATCCTGAGTGAAATGTGGCCAAGAAATGGAATTCTTCGCCATCAGTGCTTGTTAAGTTTAGATGTGTGGTATGTAGATTCCTGGGCTATCTGTGTTTGTTTTCTGTTGTACATGTTGTCAATCATTATTTCCCTGTGACCACAGTTGACTGCAATTTGTTTAATAATACAGAGTTCCTCTTGTTTGTTGAGTGCTACATTGTGTTCTTCATTTAATTGACATAAACTTTCACAAATTTGAGCCAGTAACCCTCCAATACATACCCTCCCCCTCCCCTAGACCACTAATAGGTTGCTGCACCTAAACTCAACTTACCCCCTCTCCCTTACCCCCTCTCCCTTACTCCCCCTACCTTACTCCCCTCTTCGAGCCAGACTATATAAGTCAAAAAAATGTTGATGCATGTTACTTGATGATGATGCGGAGCATCAAAACTATGGTCATGAAATTTTAAATCTTTATTGTGGAAATGTAAAGTTTCTTTTTTACTCTCATCATGAAGAAATCCCACAAAAAACCAGGAACTGTTATGTTTAAAATTATAGAGTATGAAAACTGCATTGAATAGGTAAACAAGAATAATACAAGGAGTATATACACAAATTAGAAATTATCACTATCCAGAAACATCTAACTGAAAGTAAAAGTCTGCACGGATTTTCTGAGTTTGCTTCTGAAAACCAAAATCTTCGAGTTTCTTTGAGTATTGCTCAATTCATTTAAGAGGGCTTATCCCATGGGATTTGGTCTCATTGCAGATGCACAAGTAATTACTGATTGTAAAGTAAAGAAGGGGTCAGCTTGAAATCTGATGACACAGACATAGAACATTAAGGCAAGAATTATTGATTGAAAAAAGGATAAACAATTGTAAGAGTATTTAAGAGAGAAACATCTTAGATTTTGTAGATTTAGAGGAACAATAGAATCTATTCTCACTATCAAGACTTATTTTTGGGAAGAGAAGGCAGAATGATCAACTAACCTATATTGCATTAGTCAACCTGTGGCAACCTATTGACAAACTCAAGAAATGAGAAAAGAATCAAGACTAGATGGTAGCTAAGTTAGAATGAAGGAAACTGAGCCAGGGATAGATTTGCAAAAGGAAATGGAAAAAAGTAATTGCACAGAATCAATTACAGAAATATGGCAAGACATGCAGACTGGATCTAGAAAAGCCAACATATAGCTATACTTCAGAGAAGAAATAAGACCTTTAAAGGATAATGGCCAATATGGTGAAGGGGATAAATAAGTAAAACCTTAATAAAACCCAGATAAAACTAAGTTTATGTCCTGCAGTCAAAGTAGGCAAGATAATTTCCAAATAAAACTAGGGAAAGATACTATAACAAGTAACAGTGTTATGCTATTTAGGCAGCAAAATTACCAGAAATGGAAGAAACATATGGGATACTATAAGAATGGCAAATAATACCTTCTATGCATCATAAGAGAGAACAGCAAAGAGAAATAGCATTGACATAGGGAATCAATTCATCAAAACTTATGTATGAATAAAGATTATTATTATTTGCCCATTTACAATACTTGTAAAAGTTCCCATCAAGACTTAAAACTTATCATCAAAAACTTTCGTCAAATCTTTTAAGAACATAAGTTTTAGGTTTAACTTTGTGGAATTCCTTCATTAAGAGGGTAAAAAGAAACTTAGCATTTCCACCAAAAAGATTATAATATTTTATGCCATGGTTTCGATGCTACGCATCATCAAAACCATGGTCATGAAATATTAAAGTCTTTTTGGCGGAAATGTTAAGTTTCTTTCTACCCTCGTACATCTTTTAGGTTTTCAGCGAGATTTTTACATGCATAGACATCTTATAACAGCTAATATGTGATCTTGTCCACATTTCTTATTACAGATGACAAAATAAATATATTATACCATAAAGAAATATTAGATAAATCGTATTGTATCTACTCATTTTGCGCTTCTGTGTGCTTAATGTCACACTGAGGTATTGATATATAATGAAAACCCACTTGAGTACTTGATAGGTTACTTTGCCTGTATTGTTAGTTTTGCAGTAATTACAAAGAAATTGGTCAAGAGAAAAAATTGTCATCTAAGTATTGATTCAGTTTAAGTTTAACTGCCTCATTGTTGAATTCAACAGCTGATGGAATATAAAACCAAATTTCGTTTACTTTTTATTTCCATTCTTATTGAGAGCAATATTTAAATGCAAATGTTGTTTGTAGAACAACATACCCTTGAGACAAACACACAGGATGCAAGGATTGAAATAAGCTCTTCAATGACAGAAATTTAGGAAAACTTAATTCATTCATACGTTTAAAAACTTTACAAAACTTATCCACCTTCTACATTTTACCTAGTTAGGTCCCCATAGTTTATTTTTCTTATGGTCTTCATATTTTATCATTAATACCACCAAATTATTTATTCCAACTATGATCACTTGCTCATTTATATCAGTCAGTAACAGCTATCTTCTCGACCTAGTGTTTCCTTCTCATAAATTATCTCTTTTCATCATCCCCTCTATTTCCTTGAATCAAATGTTTTTGAAAATTAGCCTGCACTTTTCCGAAATGTAAGAGGCATTAATATGGTGCTGTTTAAAAAATATTATTCGCAAATTTTCATAACCATGCAGGCAATCCCAATTAAAATATGGTCGATCAATGCTTCCTAAATAAAAAAATATTACTTTACAAAAAAATAGCTTGCTCGGGAAAATTTTCAGATATTTCAAGGTATGGTTAGAGCTGTGTCCGAAACTGAAACCCATGTGAATAAAAAAATTTCCAGTTGTGGTTTTATGGGTTGGCGCAAGTCATGTTTTAAAACTTAAGTGTCATCAGATTATGCTGGTATTATTTTGCCTCAACTGCGGTTGAAATGAGATGGATTGACCCATATTAAGTTGTTCTGTCAGCTTTCGAACCCAAATATTTGCACACAAGTAAAAGGCTGTGGGCAACAACATGGTTATCCACACAAAGAAAATGAAGGGCCACCGTCGTGCCCATCAATTGCGACCAAACAAGGGTTTTATTTTAAATTTTTGGCTAATAAATAGACACCTGCCAAATCATAGTTATTTATTTTAATATTACGTCAATCAGAACATGGACACAATGATAAAACGTTTTGACTAATTTGAGAGCAACCATGTTATAGCCCTGGCGATTCAGAACAGTAGAATTTGGAGGTAATTAGGCCAAAAATTCACCAGTATAAACAAAATACCTATGAAACACATTGGCATTCGCAGTGCTGGTGACTCTTGATACCAATCGATATAGCAATGTATTGACTAATTAAGAAGGCCCGGTTATACTGCCAGCTACTAACCTGGTTGGAATTATTGAGTATGTCCGCTCCTTCTTTAGTGGTGCAAATACCGCCAACCCTTGCTGGCCTTATTTTACATAGAAATAACATTTCGTCAAAGAACCAAACTTTCGTGAACTCGGATGCCAGAGTACCATTCATACGACGCTTCATCTTAGACATGCTGCCTTGGAACGCAGAACGCAATGCACTCCATCTTATTCTTACTTCTTCACCTGCGAAGAATTTGTCGTCCGGCGTTATCTAATTCTCAAGCATAAAATTCAGTCCCCAACAAAGCTTTGTGGTACTCACTTGTAGTTTCGGGTCGTATTCCTGAAAGTAGAACGGCAATGTCACTCATTGCGGCCCTACGAGCTTGCCGATCATGATATTTTTTATCGCTGGGGTCATATAGAAACGGCAACTTCTTTACTTCCTCAATTAATAGGGATGTGGCTTCCCTACTCCATTTCCCCATTTTGATAAATTTGTTAAAAAACAATGAGATAATTGATCAAACGCCAGTGGAGTGGGATGTTCCGCTTCGGGGTAAAATAAAAATAATTAAATAAATAAAGGTGTAAACGTGAAGATGCCCTCGAGCATCCGCAGCTGATTCCTAGCCATGAAGTTAAAACGAACTTGTATTGTCATTCACAAATTGTTAATAGTAACTATGGCCATGAAATTCAAAGGGCGCTTGCGCAGCCGAATTTCATTTTTTGCCAAAAATTTCAAGAATACTTTTCCGCAAAGTTAAATGTTTTTTACATGAAGCATATTCGATAACATTTCATATTAATCCACACCTAGACTTGCGTCACTGAGACAATGAAAACAATTAACACTAATACTGTTCTGCTAGTATCCAGGGACAAACCCTATGCAGCAGATGTTTATTCGGTTTGCTTCGCAGTGTTTTGTCGATTTTGTCAACCTGTGCAGGGCGGCCAATACACAAGACGGATACGCGAGATGATCGAAGAATGACGAGAAAAATCTAGTCATACAGATTCTTTGAAAAAATTGTATTTATTTCAATAATGCGATTAAATAATCATAATTTTTGCTCCAGCTATTTAAATCCAAATAGCGAAACATGTATTTATTTATCATTATATGCACAGTGATATACTTCTCATTAAAGACTTACTCCTACACCTGAAAATATAAATATGCAATATTAAAATCAAGAGGATGGATACTAAAGATACGATTAGTGACTGGAGTTTATATGAATACTTTCTACGCCCAATTGATATCAAATGAAGGGTATCAATGTGGAACATTTCAATCTATAGAGTCAGATGTACATCTCTGGGAATCGAACGTCATAGATACAAATATCTAGTTAGTTAGTCCAGTTAAGATATGAGGCTGGAGTTAAGAGGTATTTCCATAAAATTCGATTAATTCGTAGATATGTAAGGTACACTTTTACTTTCGTAGAACGTTGATAGAACCTTACAGAAACAAACTTTGATAGAGAGGACTTATTATTCTTGTGAAGATTGTTAAATAATCATAAAATTAGTAATTGGTTTTTTAAGTAAATAAATTACATCATTATTAATTTGTAATATCAGCCGAGCACTTTAGGACATAGTGAAAAGGACAGTTTGTTATACGCGCCTTTTCGGTAAGTCATTTACATACCAATACATTCACCAAAAAGCCATGAGATACACTGCAGTTTATTGCGTTAACGTATCATGTAAACTTTAATTTTGTCTTATTTAGTATTATCATTTCTTTATTTTGCTCATCAAACAGATGCAGACTTTTTTATGTGGTTATAAGATGACTTATGCAGTGCTACTAGTTGATCCAACTGGCGCCAACTCGAGGAATTGTTGTGGAAAAGTTGAAGAATAGAATTTTTTCTTGTTAACTTATTACTAATTATGACTGAAGAATATCAAGGTATTAAAAATGTTTTAAAAATAAAAGTTTCCTGTATGGCAAAACATGCTGCTTTCTGCCACGGATATTGAATAATTCTCGTCAAAGTTGACCGCAATGGTTAATTTAGTTGGGATTGTCATATATTTGTTAGAATGATGCAATTTACATAGCTATATCAAGTGAAAATTATGCAATCCTTTCTAAATATATTATTATTTCTTAAGTGACGGATTTAATGTTTTTGACAGAATCAAATGGCCAGGATCTCGGCGACTCTGACAATGACATGGAAATTCTTGGTAACCTCCTTGAAGACGATTTTGTGGACATAAGTACGGATGGTAAGTGCAGTATGCGATTAATAGTTAAGCCACAGCACCGTGGGGTGCAAGGTATGCCAAGCTAGACCTTATGGTATTAATATGACAAGTTTGTTATAGCATTAATTCTACGATACAACAAGTAAAAAGTGAAGGCATTGGTTTATTTTTCTAGTAAAGGTCATTGATCCCATTGCTGAGACGAGCGATGAATCTATACAACAACAGAAAGACCAGGGATCTGCGAAAGAGAAGAAAACTAGTCGCCTTCGACTTACGGATCTTTTTAGCAAGAAAGATGTATCTAGTGTGGTTCATTCAGGCGAAACCGATTCGTCCGAAGATGAAGACAACAAATATTTCGATCAACAGCGTCTGAATGATTACGGGAAGTGTGTCAAATCGATGTTGAACAATCAAGATGAAGATAAACGTCTATTGCCTGTTGCCGAATTCACTGGGCGGAGCAAAACATGGAAAGAGAAGGGCCAACTTGCTGCACCTGCTAGCAGTAGCTCAAAAGATATCAGTAAATTGAAGTTTGATCCAATATGTGGCATCAGAATAATGTATGTTTTACTGTGATATTCCTTATGATTTGGTAGATTATGGCTTTTGTAACGAGTTGCATTTATATTGTCTCAATTTGCAGAAACCCTTTAGTCTCTTCTGCATCCATGCAAGATAAGTTAGTTGGGCGGAAGTTAGTTACTATGTCTTTCATTCAAAATCATATCAACAATGGTGACTTGGATGCTGATTGGGTGACAATTGGAGTTATTGTTCAAAAATCTAATGTCCAGAAATCTCAAAAGGTAGGGAAAAAGGAAATCTCAAAATTACCTAGTTATCGAAAGTATAAACTTGGCAGTATCGCAATTTAGAAATGTTTTTGTGCTTGCAGGGATCACAATATTCAGTATTAACCCTCAGTGATTTGAAAATTGGGTTAAAAAAGGTGTCTTTGTTTTTATTTAGTGGATCATTTAAAGCACACTGGAAAAACCCTGTGGGTACAGTAATAGGCATCCTTAACCCAAGCGTCCTCAATAACAGGTATACTTTGAATGTCTTCCATTGTTAATGACTTATTTTGCTCTTTCAAAATTTCTTAACTTTTTAACTATTGATAATATTGTGGTTATGGTGTTTTACAGGGATTCTGGTTCTATAGCAACCCTGTCAGTTAATAACGCCCAAAAGATTATGGTGATTGGCACTTCAAAAGATTTTGGTTACTGTAAATCATGGTAAGTAACTTAATTTATTGAGGCGCAAAGCTGAATTGTTCCCAAAAAAATAGAGGGAATGAGCATAGGATCCAATATACCTTAGCATATTAATATTGGTTCACAAAATTATTTTACAAGGAGCAATGGATTTAATTCTAGTGATAAATCATTAAAATTGTATTCAATGGTGAAACCCTAGTAATAGTGCCACTACTTTTTAGGATAGTCATTACTGAAAATCAGTTACCATTTCTTTAAATTTTAGCCCAATTAGAATGTGTGTAAATGGGCTTTTACATATTTAGTATAAATATTATACTTCAGCCTGTTTAAAAACGTTTACTTTAGGCCCCATCCCATGTCACTTTCTTTCTGTAACTTCTTGAATATCCTCCCTTTTCATCAAATGCCCACAGCTGCTACTTTTCCATAAAATCCATTACTTTTGTGACTACTTTATTTTGCAGCCAGCATATGTTTAGATATTTACTGATGGGAATAACGCTTATACAAAGTAAAGGCAAAAACAGATTAGTTCCACAATTATAAAAAACATTTACTTTTGTGTTCAAATTGCAGAAATATACATACTCGTTATTGAGAATTAAAATATAGTTTATAATTTAAGAAGTCTTGATTGGCAATGCATGAAATACTTCAGATGGTATACATGCCTAGTTAGAATAATTAATGTAGACAAAATATTCATGTTAAATAAAATTCCAAATTTAAAAAAATGGAAACAGAACATAAGAAATGTAGTATTTGTTATTGGCCAGATGATGGTAAAAATTATACATGTTAGTTGTAGTCTGTAAGGGGATTGGGATGGTGCGGAGGCTAACGTACAGGCTTTCCACTGAGAGGGCCCAGGTTCAAATCTTGGAGACAACAAATATTTTTCAGTGGTATCCTAATCCCTACTTTCCTACTTAAGTACGATATCCGTCAGATGGGACATAAAACTGCAGGCCCCTTTGTGCCTTTCGACAAGAGTAGACTAATACCGATGCCGGGTTTCTCTCCACCCTTCCTTAATGGCACATCCCATCCATCCCTAATGGCACAAATGACCTTATCTGTCAGTCGCCTATCATAATAACTACTACTTCTCTTTAAATAGACCTTGTGGCATCAGTTAAGAAAATTTACCCAATGGGCATTAGGAGCAACTTATTTGCATTTACAGGTAACCATACAGCAATAGTTTGCATTCTAAAATTCTTCAGGTATTTTTAATGACGTGTCTTAAAGGAATCCTTGTGAGATACAAAATAGGTCATAATAATTACAAGTTTGGGCATCTCTCATAATCTGCCTTATAGGTGAGTAGTAAGTGTAATTTCACGCATGATATCTCAAATAATGCTTCCCGCCTTTAGTTATGTGAAGGTACTCTGAATGACTTTGCAATTAGGAGTTCTAAGGAATCAATCTTGTTATGCAGTACTTCATAAAGAAATGTTATGTTAATAATTTTTCTACGTTTATGTAAGGAGGCATGCCACAGGCCATTTGTTGTTTGTTAAATATTATCTGAATGGTGGTGAATATTTTGTATGGAATAGTGTTCAATCATCCACAAATCACATTCCCTATAGAATCTGTGAAGAGATATCCGAGGAACCTTGCCATACTTTTGGCAAAAAACTGAAGAAAGGCCTTTCTCATGAACTTGGGCCAGAAAATATTAGGTCCAAGGATCCAGGTCCTCTAGATTCCTATCTGGATAATTGCTGATTGAATTAGTGTATTCCCAAGTTGATGGCTTATTAGAGCTTAGATGACTCGTCAAGAGTGCTTTTTCTCGAATTGAAAAGTCATTGTATGAGTAGGACTTAAACAACAGGGAAGTAGCTGAGTCAATATTTCTAATTTATTATGTATTTTATTTTAATTATTTTGCATGCAAAATAATCCCACACGATATGCTTTCATTTACCCTGCCCTGTATAACAGAGTTAATTCATTTTGTGGGAATTATGACGGTTGAAAACTTTGATATGGCTGATTGTTTTGAATAGAACCACCATAAAAACTTATTTTTTAAGGAAAAAGAATGGAGAGAAATGTACTGCATTTGTCAATATGGGTGACTGTGAGTACTGTGTGTACCATGTGCAGACAGAGTACAGGAAATATTCTCAAAGATCAGAGCTTCAATCTCCAACTGGAGGGAGTTTGCAGGCCTTGAAGAACAAGATTCTGGGAAAAAATGAGGTAAATTCTCTTTACTAGCAACTGCGTTATTGACATAAAATTATTAAAGCATTATGAGTGAAAAATACTCTAATCAACTTCAATTTGATGTTTTTTGCCTGTCATTTATATCATGTAGGTGCATATTAATCACATCAGTACATGTGATTGTTTCATTAATGTACTAAGAGTAGTAATTTAGTTATCACCTGTTTAAAAATAATTTCTCTGTTGTAGTGATTTTTGTTTTGTAAAAATGACTGTGATATGAAGCATTGGTAAAATTCTGCACCTTATTCCTATTTTTAAAAATCCACACATTTGTGCTTGTATAAAATACACATACTAAATTTTTTGTCTGCTGTCACCTTGATTACAGATAGGTACATGCCATTGGCAGTAGGGTAGGAATGAGAAATATTTTCATTTTATTTAACTGTGTGCATTATTCGTACTAATTTTTAATCTTTGTTTTTGTTATTGTTTATTTATTTATATTTGAATTTATTTATTTCTTGATTTCAACTACAGCAGAATCTTGATTTAAATATGTGATTTTATGAAAACATTTATTTTACTCAAGTGAATGGGCAGCCCCAGCATATTTTGTATGCATTTTAATGGAATAATTAATTTAAATGATGTAATAATTTTACACGAAGCTGTTTCAGTCCCTGAAGGATGCATAAACTAATTTTTATGAAAGTACACAATCTGTATTGAATTTCCTATAGAATTGTGTTCAAAACCAGTGAGTGATTTTATATTATTTGTTTTTATGTAATTATAAACTTTGTTTCCTATAGTAGTCCTTTAAGTGGTTGTTTTATTATATGATAATTTTGTATAAATCAGGTGTGTTATCATTGACTCTGCTTTGCATGAAAATTTTAGTAAGTTGAATATATCCCTCCTATTAATGCATTTCCTAACTCCAACTGGAATTTATTCCAAGGGAGTGTAATGCTCTTTATTAATTTTTAACATACTTTTTGTTGATTAGCATCATCCATCATTATTTCATATTTCACCCTTCTCCTATTCAAAGTATCTTGCAGCGTACCCAAATGACAAAATGTTATTGGTAAACAGCTTTTGCAGGCTGCATTCAGTGTTTGCTTATCTGATTGATAATTTGATTTCTAATGATTGGCTTATTCATTGTTATCAATTTACCATATATTGGGTCCTTATTTATACTTATTTTATTATTCAAAATGCATCTGTTAAGTAATGCCCTCAAGCTTTAGTTATTGTCAGTGGGGAAAATATATAAACAGTATATACTCAATTAAATTGGAATTGATAAATACTACCTTGATCAAAAATTTCCCGGAATTTATTCAGAAAATTAAAAATACAAGTTTATTCATCTAAATCTATATTGTCCCCTTCAAAGTAATCCCCATCGACTGCAACACACTTATGCCAGCGCTTGATCCAATCCTCGAAACATTTTTTTATATTCGGTTTTCGGTAGGTCCATCAGTGCTTCCTGCGATTTTTCCATTACTTCCTCTCGGCTGCTAAAACGCGTTCCCCGTAATGGTTTTTTAACTCGATTGAACAGAAAGAAGTCACAGGGAGCCAAATCAGGTGAATTCGGTGGCTGTTGGATGGTATTTGTTGCATTTTTCGTCAAAAAATTACGAATAATGATAGCACTGTGCGACGGTGCGTTATCATGGTGCAAAATCCACGAGTTTTCTGCCCACATTTCTGGTCTCTTTCGGCGAATTGCTTCACGAAAACGTCTCATAACGCCCAAATAATACTCTTTGTTTACTGTCTGGCCTTCTGGCAAAAATTCATGATGCACTACACCGTTGTAATCCATGAAAACCGTCAGCATTGCCTTCTTTTTTGACTGAAAACGACGTGGTTTTTTTGGTCTCGGCTCATTTGGTGAACGCCATTCACTTGCCTGATGTCTGGATTGCGTGTCGTACTCATAAACCCACGTCTCGTCTCCAGTAATGATCCTTTTGATGAATGTGGGATCGGATTCAGCCTCGCAAATCATGTCTTTTGCGACGTCAACACGGTCTCTTTTTTGCATGAAATTGAGGTCTTTTGGCACCAACTTTGCTGCTACACGACGGAAACCCAAATCATTAACCACAATGTCTTGGGCGGATCCATAGGCAATGTTCAAGTCCTCCGCTATTTCTCTGATGGTTAATTTGCGGTTATTGACCAACATTTCTTTTACTTTATCAATTTTTTCACCGACTTTCGATGTCGATGGTCTGCCACTGCGTTCATCATCTTCGATTGACTCACGACCACTTCTGAACCGCTCGTGCCACTGGTAAACGACCGTTTTTTTTGAGAATCGTTGCCGAAACACTTTTCCAACATTTCCAACGTCCGTGCGCCACTAAATCCGTTTTTTACGCAAAATTTAATACAAGTTCGTTGTTGCAAATTTAAATCCATTTCTGAAATTGTAAAAAATCGCCAACACACACAGAGATAGATGTACTCTTGGCTACGTAACTTTTGCAAATGTCAAGTTATGACACTAAGATTTAAAGGGAATATCAACAACAGATGTACCAATTTAACAAAAAAAACAGAACTCAAATCGGAACGATGGGAGCGCCACACGGTGGTTATTCCGGGAACTTTTTGATCAAGGTAGTATGCCAGCTTCTGTATCTTGTTCTACAATGCAGGTTATATGGTGATTTTTTGGTTGGAGTGACTGTAAAAATTCTTTCAAGGCTTAAAGCTAGGCTGGAGATCTGCTAGGAGAACTCCTACAGTTGCTGTTGACTGTTTTGCAGCTCTCTCTCAGCTTTACCTGTTTTACCTGAACATAATGTTTGTTTTAATACCTAACGAGGCAGATTTATTTTTTTCATTTTATTCAATGCTTTCAGTCCGAGAATAGAGGGTACTCTCTCCTCAAGCTTCTGAAATGTCTCCTTCCCCACCATACCCAACACTTTGTTTTCCTTTTGGTCCATTTCACCGTCTCCATCCTTCTCCACACCTATGTTTCAAAAGCCTCCAATCTACTTCCTACTGCTGTTTCAGTGACCATGTTTCCATGCCGTTTATAACTAGGCCCCATATCACGGTTTTTGACTAATCTTTTCTTAAAATCCTTATTCAATGTCCCTGTCATCATCTCCCTCCTCCTTGTGAAAGACTCTTTGTCTAGTACAATTCTTCTCCTTGTATCCCTACTACTTTAACCATTTTGGTCCAAAACACTTCCAAAATACGTAAACTGTTCAACCTGTTCTAGTTTTTGCCCTCCTATTTTAATGTTAACCTTGGCCTTTCTCTTTCTGGAAAATCACACTACCCTTTTTTTATTTATATCGATTCTCATCCCATATCTATCAAACTAAAACTTGATCATCAAGCAAGTAATTTTATGAATTCCCTGCCGGCTATCATTCCTATACCCAATTCTTTCCAGACCTCTTCAATCATTTCCTCCACATATACGTTGAACACCACCGGTGATAATGGATAACCCTGCCTTACACCTCTTCTCAAAACTGCCCATCCGGACTCTCTATTCCCCACTTGCACCTGAGCAGTCTGAGACATGTAGAAGTGGTGGATAAGCCTCCTGTCCATCCAATCTATTCCTATTTTCTTCAATATACTCATTAGTTTTTCCCAATTAACTCTATCAAACACTTTTTCAAAATCTACGAAACAGGCAAATACCTCCTGGGTGTATTCTATATTCCTCTCAATTAGTTATCTCATAACTGCTATGGCATGGTGCATGCCACTCCCCTTCCTAAACCCAAACTGATCATCCCCTAAGTAATCATTTGCCCTACTATCTAACCTTTTGTTGGCCATCCTTCGAACGACTTTAGCTGCGTGGTAAATCAAACTTATTGTTCTGAAGTCCTCACATGATGTAGCCTTTGCCTTTTTCAGAATAAGAACTAATGCTGATCTCACTAAGTCTTCTGGCCAGATTCCTTTGTCATAGATGCTGTAGAGATATATTATTATAACAACTTAACATCTTGGAATATAATTATTTCTCTTTGTCCCTACAGCTTACCTTTAAATTATTCTTGGACTTGCCATACAATTTGGGTACACACCAAAATTTGCATGGGAATGAAATACCTAAGCTCTCCTTTTCTGCTCTCTATTTTTCCTTGTAGGTCTTTTATGGTGGAAAGTCTTTCATTGCTGACAAAAAAGTCAGCAAACACAAAGCAAAAGATCAACAGAGGTTGAAAAAACTTTCAGACTTTTTTGATAGTCCTAAGCTAGAAATGGAGCAGCAAGTACCATTAGTTTCAAAAGGACTTAGCTTTTCTCATCAAATGAAGGATGCTGACAGATTGAGCAGGTTGATGGAGAGTCCCAGCGGTAGTGCATCTTTGTCATCATCACAGGCCAAGGCTTCTCCATCCGTGTGAGTTGAAAATAATTTCTTGCTCTAACCTAATTAAAAATATATGTGATGAAAAAATAATTAAAATAAAAATTGTTATGCATAGTTATTTTTCCTTTGTTTCAGCTTAAAATCAAAAACCATCACTAGAGGTAAATGTGTCCTTGAAAGCCTGGGTAAATTGGATAAAAAGAGTGAAGCCACAGCATCTCAAATAATGCAAACATTGGGCAACCATGATAAGAAAGTTGAAGCCACACCATCTCAAATAATGCAAACCTTGGGCAAGCATGTGAAAAAAGTTGAAGCCACGCCATCCGAGGTTATCCAAAGTCCAAAGTTATCTCAAACATTTTTGTCTCCAATTTTGGGTAGAGGTGCAAATGGTAGTGAGAGCATTGACTTAGACTGTTCCTTCAATCAAAAACAGAAAAACAGAGCAAAGGTAGGTAATTCACTTTCAGTTGTCTCCAGCATAAATTAAGCTGCATAAATGGTTGGTTACTCACTGTTTCTGCTCATGTTGTATGCTTCCTATTAATTGATTTAATGTTCTGATGTAGCCAGGAGGTTAGGGTTAGAGGTCTGGATACTGTGGAAAATCTGGAATAGTTGGGAAAATAGAAAAGATTTTAAAGATTAAGAAAATATCAGGATAAGTGCTAACAGCTTTTGAATTATGGGTCATAGTAAAAATGAATTGTTAAAATTGATCTTAGTTCACAAGTATGTCATTGATGTCATATTTATCACACTCATAACAATGGGTGTGCTGGAAGTGGGGAAATCAGGATTCAGTATGCATCCTCAAAATATTTTCTCAAGGGGATGGTTGTCCTTCCCCTAAGTAATCTCTTAAGCCTAGCAGAATAATATATTCCAGCAATGATGTATATAAAAATATTTCACCTTAAAATACAAAATTCCAAGTGTAAAAATCATTTGCTTGGTGTCCAGCCGAGTGCTTTAGCCAGTTAAGCTATCAAGGCTTCCTCTTACACTCCAAAATCCTGGTCAAGGCGAATGATTTTTACACTTGGAAATACTTAAATTGTAATGCACACTTAGTGGATGACTCCATTAAGGTTATTGTTGCGGCATCTCCCGCAGTTTAAGTAGGTCCATTACACAGCACTCAAAATCCATGTCAGTACACAAATCAAAAGCTATAATAAAGCCATGCCAGATAAAACTATTTCGAACAAAAATTAAAACACCACAACATTTTACATTTTGTGTACAGTATGAAGAAGCATTATTTAAACCATTGATATTCACTCTCAAAATTCCATATAACAAGTGTAATGTGGTAGTGCTTAAACTAAAAAATTGTTTATTTGATTTTAGCTTCAAGCCCTGCAATGGATTAAAAAAAATGGTCCACTACAAAAGAACAATCCAAATTCAGTAAAAAAGGAAGTCAAATCAGTTGGAGCAAGCAAGAGGAGTAGGGATGCAGAAGAAGAAGGTAAGACATTTTTTTGTGTTTGGTATAATTTATTTGTTAAAAATTTTAATAACTAAAAGTCTAAATATTCTGTCTGTTAAAGAAGACTAGTGGTTCAATTTCTGACTTACTTGATCACAGTCTTTAATCAAGATTCACCAACTCAACTTTTAAGAAGTTCGGCAATTTTTTAGAGATGACACTCAGTAGGTACAAGACGACTATCAGCATGCCACACAAAATGTTTTGGCTCAGTGATGTCTCCATGTAAACACTTTGACTTTGCTTATGAAATTCTTCGGAACTATAGAAGATAGCTGCAAAACACATGATTTGTCAAACCTTCCATTTTAGTACTTTTAGGCTTTATGTAGACCCTTATCATTACTTTCAATGCTATTGAAAATTATTTTTATTTCAATGTACTTTGTAAAGCAGAGCAATTCAGAAATGAATCTCATGCTGGAGGCAATAGTGCAAACATAAATATTTTTATGTTATTACATGCTCAGTAATTTAATGATTGGCCAAATAGTCAAAAGCTCACATAAGTTTAGCTCAGTGTGTGCTACTTCTGAACTCTACTGCATTGCCAACATAATTTGCTGTAAAATCTTTGCCAATCCTTCATAGCAAATATATACACCAATGGAATGGTAAGAATATTTGATTTTTTTAATAAGGACTTCATGGTGTCCTATAAGAAGCACCAAACATGCATCTAATTGCTTTTTTCAATTAATTAATTCATTCACAATTCAATTTCAATTAATTTGCACTTTTCCACGGATCAGTGCAAATTTGTTTTTTTCATAATGACAAACTTCCTCTAAATCTCGCCTGAATCTGTTGAATGTATACTGTCTAAAACCTTTTGTGTTTTAACCAGAAGTCTTTGGTTACTTTTTCCTGAAATTATAAAGTTTGAATCATCAATAAATATTATGGAATTAATGCTTTGATCATTTTTATTTATTGATAATAGGTCATTAATAAGTAACAAAAGTAAGATGGGTCTAAATGTGCAGCCCTGGGGATCTTTTTGCTAACAGGATACCAATCTGATGTATATTTTACAGATTTTGATCTTATTTGCACTATTTGTGATCTTCCTAATAAGTAACATCTTTGTCATCGTAAGACTATACCTCTGACACACACTCTACCATCTTTACTCAAAAGGAGTGTGTGGTCAACGAGATCAAAAGCATGAGTAAAATCCAAGGACTAAATCCAAGGGCAAAGCAAGGACTAAATTCTGGTTATCTAAGGAATAGGTTATTGAATTGAAAGCACTTATGAGTGCTGACTCCGTAGATTTGCCTTTTTGATAACGCCACTCCGAATCAGAGATAACTTTTAATTTATCCAGACACCCTAGTAATCTGAAATAAAAAATCAACTCTAATAGTTTTGCAAATTGATATAAAAGAGATATTGTCTCTAGTTGTTCAGTTCAGTTTTTTCACCTTTATCTTAGTATACTGGTACAATTTTAACTGTAACTGTACTGGTACAATTTTTAATTGGTCAGGAAATATTTCACAATTCAAGGATTCATTTATTTAATGAGTTAGTTAGGTGGGGATAGTCCTTGCATTCCAACTACAATATTCCAGGTATTCCATCTATCACTGGAGGTGGTTTTTTCGAAATCTTATGAAGGCAGACTAACACCTCATTATGTTTACAGGGTTATAGATACAATGTTTCTGGGATGCTATTTTCATGAGCAGTTGATTGTTTTGGAATACTTCCTTGGATTTCTGTAAAAACTTTAAAAAAATTCATTTATTCTGTTTTCAATCAGCATTCATTTTACCAGAATTATCTTAGGCATCAGGAATTGAGCTATCTACCCTTTTGCTTATTGTTTTGTTTATCATATGCCTGTGCTTCTTTATTTTAATTCCTGGCTATGAGTAGCTTATGGTCATTGTATGATCTCTTAATTTTCCTAATAAGGAGACTATACTGTCTCTTCATTTTGCGATAATCTGACCTCACATCAGGGGTATCTGACAATTTACATAATATAGCTTTAAAAGTTGGAATGAAACATCGAAATAAAAAGCAGAATTCCACCCAAGTCTCTATTTTTAATGCATTATTAAAACTCTCAATATTAAGCCTAGAATATCTGGTTGATCCAGACTGTCCAAGGCTAATGTAGTTGCCGGAATATAATACATTTGGATAGATCATAATTTGTAATTACAATTGTCAGTTTATGTTTGGGATGTACTTTTCATCCTAGTACAGCTCTGGTTTTGCAACAGTCTGAAAGAAAATCACAGTTAGTCACCAGTTAAATTTTGAAATTATATAAATTTGAAGTCCCCTGTTCATTTTGCTTCCCTGATTATGAGATAAAGTTAAAACAGCAATCAGGGCATCCATTGTGCATTTGTGTTGACTGTTATTACTAATTATCATTCACTGCAAATCGTACTTTATTTTAAGCCCTCATTTTTTCTTGTTTGCTATTATGTAATGGTTGACACTTATCTTGACTGATTTAGCGATTCTTTTGTTTCCTTATTTTGGGAGTTTCATTTTTATAAGGAATTTAAACAATCAGGCTGTTCCGTACTTAATCTTTTTTAAATCTTCTAAGAAACTGCAGGGGATGCCGCTACTGTAAATTTTGACCGAGTCATCCACTAAATTCACTCTACAATGCTACAATTTTCCAAGTCATAACATATTGTTCCTTTAAAGCTCCCCAAAATGTCAGTGTGTTAGAGGATGCCTCAATGGCTTAACTTGCTGAAGCACTCGATCAGACATCAAAGGACTCTGGTTAGAATCTTGGTTATGGCAAATGATTTTTACCCTTTGAAAATTGTTCCAATGTAATTTTTTAATCAAGTTTGGTTTGTCATCTTAGATTTAGCAGCTTTGAATGATATCTATTAGAGATATTTAGTCAGTAACTGTTTTAATCCAACTTTAGATTGAAAACCAATGTAATTTTTACTTTTCGTGTGCTATAAAAACTTTTCTTTTTAGTGGAAGATGTTGGAACTAGTCAAAATGTGTCGCCAAACAGGATAGGAAAGGATTCCAAGAACTCTTCATCTCTTAAATTCAGTGCTGAAAAAATGAAGGAAATTATGGAGAAAGGCTCAAAGCATGCAGAACTGTTGGAAATTGCTGATTTGGAGGCTGAAGATAAATACTTCCACCAATTGGAAAAGAAGGAGCAAATGGAGGAAAAAATGCTGAACACATTTAAGCTTGAATGCAAAGCAGTTAGGTGCTTAAAGGTACACAGTTCTGAAATTAGTACGTTAGGCTAATTTAATTTTAGCTCAGTGGGATAAGTCTTCGATTAGTTACCACATTTTTATATTAACTGAGTGTCAATATAATATTGTGTTAATATACTCTTTTGTTTGTTAATATAGTATGGATCATACTAACAGAAAGGTATAATGAGTATAAGGGAAAATAACTTCATGTAGAGGTATGATACCCATGAATTGAAACGTCAGGTACAGGTATGCACATGTATGTACCCATTTTTTACTAACTACGAGTACTAGAGACTTGGCCCTGGCTATCCAAAGAAGACACTTCCAACATTTTCATTTGTAATCCCAGGATATGGCACTACTGCTGTGGAGCCATTTTTTTATTTTCAAACTCTCTAGGTGGTGCTACAATTGCATTTTACATTCATAGGAATGCTCTTGATTCTTTTAATGGCACATTATCCGTAGAGGAGCTCCCAAATGAATCCAGGAAATTTTAATACTATATATTCTAGGGAGGTGAGATTTCTGGCAGTCAAATTCATGAAATGAAATCTGTGAGAAAAATAATCCTCCAAAATCATTGTTATATTTTTGATCTGTTTCTCTTTGTGATAGAAAGAATAGGTGAGAACACATCTCCGTCAACTCTCATGGCCTGCTAATTGGCACTAGGCATGTTAATTGAAATTTGGTACGTCATTGCTTCCCAAGTACTGCCTCTAGTTCGGAGAGAATAGATTCAGATATGTATGAATGCATATCAAATATATACATATAGATTCATAGTTTGATGCATATGCCTACCTATATACTGTGTGGTAGCATTCATTTTGAATTTTGTAGTCATCTAGTTAGGTTTGTCGTTCCATTTTTTCTTTAATTAGAGAGTATGGCATGTACAAAGATGGCAAGTTGACTAATATATGTTGAACTGATACATATATCACAATATAAAATGTTACCAGATATTCCAAACTGTCCCATGTCATGGTGATGTAACCTCAAATCGTTTTCTGTATAACTAAAGTAATAATAATGATATTTTTATTCTCCACTGACCATACATGTCATGTAGGTATAAATATGGGTACAATTTCAACACTAGAACATAAACATATAAGTATTTAATAAAAACAAAATGCACTACAACTGCTTGTCATTCACAAATTCTTTCAATCGATAATAGTACTTCATAATGAGGTTATTTAGTTTCAGTTTGAAACTACATAATTTATCGTTTGTTTTAAATGAGTGTGGTAATGTTATTAATTGTGACTCCCATTGTCATTGGGTTTTTGTGTGAAATTACTGATCTATGGATTATGTGAAGAGGGTGAAGGTAATATATTTTACAGATTTTGATGTAATTTGCATTATTTGTGATCTTCCAAATAAGTAACATCTTGTTCATTGCAAGACTATATTTCTGGCACACACACTTTCAGCTTAACTCAAAAAGGAGGGTGTGGTCAACAAGATCAGAGGCATGAGTGAAATCCAGGAACCTAGCAAGAACTCAATTATCTGCCTTTTTGGTAGCCATATTGCGAATTAGAAATTACTTAACTTATATTGAAATCCTATTGATCTAAAATTAAAAAATAACTCCAATAGTTGAGAAAATTTAGACAAAAGAGAGACTGGTCTTTAGTTATATATATCAGCTTTTACTCCTTTATTTTTGCATACTGACGTAATCATAATCTAATTTTCAATTGGTCAGGAAATATTCCATATTTCAAAGATTCATTTATTAAAAAAATAGGGGTTCAATAGTGTAGTCCTTGCATTCCAACAGCAATTATCCAGGTATTCCATCCATCCATGGAGAAGGTTTTTAATAAATATTCTGAAGACAAGCTAACACCTCTATGATCACAAGAAAATTGATACATAGTTTTTGGGATACTATTGTTATAAGCAGTCCACTGTTTTTGCATGGAATATTTCCCGGGGTTTTTTTAAACTTAAAAGCGTAAATTAAAAAAAAAATCATTCATTCTGCTCACATCCGTGAAAATTGGACCAGAACTATCATAGACATCAGGAATGTAGCTATCTACCTTTTTGCTAATTGTCTTGTTTGTTATATGCCATTCTTCTTTATTTTAATGACTGTCTATGAGTAGCTTATGGTCATTGTACGAACAGATTTCTCAATGCAAGAAAAGTGCAACCATGTAATATTCACTGTCCATTAGAGAGGTTTATGGATACAATGTTATTGATGAGTTGTCTCGTTTGGTGCTGGTGTTGAAACTACAACTTGAGGAAGGCAAACGCCCATGATAACAAGCTTCCAACATTCTACAGGTATGAGTAATACACCTGAAATAAATATGGAAAAAAATGGAATAGCATTAATGGAGACTTAGGAGATGGCATCCTAACAAATCCAGTGTAGAGAGAAATGGAATGGCAAGAGTAATGTCGGAAGATCCTAGATGAGATACGCAGAGTTATTAATTACGGGTTCAGGGCAAATAATTATTTATATTTGAAGAGGTTAATGCAAGAAGTGAGTAAGAGTTGCATCAAATCAATAGTAGTTTTAAAACTCTTGTAATTAATGTGTTCATTGCTTTGGCTAAGTACTAAGGTTATATGCATCTGTGTTGCCAGTGCATCAAAACTCATGTATTTGGATGTAAAGTTATCAGTTTCTGCTGTGTTATTCCGCTTATGAAGCATATTTATCCATTTCTATGTTACTGTATCCCTTCTATTGTAATGTCTCTAATTGAATTTATGTGACAAAGAGTATTTTTCTTGCTGCCAGTCAGTTTATCAATATTTATTTCTATGCATTCGATAATCAATGCTCATTTGCCTTAATTGTTGATTATGTTTGATGGTGTCTCTATTTTTCATAAACCATTACTCCTTTCAGTGCAAATATTTGGCATTTTCTGCATCTGATTATTGCAAAGCACAAGGCCATGCCACAAAGGTTGTGAATGCAATAAAACGTTTTTTCAAATGCCATGACTGTGGGAACAGGACAGTGAGTCTTGATTTGTTTCCAGTGAAGCCTTGCAACAATTGTGGTGGTGCACATTGGGAGAGAGCACCAATGATGAGAGTAAGAAGAATAATTAAAACATATTTTTCCCTCTGTTTAAGCCTTAGAGTAATGTTTTATTTGTGTTTGAGTGAATTCCTTTTTCTGTGATTTGATTTTAAGACTATCAATTATTCATTTCATAAAATGCTGGCAGAGAAATAATTTATTTTATTGTTTTTAGGAGAAAAAAGGCCCTATTCTTCCATCAGAAGTGCTGTCAATTAGAGGCCTGGAAGAAAAATATGTTGGTTCCATTCAAACTGGTGGTAATTTGAATCTTCTAATTCCAGAGTGATATTTTAAAAATATTGACTGAATTTTTATCAAATTGGCATGACATCTGAAGTGGCAATTTGACTTTGTAAACATTTTATTGGTCCAAATTTTCATGTTAACTGTTCTGTGAATATTTTAACATATTATACAAACTTAGTGATTTTAGTTAAATGCGTGTCTTGATTAATTTTTCAAGCATGGAATTCTTTATGTATTATTTTCATATGTTTTTATAAAAATATAAATCACGCCTGTGAAAAATATATGTTGTATGTCATTTAATTGTCATCACTTTCATTCTAAGGTTCATGGGAAAAAATTTAATTCTTTCTTGACTTAAAACTCCTGATTTCTCTCATATAGGCTTGATAATTATGAATGCATTCTTCATTATGTCATACTTGGGCAAGAATATGCCCATATGAGAAACCATCTAATGACTGCCCAGTTATTATTGTGACTTGGTTCTCTGTTAAGGAGTTGATTGTAGTTTACTGCTCGGTAATCACCAAAGACCATTTCAAATCGGGTAGTGCAACCAGGCCCAAAGTGTTTGGAAAATAGGCTTGAAGAATCCTCTGACCCTACTAAGTACTGTCATTCTTACTCTAATATATGGGCATAATGCTTAATAGATGTAGCTGCCATTATTGCTGCTGTTATTACGCTGCCAAAACAAGGCATAATTAGAGAAATTCTATTGCAGTGGAGGAAGGTAGGATATCATCAGATATGCCCATGAATTAAGATTGATCTTACAAAATTGCCTCAAAGGAAACTGGCGTATGCCAAATTCTTTCCCTGGAATCTCATAATGGAGATTTTAATTGTAAGTTGGCATATAGGGATTTAAGAAAGTGAGTAAATAGTTAAATGTATTAAAAAAGGTTGATGCTGGGGATTGTGGTAGTGTGGTGGCTAATGTACGGCCTCTCCACCCAGAGGGCCCAGGTTCGAATCTTGAAGGTGGCTGATTTTTTCAGTGGTACCCCGGCCCTTCTTGAGGTGCTTTGTGGAGAGCACTTTGAGTGAGTACGCTGTTCATCATATGGGATGTTAAACTGTGGACCCCTTGGTGCCTTTCGTTAAGAGTTGCTTAATGCTGACGCATTTTCTCTCCACTCTTCCTCCTTTCTCATCCATCCATAATGTTGCAAATTACCTCAGCTGTCCGGCACCTCCTCTAAATCTGCTACTAAGAACGATGCTTGAGAAATTCTCAGTAAATTTGGTATAAATTTTCCAAAATTTACATTTTTGTGACATGCCTTGAGAAAGGATGAAATAAAAATGTAAGGTTTGCACTTACATAGCAGAAAGATCAACAGTCAATTGCAATTTCATAGTCCTTCAGAGGGAGAGACAACTGAATCCACTAAATTCTAAAAATGTTCTACATCTCTATGAAGATTGACTAAGGTGAGTCTGACTATAGATTTTAAAACAATACCTGACCAAGGAAAACTTACGAGAAAAAGATCATGTGATCCAAGTGCATCAATGGTGAAGAATTTTGCAATTGTGTCAACGCATAAATATACCTGTATTTGTGTGTATGTTTAATATATATATATATATATGTGTATATATATATATGTATATATATATGTATATCTATATATTATGTATATCTATATATTATGTATATATATATATATGTATATCTATATATTATGTATATCTATATATTATGTATATATATTTATATATATATATATATTAACATTGCACTGTTATTAGTCCAAAGGTCAGTTTGTTAGGTCAGGGTTGAGTTCTCCTAGTTCTAGGCCTAATTGTATTTACCATCACCTTTCAAATAGACTTCAGGTTGATTTGGTTGTTTGATGATAAAGTACCACCGAAACTAAGCCGACTGTGTCCCGTTGCATATATTTCTATATTATCTTTTATATAGATATGGATATAGGAAAAAAAGATAGAAACACACAAGGCTTGAAGGTAAGGTTGAACCTACACCCTTAACCATTCCCTTGAGCCTTGTTTTTGTCTTTTATGTGTGTTTTTCACTAGACTGAATGATTTACAAGTTGCATCATAATTTGGTATCCAACTTAGAAAAAAGCAAATAAGTGTTCACAAATCATTTTGCTATTTGTGACACAAAGCATATTGAAAGGATGCATCTTCTCAATGCCCATAGATAATTTTTTTGAAAATGCATTGAATTTTTCTAATTAATATTTTCAGTTTTAATGCGGGGCAGTACGCTTGGTTTCTTTCTGTATTCCATTCCTGGGGGCCTCATATATGCCAAATCATTTAAGATTGCCAGCCCCGGTGGCGGCAGCATAACGTCCTCATCTGCCAATCCAGAGGTCTCGGGTTCGATTCCTGCTTAGGTGGTTTCTCCTCCACCTAGGGCTTGGGTGTATGAAATGGTCAAATGGTAATATCAATGCTCCAAGTCTGATGTGAAGGTCGAAGTGCTGTTTTTTGACTAATGCAAAAGAAAACTAGAAAGAATTTAAAATGCATGGAAAACAGATGTCTTCAGTAAAACTGGTGGAAATGAACTTTCTTAATTTGAGTACAAATGGAAATAGTGATTCCGGCAGCTAAAAAAAGTGGAGATGCCGGGGATCGAACCCGGGACCTTTCACATGCAAAGCGAACGCTCTACCACTGAGCTACATCCCCAGCGCATCATGCAATGCTCAAGTGATCAGCCAAACTCAATAAAATTGAATGTGTTTATAATTCCATCATTGTCGGAATAATAATGTTGACTTGACTAAAACATAGATACTTAAGGTGAAAACCATAGTAAGTGCTCGTTAGGTGATAATTTTTGCGTCACAATTAGTTCAAAGGCTTTCAGCGACATATTTTCCATATGCCGATTCGTCTTCCCTGATATTCCGAATTTAATGTTGGTTAAATACTTAGAAATGTTATCATTGCCTGAATAAACGAGATGCTACTGTGCGACGCTCCAACTTAGACTCCCGTGTTTAAGGTTGAAATAATTATTACCGTTTCCAGGAGATGGCGACACTGTTACACTGAATGAGTTATGCTAGATTTGCAAGGTGGTCGTTCGAAGGCGAAATGTTTGGCTGCATTGTGTTTATTCTTTAATACTGGCCATTGTACTCTAAATACGAATATTATGAAGGTTTGTTACCTCCCCATGACATATAATACGTGTCTGTCTGTTCGAATAAACTGACTTAGCCACAAAAAATTAATTATGTAGAAATTCGCATCCATTATGCACCTAAAAAATACTATGCCATTAGGGAAAGCTAGAAAAATTTTCTGCCTACATTGATACATTATTATTGATTTATTTTTGGAGAAACAACAGCCATAGTACAATGAGTAACCAAATATTGCCATCGTGCCCAAAATCCTGTTATTATTGTATGCGTGTTTTGAATCGCTAGAAAAATATTTTTATTAGTCTATGAAGATATAATTGAAACTCATAAAGCCCAGTGAATGTTGACTGCATTTTCCACCTTTCATCCACGTGATATAAATCCTTGTCCTTCCCTTATGCAAGTTTAAATTTCAAGGCATCAATTGCTCCTTTAACCTTGGCCCATTTCTCAATATACCTATGCTACACATCAGCTTTGGTGACCCAAAACATCAATTTGACTGAAATATTAATGCTAGATAGGGCACAAAAAGTTGCCATCCTTTGAATTTCAGTGTGTCCGATACAGCAGTCTCAGAGAACAAATATGAAAGTCTAGCTGTCAGTTTTAATACCTTTTTCCACCAACCTGCAAGTGAAACCAAATGGAAAACCAAGCATGGAAAAATATCACCCAAACAAGTGTATCTGCCGTGAGCTGAAGGGAGTACCATGGTGGTTGGTGTACCCTTGACAATGTGCCCGAGTACTAGGAAGTATATGCAGTGCATTGACACACCAGGGAACAGAAATGAATCAGGGAAATAATACAATGCAAATGATGGTTTTTTAGTATTATTATAAGCTTTTGTTCATTTATCCATTTAAACATCCAAATATGAAAGCCAGCGAATAAATTTAATGGGTTTTGTTCTGTTCTTCCAGCAGCTTCACTAATTTCTTCAAGTATATAAGTATTGATGGATTATTATTTGCTACATCTTGCAATGATTGGAGAACGCTTGAAATAAATTGTAAGTTTTGTGTTTCATCTAGAGGAAATGGACAGTAGACATCTCTTCTTTGTCTTTCATCCTTTTATTAATTGGTGATGGAATAGAATAGAAAGAATTTTGGATCAGTAAAACATTTCTTACATGCATCTGTGGCACCAAAAATAATGACTGAGAGGAAATATAACTATGTATTTAGTAAATTGATAGTTTAGAGTGTATCCCTATATGCACGAAAATAAAGCTGCTTTTACTATAGTAACATTGAATATGTTAGCAGCTTGTGATAATTATTATTTTTCTAAAATTAGCAGTGAGTAATATATAGAAGTCAAATAATTAATTTCAGTCATTATTTACCTTAATCCCTTAAGGCTTTAGTTCATCTTCATTAAACTCATGTAATATTTAATTAAATTAAATGATAGTATCATAATAAAAACTCTAATCTTATGTATCATCCCTCAAACTGATCAGTGTTTGAAGTCCAAAGTGATGGTATTTTCACGTTTGCATCATTCTTGAATGCTGGGTTGATTGTCTTTTGGTTTCCTGTGGCCATTACCAGTATGCTTATCAAAGTATTAGTGTAGGGTTTGATGTGGAGACTGGTGCACTGGCATATCTGACAGACAGCCTAGATTTAAATTGTTTGGTATTTGATTTTCCAGCATTTTCTAATTCCTAATTTGATTTAGTGTGGGGAGTACTTTATAATCCGTACACATCTTTTTTGTGATGCAGCTTTAAATTATGGAATTTGTGGTGCTTTGGAAAGAGTGCAATAGGTGTAAGCTGTGAATAAATGTAAATGAAATGAAGGTTTTGCAGTTTTCCTCAAAGAGGAGCTAAGCTAATTAGTGTATTTTATTTATCAGTTATCAAAATATGACAGAAACAGAGAAAAACACTTGCAATTTCCCACTTTTTAGATTCTTCAATGCTGACTAGCATTGATGCACTACACCATTTTCAAGTGAACAAAATCTAGTTGCTATTAAAGAATCTAAAGAGTGGAAAATTGTGTTTTTCTATCCAAAGCCTACTATAAAGAGTTGACTACCAATTAGCAATTAATCCCCTATTTAGTGCTTAGAAGTGGTTAATTCTTTAGTGGGTTTAATGAAAGGGAGAATTTTTCTGGAGATGATTGTCCAGTACAGCTTCTTCATGGTAATAATTGCCTAAGCTTGATTGTATAATCTCAACATTCAATTGAGTTGGTGCATTGTAAAAATGGCAGAATATATTGACATAGATGTTTTGTCTAAAAAATGAATTCTATGTGCTTTGCAGCATTGTGATTTCCTTGCAAAGTGCTATTCCTTGAACAGAAGATATATACACATTCATAGATGCAGGGTTCAGAACATACCATTTGAATACTTTCTTATGAAAATGACCCTCGTGATGAAGTGGAGTTTAAGACTGAATATTTAAAAAGGTTTTCATTCAATAGAGTCATCCACAGTTAAAAGGACTAGCATGATACATGCCTTGATTTAGCTTTAATTATCTACATTAAAATGTAGTGATTAATTCTTTAAAAGTGATCTTACCTTGTCATCAGTATCTTCAGCAACATTTTCAACAAGATGTGTTCCTGTAAGCAATCATGAGAATGTACACTTAGCTCTTTTTTTTAAATAAACAATATTAAATTACATTATATATATTCTGACATATATACATAAGGTATGATGGCAACAGTGAATTGCTTTAGAGACAAAGGGGTTCAGTCTGGCATCCTACCTAAATCTCCCTTTCAACTCAGAAAATCCTCAAATTAAAAAATCTGTTAATATTGGAAGCCTCTCCTTTACTATAAATTTAACATCATTACTATTGTTCATACAATGTGTTTAAAATTAAATAATTAATTTAAAAAAATCAAAAAAAGTAATTAGAACTATTTACATCTGCATTTACTTCTTGAAAGGCAACTCAATTTTGCACTCCAATTTGGGTAAAAATATCAGTTATGTCATCCTCAAATGCCAGTGTATAACAAATTTTCTTTAGAAGTGAACGTTTGAAACTCAGTAATACCAGTGAAGACAGCATTCCTTGGCCCTGAGTGTTGCAAAAGGAATTTTCAATTCTCTTCAGGTTAGAAAATGATTGCTCTGCAGAAGAACTTGATATGTATGGGAACAGTCAGAAGTAATTGTGCACTTTAATTACTTCAGTGAAAATTTAACACAAATACAGGGAAGATAAACAGTGGTGGAATTCAAATACATCACTCTTCCTCATGGCAGATTTCGAGTAGGTAACCAAAAGTTCACTTCTATTGTATATATGACCGCATCACTTATATCAAAAAGCCACATAGCATTCTTCTAAGTTTAGAAGTGCTCAGTGATTAATTGTTCAGGAAAAGATATTTCAACATGCTCACTGTTTTTAGTTTAAAGGCTCAACAAATTTAGCATTGTATTATTGCTATACCAATTCAAGATAATTTGTCTTATAACATCCACTATTTCATTAAATAAACATCTAAAGTATGTTTATCTTCATATCATTCTGCAGCTAGTTACTGTAAATATAACTAATAGTAATAATAATAATAACTCATCCATATCCTCCCAGACCTTATGAGATTCCCATCATATCTTCTGGATATTCTCTTTCAAATAATCAATTTTCATTTTGAAAAGACAATATAAACATTCATGAGAGGTTAATAGTCATTAGGGACCTTTAAAAAAACCTTCCTGTAATGGTTTGAATACCTTAATAGAAAATAATAAATGCCTGTGATTTCTTTCGGCATTATTGGAATGAAGTAATGGAATCAGGGAACATAAAATTGCATAGCATAAGGAAAAACTTAAACCAAAATTATGTAAAAACCTGAGTAAGCTAAAAGGATTTATGATGCCATTCAAGAATTATTTTTCAGAAAATCTTTTCGTATAGTCACTGATGTTTTTGTGCATGCATTTTGTTTCTAATGACTGATTATTTAAGTCTCATCATGTTAGAGCATGTGGAAACCTTTTTCAATATAAGTGTATCAAGCCTGGGTCTTTTTGTTGTACATACTGAAAAGGCTAATGAAAACAGGGAGAGGAATAAAATACACATATGCAGACCTATAGCAAAACAACCAGATTTTATCTGATTATAGCAGGGTCTGAACAGCATATTCACATATTTGTAACCCTCTATGTTCCTCCAACATCATAGAATATGTTTGGACAGCAACGTTGTCTTCCCTCCTGAAATTTCCCAAGGCTGTGAACACATGAGGCAGGAAGGAATTAGCTCTCTAACTCTGATCTGATGTCTTGGAAGTGCAAACATCTTTGTCAACTGTCCCATCTTCAGTCAGATACTGTACATAGAACTGTTGATGACTGAGATTTTATATTTACCACTCAGAGACACATGCTTTTATTCCTTTGGTATTTCACAAATAAAATTTTATCTCTTTCCCTAAAAAAGGTGATCATGTGAGCGTGCATCCCTTTTCCCAGCCCTGTAGATACTATTTAAATCATCATGACCTCACATATTCCAAACTTTTCTTTTTGGAAAAGCAGAGACATGGGCAGGGAAAAACTTATTATTAATGAACATC
Organism: Hetaerina americana; assembly: GCF_022747635.1. Classification (NCBI taxonomy): domain Eukaryota; kingdom Metazoa; phylum Arthropoda; class Insecta; order Odonata; family Calopterygidae; genus Hetaerina; species Hetaerina americana. Next base: position 1,179,694 of record NW_027286830.1, read on the forward strand.
CACAAAGCCAAGAGTCACTTTGGTATGCATACTTGTTCCCTCAGGTGCCCTTTTAATTCTTCAGTTTTGAATTGACTCTTCTAACTCAACAAACATATAATCAATCATAATAGGAAGTGCACTAACTGAAATAAGTGATGTTTTTCAATTACAGAATCACATAACAATGTACTTACTCGAAGATTTGGCCATGCCAAGTCTCATAAGCATGATGTATTATTAATCTTTTTCAAAGACACATTGGTGCAATTTTACACCATTGATGCACTAGATTCTATTTAGTACCTACTTACTTTCCAAATATGTATAATGGTGACCAGAATGACTATGCAGAGAGTAATGCCTGATACACAATCTCAAATTTAAGACCAGCAAGCAATTTGTTAAACAATATGTTTTCACACAACAAATCTATATGAAATATAACATTAGGAAAATACCACAAAAGTATTCACTTTACCTAATAAGCAAAAATATTGCCACCTCTTTCTACAATATAGATGTATTTTCAAAAAATTTCAGAGATATAATTTTGAATTAAAAGTTTTCCCTACAATCAGTTCATTACCAATTTAGATATATCTGATGACATGCCAGGTCTTTGACCATACAATTCTTACCTAATAAGAGCACTGAAAGTATCAAAGCTGTGGTATTCATCTTCATCCTTGCTGATTTTTGTCAACTGAGGGGAATAAAGTATTAGTTTCATTATTGCTTAATCAAAACCAGTTATTAACAAATAATAAAATGTGTAGAAGGTAGAGGTAGGAGGCTGGCGAAGATTTTTGGCTGAGAAGTTGATCATAGAAAATGGTTTTGCATGCATGTGGATACTACTTCATGGTCATTGAATAATTCAGTGGCTGGAATGCTGAACTTCAATGAATGTGACTGTTCAGCCTACTCCATTACATGAAGATCAAAACTCTCATTTCTTTGTTTTACAGTTCTTCATAGTATGGTGAAATAGGTTTTTTAAAATAGAAATTTCCACACTCAAGGGGCAAACAATCAATATGCTAATGTTAATCTTACAACTTTTGTATGTGCCTTTTCCAAGGGATTATTTACCACAAAATCAACTGTAAAACCACTACTTATTTATTACATTTAAAATTAGCCTGATTTGCAAGAAGATTATGAAATTTAATCTCAAAAAAAGGCACTAGTCAAATTATCATGAAGTAGGGAATAATTTAGGTACTATGCTTGAAGATTGGTTATATAATTAATGGACATATATGGGTAGTTGGTTGGAGAATTTCAGTTAGAATACATGTTTATCTAAGAATTGAACTAGTGTAGTGTTCTTGCACAAAATGAGAAAAAGTTTCATTCAGGATTCTCAATGCTCACTAAAATAGGTAGACAAAGTGAAAAGCAAGGGAATAAAAGAATATAGTGAATTCTTTGAGGAAAGTCAAAGTTTTACATCTTTTGTTCCCTGTTTGTTTTAATTTCACCCAAGTTGACTTCATAGATACCAGCCAACAGTGTGATTCTGCATTTATTTACACCTTTGTTTTTATAGACACCAATTGCATCATTAGTTATATGTAGTAAGGGATAAATTACAAACTATTGTCATGCAGGGCCATTGAGCACGTATGTTGCATTATGGTAGTGAGCTAACTTAGGAAATGAGCCATTTGGACTCATGTGAACCTTAAATGGGCATCCTTGGACTATTGATTATTATTTTCAACTTTATTTCTCTCATAATGTTCAAATTACTTCCTAAGGGAATTGAGCACGTATGTTGCATTATGGTAGTGAGCTAACTTAGGAAATGAGCCATTTGGACTCATGTGAACCTTAAATGGGCATCCTTGGACTATTGATTATTATTTTCAACTTTATTTCTCTCATAATGTTCAAATTACTTCCTAAGGGAAAACAACTTTTATAATATGCGATATCTGTATAAACTATCTTGTGTGGATAGGTATAAATCCATTCCAGAGATTAATAAGTGTTAATACTTCCAGGGTTATCACCAGTTAATGGCTGCAGTAGTACTACAAGTGACTGAATCTGTTCTCTTTCTGCCATGGCTTGCCTATTCATAAGATTTAGCAAAGATGGGTATTTTGCTGAATCAAGTGCAGAATGAATATAGCCTTACAAGAGAGAGCAGTCAGAAAATAGATTACTTCCACTTATACAGAAGTTGAAATGTAATGAAATGATTGACTTCATAATTCCCCACACTTAAAGTGTGTGGAATTACGAAGTCAATTATTTCATTACATTTCAATATGTTATGCAAATTCCACAAAGTTATGCCTGAGACAACAAATTTTATACAGAAGTGTTGAAGAACCATGTACAATTCCTTACATGATATTCCTTTTTTGGTATCATATGTATATTTATAATATTTTCCTTATTGTGGCAATATTAGAACACTTTTGCATCCCCATCCTATGAAACTGCTCTGTACCAAGTGCTGTGGTTCAACCTAATTCTTATACTGCTGTGAACTCTCAAAATTAAGTCATGGAAGCTGTTTTACCAAAATGTTTCAAAACTAAAATGGAAAGTAAATGATTTATTTAATGATCTATGCCAATTTTTATCAGCTCCTATTCACCCAAATTACCTTTCAAACGATCCGAGAGCAACAGTTTGGTTTGAGCGATATCCTTGAATACCAAAGGGTGTATTGGAAGAAGTGAACAAGTTTTGTAATGCAATGTGCTAAGTTTTAAAAATTTAAGAGTATACCACATCATTCAGAAAAATAAAAACCCAATTATTATTATTTGTATTCTGCCAGTTAAGGTAGTTTTTGGATGGACAGAGCCTACAAACTTGTGCATAAATACATTTAACTGTCTCTCCAAACAAAAAAAATCTGATATTGGAGGTACTACAGTACAGCAGGCCTCTTTAATTCTGCTCACTTCTTTCCTCCCTTCATTCCATTCAATATGCCTATCCTATTCCTTCTCCTTTCTTGTTTGCTTAATGCTTCTCATACTACCTGTCTTCAGCATTCCATTCCCAATCCAAATGCTCTATATCCATCTTTCCTGCTTCCCTTGGTTTTCTCCAAAAAAATCCTCTCTCCTCCTCCATCATGCCTAGTACTTCCTTGTTTATTTTCCTTTTAGCTAACTTCAACATTTCCATTTTTCTTTACACCTACATTGCAATAGCCTCCAACCTACAGCTATCATCTTTGCTTCTATGGCCATGTTTCCGCACCGTACAAAACCATGTTCCACATTAACATTTGACGAGCCATTTCTTTAACTCCTGTATCAAGTCCCTGTCATCAGTTCCTTTCACCTTATGAAAGGTTCTTTGCCTATTGCAATTTTTCTTTTTATGTCTCTACTGCTTAGACCATTTTGATCCAGAACACTTCCAAGATAGGTAACCTTTTTCTGTTGCTCTATTTTATGAACTCCTATTTTCATTTACCTTATCTTTCCTCTTTAAGGAAAACCGCATGACCTTTGTTTTTCTACATTTATTTTCATCCCATACATGTTGCACTGGCTTCTCAATACCCTCAGCAATGTTAGCAAACCCTTGGCTGACTGGCAAAATAAAGCTTGATCATTAGAAAATTAAACTGATTTTATGGATTCTCTAATGATTTCCATCCCAACCTCCAGTTCTTCCCATGCCTCTTCTAACACCACCCATCCAGACTCTCCATCTACCACTTACAACTGAGCAGTCTGTTACAAGTACAGGTAGGTGTTAAGTCTCCTATCCCTCAAATCTAGTCATATTTTCTGCAATATATGCTTTCATTACTTCCATCCAGTTCACTCTATCAAATGATTTGTTATTTGCAAACATTTGAAATCTGCAAAATAGAAAAATAGATCCTGATTGTTTTCTGTTCCTCTCTATTAGTGACTGGTATGGCATCAGTCATGCCTCACCACTTCCTAAACCCAAATTGGTCATCCCTTAAGTATTCATTTTCCCTGATCTCCATCCTTTTATTGATGGTCCTGAGAACCACATTAGTTGTGTGTGAAATCAAACTTAATGCCCTGTAGTCTTTATATATAGGAAAATAAGTAACTTGTATGGCTGGCCTTCCCTTTTTTGCGATAGGATCTAAAACTCATCTGATGAAATCTTCCAGTCAATTTCCTCTTTCATAAATGCTGCAAATTAGTCCCCAAAAACTCTTCCTCCCACCTTTTCCTTTATCTTTCAATAGTTCTGCTGGGATATTATTTATCCTTACTGTATTATGTCTTTTCTATCTTTCCATCGAGTAAGCTTGTGCCTAAGCTATCCTCACGTACATCATATTTTCTTTCTACATCCAACCTTGCTGGCCCAATGTCTTTATCATATAGTTCCTCTATCCGTCCATCTCTCTTGAATCTTCCATGGTTCAAATAGTATTTTTTCTGACTTACAGGAAACCAGTATCTTTGTTTGTTTGCAATCGTTTTCCCTTTTTACTTGCTGTAAGGGTTTTAACCTTCCTGTATAGGGCACCAATTTCACCCTTTCTTTTAAAACTTTCCATATCCTTGCAATGCATCTTCCACCGTGCTTCTTTTGCTCTATTTGTTTGGTACCTCAGTTAATTATTGAACTCTTTATATATCCTTCTACCTAACTCTATGTTAATATTCTTCTATTTTCTTCTCTAGCCCATCTTTATTATCATCTTGTCCTTAATCCATGGCTTCCTTGTCCTTTTTCTCATTACTATTGCCGTAGTTTCTTTTGCAGCTTTCAATGTCTCTCTTTTTATTTGTTCCTATTTTTCCTCTATGGTACCCAGCTGTCTTTCTTCACCCATGATTTTCTCTACACCCTACTGATACTCTTTCCTAATAAATCTGGTTGCCGCTATAGCATTTCATTTCCTGACCCATCCTATCTGTTTTATCTTTTTGAATGAGACAATACACTTCATAATTACTAAATTGTGATCTTAGTTTGCATCAACTCCTGGGAAACTTCAAATTGATCACATTCTTCCTGAATCCGTGACTAAACAAAATGTAGTCTCATTGATAGCTTCCTGCGTACCTAGCATTTTCCATGTATACCTATGCCTTTTGTGGTGTTTAATAAAGTGTTGGCGATGATTAACCTCTGTCTCTGGCAGAATTCTACTGCTTTCTTCCTATGGTCATTCCTTGCTCTGGTAAAGTAGTCCCCTCATCACCCTCTCTTACCTCGCCTAACATCACATACCAATCCCCATCACTTTTATATGTTTCCCTCCATGAACACCTGCGACTATATCATCTAACTAACTGTACACCTTATCAATCTTTTCCTCTCTATGGTTGCTTGGTGGCATGTAGACCTGAGCAATGACCAAGTTCGTTGGTTCAGCTTTCAGTTCTACTAATAATATTTTATTACTTGCTTGCTTTATGTTTACTATACTTCTTCCTACCTTTTTATTCAATTTATGCAACCTCTCATCAGATGCCTTCGCAGAAAGCCTCACTGAGGCACAGATGCTGAGTGGACTAACGTTGTCAGGCCACTAGCCTTTGACCTATCTAGCATGGGTGGACCAACCAGGAGTATATATCATTGCCCCTTCCAGCACAGCTCTAGGTAACATCAGAATGCACAAGCCCTACCACCACGTCAAGGTTGTAATCCATAGGGAGGGAAACTACCCGATGATATATAAGGTAATCTACAGGTTAAGGTAGATTTTGGATGGACACAACTACCAAATAAATATCTCCAAACAAAACACATTCCAACCTCCTACCCTACATCAAGTTTCTCTTCACCTCTGTGTACCTCCTTCTTCCCTTCACCCCATCAAACATCCCGACCCTATTCCGGCCTTTTCCTCATTTGCCTAATATTTTCCCCACAATTAGTCTTCAACGTCCTACTGCCGGTCAATACGCCCTTCATCCATTTTCCCTGCCTGCTCATGATTTCTCCCAACAATCCCCTCTCTTCGCCCACCATACCAAGTACTTCTTCATTTGTTTTCCTTTTGGTTCATTTTACTGTCTTCATCCATCTCCACATCCACATTGAAAAGCCTCCAATCAATGTCTATTCTCCTGCTTCAGTAACCATGTTTCCGCGCCGTATATAACTACGCTCCATATCACAGTTTTGGGCGAGTCTTTTCTTAACATCCCTACTCGACGTCCCTGTCATCAACTCCCTCCTCCTTGTGAAAGCCTCTTTGCCTAACGCAATTCTTCTCCTTACGTCCCTACTACTTTGACCGTGTTGGTCTAAAACACTACCGAGATACGTAAACTGTTCTACCTGCTCTAGTTTTTGCCCTCCTATTTTAATGTTAAGCTTAGCCTTTTTCTTTCTAGGAAATCGCATAACCTTTATTTTATTAATATTGATTCTCATCCCATACCTGTTGCACTGAATTTCCAATTCACTAAGCAATGCTTGCAGCCCCTTGGCTGACTGACAAACCAAAGCTTGGTCATCAGCAAACCTAACTGATTTTACGAATTCCCCGCCCACTTTCATTCCTACCTCCAGGTCTTCCCATGCCTCTGCATACAGGTTGAACAGCAACGGTGAAAATGGGCAACCTTGCCTTACACCCCTTCCTAACACTGCCCATCCGGACTCTCCATTCCCCACTCGCACCTGAGCAGTCTGAGACATGTAGAAGTGGAGGATCAGCCTCCTGTTCATCGAATCTATTCCTATTTTATGCAATATACTCATTAGTTTTTCCCAATTCACTTTATCAAACACCTTTTCGAAATCTTCGAAACAGGCAAATACATCCTGATTATAATCTATATTGCTCGCGATTAATAATGTCATTACTGCACTGGCATCACGTGTGCCTCTCCCCTTCCAAGACCCAAACTGATCACCTCCTGAGTAATTTGCCCTACTATCTAACCTTTTGTTGATTATCCTTAGAACAACTTCAGCTGCGTGGGATATCAAATTTATTGTCCTATAGTCCTCACATGATGTTGCCTTTACCTTTTTCGGAATAGAAACTAAAACTGATCTCACAAAGTCTTCCGGCCAGATTCCTTCCTCATAAATACTACGGATCAGCCCATACACCCTCTTCCTCCCACATTTTCGTAAACCTTTGTGTTGTTCCGCAGGAATGTTGTCTACCCCCACGGCCTTATTTGATTTCATCTCTCTTAATGCCCTTTCTATCTCGTCGTCGAGTATGTCTGGACCTAAGATAATTCCATCTACGTCATGTTCCTTTTCAATGTCTAACCTTGCTGGCCGAAGTTCTTTACCATAGAGTTCTTCTATTTATTCCTTCCATCTCTCTTTGATCTTTTCTGTATCCACTACTACCTTACCCAGCTTGTCTTTAACTGTTTACACAGATCTTCCCTTCTTTCTTCCCGATAGCGATTTAACCTTATTGTATGGCGCACCAATTTCATCCTTCCTCTGCAAACGTTCCATATCCTCGCACTGCATCTTCCACCATGCTTCTTATGCTCTATTTATTCCCCATCTCAATTAATATTTAACTCTTTGTACTCCCGATGATTAAGTAAAAAAATTTAGTGCACAGCAAAATAACAATTACGTTTGGAAAATAATTTTTAAAAGTGAGGTTTGCAGGAATGAAAATTTCGAAGTTTCTCTGGGTAATGTTGATATTCGGCAATAGTTTGAAGGGATTGACTAACCTTTTGTTGTTCCTCTTGTGGTGAGTTTGGCTCGAAGCCGTGGCCCAGAAAAGTATTTATAGGATTTCGCGTTATCTGCTTGCTTTTAAATGGAATCCCGGCGCCTATTCACTTTCAGTTCTCCTAATCGCCTGGTTTATCATGCGCATTTTCGGCGGCGCCGGTGATACGATGAAACCAGTTCCTACTCTCCCGTCGGTAACAATGTTTGGAAATACAGACATGTCAACCGACTATTTAAAAGGAAAATCTTATCGTGAGGTGATGTTCATTAGCTCAGTAAGGGTAGGGCCTAGCTCTCCCCCGGTAGACAAATCAATCCACTACACGCTGAGAAACCTCATTTTTTTTAAATAATGATTTTTGTGATGATGTAATTTCCTTTTCTTTAAACTTCCATAATTCTCCTGGGATATTCCACACTCACGAGAGGATTTTGGAAAAAATATTTAGAGAAAGATGAGAAAAGGCAAGGTAATCCACTCCACATACGTACTAGGTAGAAGTATATAAAAGTGGGCGATGGAAGCAGGTGGACAGAAAAGCGGTCGTATATCACGTCCCTTCATTGGCATAAATACAGATTTCGCCGCGTGCCTTGTTGTTATCCATCATAGAGTGGTTGCGTGACATACATTTCTTCCTTTTTAATTCATTTAATGTAGCCACTAAAAATTAATTTAGTTTGCACTGATCGCGCAAATCTTCATATCCGAGATGGCTTTCAGTTGGGGATATTATACTGCCTTGACTCATTATTTCTGATGCATTGGATGCGCCTTTCCAGAATATTTATTGTTCCAAATCGTCAAAAGACACTGAACTCCTCAGTATAGGACTATTTATATAGACGCAAAGGAAAAATACAGGAAATCGGAAAATGAGCAAAAATACTAGGGGATAATTAACAATATCATAGATACTGATTGATGAAGATTCAAATTTTGAGATCGTCATTAAATAACTCATTCGCGTTATTCAAAGCTACAGATTGCATTCCTCTGAAATGAATGCTATATACAACCCATATTAAATTATAGTGTGATTATTCTCTTGCATGGCTTTCTTCACCAATTTATAATATCTTGAATGCCGCTAATAACACATAGGTCAATTCATGGATGAGATTCGGTCATAAAACGAAGGAATAACGCAGAAAATTAATAGTTATTGACATTAGGTAATATTTTTTTACCTTGAAATACTTCCTCATCAACTGTAAAATTTAATTACAAAAAATAAATGTTGATTGAGAACACTGATTAGCTTTAATTCATTTGAGTAGCGAATCATTCGGGTTCAGATGTTTCATGCCATTCCTTAATGCAATGGTAAACAGAAGGGATTCCCCACACAAGACCCATCAGAATGTTAAGCAGGCCGCAGGTGTATTTACAACTACTAGATTGGCTGGGTGTGCTTCTATATCTACCAATAAAATTTAATCTCACCTGCTCTATATTCACTCTCCTTTCCCCACTACCTGATTAAGTAATACGGTCACTCCACGTTGACCTACCGTCCTTACCATAAATTACTGTGTAACTATCACTCCAGTTATCCATGCAGTCCCTCCATCTCACCTCACACTGACTTAACATAGCTAAATTTCCTCTACGAATTTCCTTCTTAATTTCTCCTGAAGTCCATGGTTTTTTCATCGTCCTAATATTCCTATTCCATGTTCAAATGGTGGAAGACCTCTTCCGCGCCTTCTTTTCTATTGCTGCCTGATCGGATCTGTAAGGATTTCGTACGTAAACGACCGAAGAAATCTTGCCTCCCCCCTGGCTACACTATTCTCGATCCATTTTTGTTGGGCTAGCACTGAATAGACTGGTTTTCATCTGGTTCTTACCCTTCGACCTATCTGGATGGATGGCCTTACCACGAGCAGTTATCATTGCACCTGCCAGTAGAGCTCTAAGGTTCAATGGAATGTACAAACCGTACCACTCCCACTCGGTGTCAGATCACTCCCACTCCCAACCTCACTCCCATCTGTGTCAGATATTCCTCCAAGTCAAGGCCGTAGTCCATGAAAGGGACTTACAGGGGACCTGTATTTCATATTATGATTGGTATCCTACCGTTTAAGATAGATTTTGGATGGATCCAGTCTGAAAAATGATAAATTTTACCTCGTATATTTATCAAAATATTTTGGAGATTAAATGACACAATTTTGTTAGGTGTTTCAAAGACTTAATTTTTCACCCTGGTCTGCGAAAAAGTAACTTTACATGACTAAATCGTGCTCTAAGAATATGTGCGTGAATATTTAAATTATCTATACAAAAGAATTCAAATAACCTATTCATTGGAATTGCAATTAAAGTTGCCACAATATTATTCCTTATTATGTAATAGTCACGGTTGAACTTCTATCAAATTATGCTAAAATGCAGCAAGAATGAGGACTTCTATATTTGGTGATTTGAATATATATGTCTACTCATATAAACAAAGTGATAGTAATAATTTCTCAGTTCTTTGAGAGTGGCGAGCCTGTAACTTGGACTGACTGTATGTAGCGCCAAAATACAGAGAGTAATTGGGAGGAAAGAGATGATTCTGGAAGCATTCTGGTTATTAGGAATCGAGGGCTACGTACTGTTAGAGTTATTTTTTTCAATTTACTTGAACGTATTCAATCAACCTTCAAACAAAGGAATTTCGTTAAGTTGCAGTTCTTTGTCTTGATTTTTCTTTAATATTATGATCAATTCTTATGACTTAATGTGCAAGTCTTGGAGTCATGCGATAAACGTTTGCTTGAAAATGTCTTCAATTTTTAAATTTAACACACATGGAAGTACTTCACAAGGTATAAGAGATGCTATCAGATGACTTTTATCCCAAGGTCAAAACGGACATTTTTGAGAATACAAGTAAAAGTATAACCTAAGAAAACATTAAGATGCACCCTAGGGCACACGAAGTTGTTCCGTGAGACTGCGAATAATGTTGACAAAGGTATCCATTTGTTTTCCGCAACATTCATCAATCTTGTACCGTTCAATCATCCTTTAGATATCAATTTGAACACTAAAAACATAAATTATGGGTTTAGCAAAATAATTTGGATTCTATTTTTACCTTTTCCATTTTGTAGACAACTACAAGTAGAGCTAACTAAACCTTCGTTCTGTCCTAAGACCACGAATGTACGAGTACGTCTGCACTCGAAGCTAATTTACGTAAGTCGACAAATATTTCTATTTTACTAGGATATTGAAAGTACCGCGCTTGTTTCTTGCTGAGTACTGCGATAGTGTAGATTTTTTCTAAGTCATAAATTTTTCCCACCTCACCGAAAGTACTATCGGAGTACAGATTGTCAATCACATGTTTTATACCTTTTCTAGCCCTCTTTTACTCAGCCCTCATGTGCACATAATGTGACAAATGACCCTCTCCCTAAACACAATTTTGAACACACTATTGATGTGCTACTGCGCGCCATATACGTAGAGTGCCAAGATCCATAATTTCTTCAACTGCTACGTATTTAAGTAAGACAACCATAATGACAATTGGTTGCTCACTTGAAAACTCCATATATTTTCACCTTCGACTTTATGTTGTCAATACTAAGAAAAATCGAGATTGAGGAAGGAATAAGGAACCTCACGGCTGGGCATACTAAGAGCTTTGTAACCCCTATATTCGTTCATGACCTATAGTAAATCCTCACTGAAAGGGCACATTTTCTTTGTGTCATGCTTAAATTGAAATTAAGCCCTGCACAGGGACCCAAAAACTCGACAAGCATTCGAGGTGAAGTCTGACCTCGCAAAATAATACCTCTCCTTGGCTTTTTCATTCGAATATTTTCCTAATATGTTTATTGCTAAGTTTTTTTAATACAGTTCCGGATATATTTCCAACTCGCTTTCCTCGAGTTATTTTCTATGGTACTATTACTCATAGGTATTTTCTTGGTCCACCGTTCTATCTACTACTCCGAAGGCGTATGGATTTATTTTCCCAGAAGTTATTGACTTTAAATTTTTGCAAATTAAATAGGAGACCTTACTCTGACAACAATCACGAATTTTGTTGGGATTCCTGTAAACAACCTCACAGTCCGATATACTGCTTACAACTATATCTTGGTGACTGTGAAACTATATTTCAATGAACGCAAAGTAAATATCGACACCATTTGGAATAGCAATGGTGAAATTTTCACTGAAGATGGAAATACGGCCAAAAGATGGATATGATTTGAAAAATTTTTATGATAGAAAAGAAATGATTGCAAGAATACTAGAGAATGAGTATGCTGTCGATTATGTTGATCAACTATCCCATTAGGTCGGAATCAAACGCTGCAGTAAGGGACTTGCGAAGTAAGAAGGAAAAAGACACCAGGGGTTGTTCATTATTACCACTCATATTTAATTCATATATTGAAAATACAATAACCAAGATCAGGGGAAAGATAAGAAGAGGTGATTTACAAATTCAAGCAGTAAGGGTTCTGTAATTTGTGGGCGAGATGTCTAGACTTGCAGAGAAGAAAGTAGGTCTTTCAAGGATGCACACAATTTGGAAAAGGTGATGAAAAATTACAACCTTAAGAGAAAAAAATTAAACTAAGGCAATGTCTACAGTTGAAGTAGGTATGGTAATCTCCGAGTAGGACTAGAGAAAAGGCACGTGGAAAAATTGGAAGAATTTAACAATTTAGGTGGCATGATCACCAGTGGTGGAGGAGGGAAGAGAGATATACGATATATAGTCAGCTGAATAGATGAAGCTGTCTTTCTATCAGAAAATACAAGTGCAGCTACTAATGACAAAGGGAACTAGCAGACAAATTCGTTGAGTGCTATATATGGAGCCTACTTTTCTAAGGATATGAGACTTGGACGATAAGAGCAGCAGAGAAAATAAAATTGGTGGCGATGGAAATGTGGTGATATAGAAGAATGCTGAAAATAAAATATGATGGCAGAGTAACAAATTAAGAAGTAATTCGAGGAGTGAGTGAGGAGGGAAACCCATCGAGGATCCTTAGAAAAAGGAAAGGTAACTTAACTGGAAATTTTCAGACGCAAATAATGCTTTTCCGTAAATACTTCTTGCCTGACAATTCAGAAAGCAAGATGGTAACATATCTTTTGGCTCGGACTATGAGCATATTTATGCACCCTATCACTTCCCGCCACACACCCTTTTTGTTTTGTCTTTGGACCGTAGCGGTGAGTAATATTTTTCTGTTTCATTTCGAGGAGCATTTTGCTGTTGCTTGATGTTTACAAATATGGTGCTCCCACATCAATTATGAGGAAGCTATTTACTTTTCGCGGAAGTCATCTCTTCTCCCTCGTCTCGCTCAGAAACCCAAGTGTCAGGCGTTGTCCCGGAACAAGGGAGCCTAGGGTAGCGGGAAGGGGAAATGTGAAAGTGGGCTTGGAGCGATCCCTCCATTGTTACGTGTAATACTTTCAAAAAAGAAATGCGTTGGCACTTTTTCCACGTCCATTTCTCTGGTCCATGTGACATTATGGCAATGTTTTTAACTAACAAAATGTGACTGCTTAATCAGTCTTCTACATTTAGCGGTCGTTATTAAAAACACTGAGATGCTTTACGAATATAGGTAGAAAGGATGCTGAGATTTGTGGACGAGACAGCTGAACTTGCATGGAAAGTTGCTCAGGGTCTTACTTAATGTTTGACGGCAGGGTTAGTGGCTCTCTTAAGTTATTCCGTAGAAGACCTCTAAACTAACGTCATCATATGACGTATCACTTCAAATTTTGAGGTTCAAAAGATGGTCTTTGTAGGCCGCGCGCTGCGACTGAAAGTTCTATCCACCGAATCTAAAAAACACCCTCCATGGTATTTTTTATAACTTCAACATATTCTTCGAAGGCTGCAAAGATAAAGCACAGTTCAGTTAATTCCGAGGCCATGGGATTAAATACCACCCATTTAGTTGGTCATAACTTGGCCTTGCCTAGATGTATCATGATCATTCCACTATTGACACTGCTTTCACCCATATCTAGTTCGCTGTTTCACAAAAGCTGAGCCGAGACCAAATTCATATACCCGCGGAAACAAATAAATAGCGGTATGCAGTTGTCTGTCATTATGGCGGAGAGTACACCGGAAAGTGATTTGGGCAGTATCGAATGTTTTCAAAATTATACGGCACCTGAGGTGTTTATTCAGGGCTTAGCTGGGATAGTTAATCAACAGGATGTAGAAGCAATGATAAGAGCACAAAAACAGATGTAATAATAGTTATATAAATTCTAGTGGCATTAACAACTTGCAGGACGGTTCATAAGGCATGTTTTTTTACAGGCTACAAAGATTCGAGAAGACTAATGAAATGCTGATCAACTGCAATGCCCTATCAGTTAATCGGTTGAAAACATCTTGGTCGGATTTCAAAAAACACACTGCCCTTCTTTTGGAGATGAAGAAGGATCTTGACCACATATTTAAACGAATACGCATTTTGAAGTCTAAATTAGCCACCCAGTATCCGCAAGGATTTGCCGGTAAGTAACTTATTTTTGTAAAGATTACTCTTGATTGACTTTATTGGAAGCCTTTGCAGGTGTGGAGGCTATACTTATTGTTGCAATTCTGGTGGCAGCCTGTATATTTTAAATATTTTTGAAACTAAATCCTTAATAGGGTTGTCAGAAGTACCGGAATTATCCCGATTTTAGAACGTTAGTTCTTAGCGTGGCGAAATGGCCGGAAAGCGATAAAAATCACGAATCAAGGACTATTTGTCAACACTCAAGCTAAAAGAATGCGAGCAATGCATTCAAAGCCATTATCTTATTGATTGTGATAAATGAGTTTGAGGAAAGAACAGTTTCAGCTACAGAGCCAAGATTTGCGTTTCAGTGTGTAAAATACTACCTACCATTTAACTTGAACTAGTTAACAATCAAACTTATATAAGAAACATCCATGACTCAATCGTAGCTAGTAAGTTTTCCGGTGAAAAATATAATATATAGCGCATTTTGATATGAAAGGCTCTGCAGCAGAACATCAATTTCTTGGCGTCATCGGTATAAGCACATATGCTAGTGACAGTGCAGCAAAATGTTTCCAATATTTGTTTAGTATTTTGATTGAAAGCTAGTTATTCAACTGAAGTGATTATGTTCTAAGGAATTCCAGATTGAAACTTCTTATACTGTATGAAATTACCTTCACAGTATGCTTTCAGGCAAATGTTCTTCAAAATGACCTACACACTGCCGCCGATATACAGAGTGATACTTAATAATAATATTTTAATAAGGGATAAAGATAGACTCCTGGACTCGACTATTCTTAAAATAAAATTGGTATACCAGTACCGCTGAAGTTCTCTCAAAAGTATTAATTTTTAGTTAATTTCTTATATGGCAATCGTCCTGATTTTTATTATTGAGTTAATGGCAATCCTATCCTTAATGGGAAGAAAAGATTCTGAATGTGATAAAAATCCTTATTTTGTTTACATTATTTAAATTTTTCATGTATCAAATCCATGTTTTATGTCTGGATGTAACCTTTAAGTAATTATGCCATTTCTTATAAATCTAGAAAAATCACTAAGTGTATATTTTACTTAATTTATTAATAGTTCAGTGTAACTTCTCAAAAAATATAGCTAAATAATAAAGCTTTTTCATCAGCTGAAAAAGAGGAAGTTGAACAAATTGTTTTGTGCGCAGCCATTATTACTTAAAAGTTATTCATCTACCTGTGGTATAACTAAAGTGGTAGAACTGATGATTGAAATGGATCTGAATGAGAATATTCACCCCTTAATCTTGTTGCAGTTAGACATTTGGCTAATTTTTAATTGACTATATGAGAACGGTAAACCCAAATAATATTCAGGGGATAAGTTTTTAGTATATTCTAATGCAGTTTTGTTTCTACTAGCCGCAGCCACCAGTGCTGCACTAAAAGAGGACAGTGATGCTGAAGAAGTTGCGGCAGCCTCGAGAGATAAAGAAAAAAACCAAGAGAGTACCATTCTGGGAGAGAAAGATTCCAAGAGTGTACCAAGTGATGATTTAAAACAAACCGATGAAGAACTCGATCCAGATGATGATAGAGAAGATGGAGGAGGGGATGAGGAAGGAGACAACTGTGAAAGAAGGCGGCAAAAGAGGAGTAGTTCTTCAACAGAGAGTGCAAATGGAACTAGTGCAAATGACACATCCCCTTGCACATCTGACACTGGATGATGGCTTGGAAGTAAAGAGTAGATTATTTTTTATTCATTTTGGATTTTGTTTTACTTATCTTCCTCTCATGGCTGTTATCATTTTCTCATAGGAACTATGATTTATGTGTAATGATAAACTTTGCAAAGTCTGAAATGTTGTGTTTCTAGCCCTGAAAGGATGATTAACCTTTCGGCTACTCACAGGGTTGGAGATCCATTGTTTTGTTTTCCCTTCTCATTTGAGTAGTACTTATTGTATAGAAGAATGTAATTAGAAAATGTTTCTGTCCACAAAATATTGCTCACTGAGTTGAGTGTTGAATAGTATTTTTATATTTCTTTTTGGGTCTGGTGTGATTGGACCATTACTTGTGCTGGTGGGCCCTCATCTATTGGAGAAAATACAGTTACCTAAGATAAGCTCGTCTCTGTGATTGTAGTGTTTCAAGTTGATTGTGAAACTTGAGTATAAAGGACAGAAATGTTTTTGAAAACAAACATGAATGGTGTCTAAATGAATCCTTTCATGGCCTCTCACTGTACATAATGGGACTGTGGACCAGTTGAACAGTCTGTGAGCATTTGTCAACTAGTCAGGAGTATTTTATTATTTCTGCTATACTAGTATATATGTATGTATGTATTTGCATCAAAGGGGAAAGAACTAATTAAGTGACTTTTACCTCATTCAATTTTGTTGTTCTTTTTCTACTGAAGGACTCTGAAATTGTCTAACCACATTATTATGCATAATTCCCTGGAAAGGTCACATAACACTATGAGATTTGCATAATGTTGAGCTTGATTCCTGCTACATTCATGCATTTAATTTTTTAATGTTTATTTTGAAATCAATTGTAATTTTTTTGTAGCCTTATATTTGCTGCCTCTTAAATATAATAACCCCAGTATGGAACTTTTAAAAGTCACAGTGCTGTGCTGAAAGCTTTAATCAGGGTATTTCAGTGGGGGATGACAATAAATAGCATTAATTTATCATAAAATCGTCACTCCCATTTTATCTTTGCTGGTAGAATTCTTATTTCCATATACATGCATTAATGGCATGTATTTCTGTCATTATTCTATTTCCATCCCTTCTGTAATTATGGTGAAGTGTATTACCAAGGAGTTCAGAATTTATCTAGGTCATCAATTATCATTAATAGATGTCCTGTGACAACATAATAGGTTTTCAAAAACATTTTTTAAGAATAATTTAGAGAAATTTCCTAGTTCTAAATTTTCTTTGCAACCATTTGCATTTTCATAATATGGCTAATGTATTTTTCTTTTGAGTATACCCAAAGTGAACTTTGCAATTTATAGTAAATGAATTTTTTTTCAAAATTTTAATATTACCTTGAGACGATTCTCTTTGTTAACTTCTTAAATCCATTATTTTGTGATACAATTAATAGGTAGCTGAATAACATTTTATTCATACAAGGTTGAAAAAACTTCCTTGGCTAAGTGACTCTTTTCCTTTTAATCTTCAAAATTATTGCATTTTTTCCTTTTTACTTTTGCTGTTTTTGTATGAGGTTGGTGTTTTACAATATGTGTGAATGAGTTAAATTTATAATTGTATTAATGTCCAGGTGTTGGATACACTTATAATGCATCAAAAACATAATTTGTGTATTTATTAACTCATTGTATGCTTATATTAAGATTCCAAAATGATGTTACATCACCTAACCTTTTAACTTTAATGCTTGCCAATTAGAATGCACTTATGGTACATTTGAAAGCTGAAATTGGCTGCATGTGCACATTTTTAGGCCCAATACTTGGTAACTCTTTTGAAGTAAAATATTTAATTCACTGCAGGTAACTTATTGGAGGGTTACCTTAAATTAAAGCTCCACATTTCTCCATTTTATCCTACTCCACATCTACATAATACCCCGCAAGCCACCGCAAGGGTGTGTGGTGGGGGAAACCTCAAGCCATTTTATTGATGAAAATCTCGAATGACATCCTGATAAGTATGTATGTTTTGAGACCCTTTCTTACATGTGTGAGTATCACAAAATTACTGAGAATGGTATTTAAAAAGGTTTAACCACATTGTTATTAGAATAAGATCTTGGAGGAGAACTCATGGGATTCCGTAGCCCACTACTATGATCATTTGGGACTGATGAAAATATTAGAGACTGTAATGAACCTCAGTTACTAGCCATGTGGATTCTCTATTTTATGAATGGCATTCACTGACAATAGTGCACATTTTTTATTGAATGAAGATTGAGAAACATGAGGATTGTGGCCTAAGACTTGGATGAGCAAATTGTAATTCAAGGTAAAAGCCATGTGCGTTATTCCGTCAAAAATTAATGTGAAGTGCATATATTATTTACTTATTTCCAAGTTGGGTAAGCAGGTATTTCTTTTCATTTTCATAATTTTGCTTGGTAAGTGTGTATAAGCTACAAGGCATTAGTGTAAATATCTTTTAACAGATTCAGTAAAATTTGTCACTGGGACAAATTTTACCTTATGTAAATATTTTTTGTATAAATATTGTTCAGTTGGCTTTATATTTTTTAATAATCTGAAGTATGGCATGGGAAAGTTATTGTTGATCGTCAACTTCGCAGAAATTTAATGTTGCTGAGGTGGCTTGACTTGAGGACTCTTATGTTGTGTCTCAATGTTACGCACTATGAATTACTGTAATGACTTTAAATGAAATTATAGAAACATTTTTTAAGGTTCCATTAGGGCTGATTTTTCATGAATTGTCTGAGTGTTGTATTATTCTACATTCTCTCCAGAACCTATTGAGTGCTGCCCAGCTATTTTCCTTGAGTAATTAATGGGTTAAATTGATGAATAACAATATTTTTTTTAATTCTGCAGTTACCTTTTTACCCATTTGACCACTTCTTAAGTCCAACTTGCTGATACAATTTAGGGAAAATCTTGATATTTATAATTGTATTTAATAATGAAGTGAAATATAAATGTTGCCTGTTTAGGGTATAAAAGAATTATTTTAATCTCTCTCTAGAGAAAATATTCAAAAAACATAGGGTGAGTGCTTGAAGTGTGTAGAAGGGACGAGTAAAAATGAGCAATATAATCTTTCATCCACACTTCATGTTATGGGGGATCAATTGGAGGAATATTATCTCTATAGTATGGTGAGAATGTAGCTACTTATTTCAACTCACCAGCTGATATTTTTTGTTAAATGTCACACTGTTGCATAAATGTTTAATAAAATACATAATTTCTTGAATATTCATTCTCTTTATTTTTTCTGTAGCAGTTGGTGAGAAATTGTCACCGATGAATGCGGTGAATTCATGGAATAGGCATTTATTTTATGAGATTTATCTCATTTATGCCTCTGGACAAAAGCATAATCTTAATTACATGAGTACGTATTCTTTCAGCATTACCAAGAAATGCATTAAAGTGACAAAAAAATGATGCAATACCTATTTACTTACTGCTTCTTGGAAAAACGTTTCTGGATAGTGTTGGCAACTCCACCTTTTTGTAATGCTTATCAGGGCGTAATATTTGTTTTTAGATCGTATGATATTGTGATGAGATTTGGCTGTCCAGGGGTAGAGCATTGACTGCTGGATGCAGATTCCATTCCTGGGCATGCCTTAGAGCACCCCAAGCTTCACCTGAGCTTGTGATATTTTAGGTACCAGAACTTCCTGGGAAACCATAGGCAGCACGGGGAAAGGATCTGGACCCCCTAACCTGATGTGTAAATTTCACATGATATGCAAGGCTTATTGTTGGGTGAACTCTACCAGCCTATCTAACTAACTGGGTATATAACTGTGTGTATGGTTTTATGATATGTAGAGAGAATTCATGGATTCATATGGCAAAGGAATTAGGCCTGTACACATTACATAATATGGAGAGGGTGTCACTTGGATGAGGATGGCATGGTTTCTGGGATAATAGTTTTTAAGATATCATGTGAATTGGCTCTTTAATCAATTGTCTCATACTCATATAATTCACTACCTTTTATTCCTTTTCATGCACACTTCTCACATTCCAAGTACCAATACTCTTTATGTGACACTGCCATGTCTATATCATACCACCCATCTTGACTTCAACCATCCGAGGATTTTGTTAATCATTTATCAAAGTGTGAAAGGCTGCCAGTCTTAGAAGTATACATATTGAATGCAGCATTGCCATGTTTTATTTTAGCAGTAGGTAGTCTACCAGCCAAGGTAAGTTTTTGATTGACTGATTGCGTATGCATTGCTACCCTTGTCCTTAGCTACATCTAACATGATTCTGTAGACTGAAACATTCTGTGATAATGAATGAATACCTTTTTTTTAGATATGCTTCCTTTCATTCTAGCATACATGTCTAATCTCCCATTCCTTACCCCAAGTGTTTCCCTCTATTGAAATCATGAATATTTTGCATCATTGCCTTGCAGTGTGGTATGCCTTGCGTCCACTTTTGCTACTTCCTGTGACTGTATCCCTACTACCTTATTCCCATACTATGCCCAGCACTACCATTATTAAGGTAGGTTTTGAAAAGACACTGACTGAACATCACTACATTTGTTCACCGAGTTCAACAAGATACAACCTGACACCCCACACTTTATTTAATTGTTTTTCAATGCTGCGTACTTCTTACCCCCATTCATTCCATCCAGCATGCCTCTTTTGTGCCCCTCCCTTGATTTCCTAACATTCTCTTCCATCAGTCTTCAATACTCCTAAATGCTCAGCAACTACATCTCCCACAATGCTTAGTTCTCTGTTTGTTTTCCTTTTCATTCATTTTACCTTTTCCATCCTTCCTATCCACAGCTCATGAGCCTCCAATATATGCTGTTCTATTGATTCAATGACCAAGTTTCCGTGCCATACAAAACTATGCGCCATTACACTAATCTTTTCTTAACATCCTTTCTCAAGGTCAACATCATATTTCTGTCCTTGTGAAAGCTTCTTTGACTAACACATCTTCTTAAGTTCCTACTACTTTGAGCATCCAATTCAAAAGACTTTCAAGATTCATATGTATTCTATAGTGTTTGCCCTCTTATTATTCCTTTAATTTTTAGCTTTTCCTACTTATTTCTCAAAAACCTAATAACCTTTGTTTTATTTACATTTATTCTCACCTCATACATATCTCAATGATTCTAATACACTCGGCAATAATTGTCATCTCTTATATGTGCATAATTATTATCCTTCTATGTCTACATAAGAGTAGGTGCAGTCCATTCAAGTCAAGTTTGTAAGAGTGAAATAAGATGCATCTTAGGTGTTCAGTTAGGAATTACACCATAGCCAGTTGATACTAATTATTATGTGGTGCAACGAAAATATTTTTCTGCAAACTTTTTATTCTGATTTTTATTCACATTTTGAGCCCAAATTGTCAGATTTAATGGTCCATATAGTCATATTTATGTCTAGGAGAGTAAATTTCCACTCTGTGGTGGAATACCTCAAGAGTAAGTTATTTAGTTAAATACTGCTGATATTGTCAGCAATTTTTACCAAATCAGAACGAATAGTGATGAGCAGGAGAGTAAGAAAGAGTTATCCATTACCATCCATACACTTTAACCTGTTCGCTGAGGAAATTGGAAGACAAATATGGAAAGAGTTAGATGTAAGAATAAGATTAGTCAAGAATCTGATTGTGTTGAATTGGTGGCTTTTTGGATAATGAAGCTGTTTCAGTTTATTTTTAGAAGGGGTCAGATTTTTTAGGAAAGTTCTTAGAGGGCATATTGCTTGGCATGTCCTCTCCCCATTCCTCTTAATGACAAATTGATTCAGTGAATTTTCAGGTTACCAGCTTAGTTTTACTATGCTGGCAACCTGGAATAGTTAATTAATATGCTATTTCTTGCTGTATTATAACATTTTTGCAAACTTATGAAAAAAAATCTTAATTAATGGTTGCAATTTTCCTACCCTCACCTCCCTAAATGAACTCCATGCATTCATTCAAGGGATTGCAATCGACAATCCTATTACACTACTAAAGTGATGACAACAGTCAAATTAGAATCGATAAGAAAGGTAAGATGATGAGATTCTCTAGAAAAAGTTAAGTAAGTTCTTCCCTCACCTTCCCAACAAAAATTTTTCTTGATCACAATGGTGAAAATATATTAGGACCATTTGTTTCTCTACTTAAATCCACCCCAGGGATAATGCTAGGCAGTTATTATTTAATATATATCTAACAATGCGATGATATAACCTTTTCTTCATGACTTTTGCAATGAATCTTTAAGTTTAACATGTATTAAAATTATGCTTTCATATTATTGAATGAAATGTACCATCCCTCGACAATCTCTACCCTGACGTATTTATTTTTATTCGCAGAATATGAATCAAGTCCTAGTTTGCTACCTCCTGTTATTTTGAAAAATATTTTTGATCCAATTGTTCTTAGGCGGGTGGAATTTGGTGCAACCTATGTATTGTCTGACCAATGAGGTCTTTTCCATATTAGATATTCGCCTTGGTGTTGTTGTTAATAATTGGATGTCATTTTGAAGTAATTTAGAAATACTTATGGTATAGGCATTTATATTAATTAAAGTATGGTAGTGATGCTCTCTCTCTATAGGAGTATATCAGCTATATAATCAAAATTAATAAAAAATACCCTACATCCAATTCAATGTGTTTCTTGTCTTGTCTTAAAAATGCATAAACAACCACAAAGCCAATACTGAAATTTGCAAATTTCAGGCATTTTGTCATTAATAATGGCCGATTGTATATATTATTCTTTCGAATTATATGATATGATGATGGAATTATAGTTGTGAAAAATAAGAAAACAGGTAAATTTTAAGTTATTTTTATAGGTGTGATGAATTATTTGTAAGATTATGGGGTAATATTTTTTTAAAGGCAATTTATGTAAACCTAGTCAATGAAGTTTAGTCATAGGTGGAAATAAAATTCAATCATAGTGGAGAAATTTCTCATCATCACAGGAATCAATCCAGAGGTTGGTTTCGATATGTGAAGATGTAGACCACCCTTATTTAGCCCTGATTCTAGTGAAATTTGGACATTCAGGGTAGGGGCTGCGATTTGGTTTTCCTACACCACAATTTGGTTTCCCATAAAGTTCCAGGCCTGGGAGAGCTCAAAAATTTGCTTGTAAATCTAAAAATGATTGTTATAAGATATTTTTTTAGTTAAGATTCCAAATACTGTACATATAGCTTCATATAATAGCATCATGCAGGTGGGAAAGGAGTAGGGAAGGTGTGCATGGTGGGATGAAGAGGAGAAAGCAGAAGACTGACACCTGAACCAGAGCAAGTTTTAATATGCATAGTTTTAATTATGCATGCTACAACTATTGATCATCAATAGAAGAATGGATAATAGGGCATGATGAATAAAATTAATGCAGAGGTTAGTCAGTGTATAACTGGGTAGCCTGAATTAGGTTGTTGAAGTATTTCAGAATGTAGATGAAATTATGCAAATTTGGGTAAGCTAGAAAAGAAGGAAACTGAGCAAATAAGATTTGCAGGTGGGAAATGATAAGGATAGGGTTAGATAGGCCGGTGATACGAAGTTATCCTCCATTGAACCTGTTTTTAACTCGTTTTTCATGAAATTGAGAATGATTTGACAGGAAAATGAAGGAGTAATAGACAGCTACTTTAGATGATGAAAGTTTTAATTTATCATTCAAGCAAGGAATTGGTATCATTGTTGGCTGGCTACTCAGGATTACAGCGTGAAAAATGAGTTGAGGATTATTTTCATAAGATCAAAATTAGTAGTCTCAAAGCTTGAAAGGTAAAGAAAGGGACCCTGAATGGATTCTTGAGGGTCATCTTTGGCGACTGCAAAATGGTAGATTTAAAATAGGAACTTGTGATAGATGAGTTATGTTCATGACGTGAAATCTACCTGTTAAGAAATTATTACCATGAGCTTATTGTATCACCTTCACTCCATCCCGCATTTCTTATTTACTCTCTTCTGCCTTTAAAAAGAAATGACGATGAGAAATCCACAGAATATAGCCAGGCGCTTTTTATAGGTGTGCATTATAATTGAAAACGACCTTTCCACAGTCTACCACTTCTTAAGTTTCCCTCGACTGCGTGAGCTGCGTAAGATTCATTTTCGTGATAGTGCATTCAAAATCAATTGATTTATCCCTACTTTCTTGACATGTTCGAACGCTAGCTGTATTTATTCTTTGCAAGAAAATCGGAATTAAAATGTTGCGACTCTAAGCGCTATTGTATATTTGTCTACGACCCGGTTATCTGTTCTGTGACATATGTTCGCTAATTAAGAATACCCAAGTTATATTAAATGAATGGATTGCCTGCTAAAGAATGATACTTTCAGCGTGTATTCGCGGTAAGGATCAAGAAACAATTGTAACACTATCGTTCATGGATGTAGAGGGATCATAGATTTAGGTGCTAGGACGGCGGAATCCTATGCTCAAATTTTTCTGACAGTGAAGGATAAGATGTGTTACGGCCAATCAGTTGATGACTTGAATGTCCTCCGTGAGTGTACTATTGTCGATCGAGGACTGTAGCAGCAAACTTCAGAGCTATTAATCGCTGTCTACATCCTAGGAAAATGTGCGCCCAGTAAATGAATTACGTCATAAAACTTTTTTCGCGTCAACATTCCACGAAGTCTAATTATTTAGGTGTATGCATGTAAATTCCTAGGGCGTGTGAAGGGACAGATGATGAATCACAGACAAACAGAGTTGAATATGCCGAGTGTGAATTTTTGGTGCGATAGATTTATTCGAACAGTTCTCTGTCAGAACCTCCATACGTGATGACATTCAGTTCCAAATTATTATATGTTTGATGCGGCTTAGATATTTTTTGTCCTGACGGAAGAGGCCAACATTTATCATTGTGCAGCAATTTGGGGTACTCCATTGCTTGATAATTTTATATTTTAGTGGCCCCTAAACTTGGCACCCGAGGGAAGTTACTGCTCTACCTCAATCGCCTCTGGTAAGTAAATTAATAAGGTCCCCGTGTGAAAATTGAATTATGTTAAGTGATGCATACTTTAATTTATTAGTAGTGTAACCCTTAAATACAGTGGTGCTCTTCGTAGACTGTAAAAGTGTTTGCAGCGCCTACATGGTCCATTATTGAGTTCCACTTTCGTCGGTGTACTTATGGTTGTCTTAACTTCATTTCAAATTTTCCAATTTCTCTTGCATCTGGGAAATAATTAAACCTTCATGGATTTAATTAATTATGCAGCGAAAATTTTTATTACTCTGTGGCTATCCTTGATTGATCAGATGTTAATGCGAATGAAACAGAATTTGCTTAAGATAAATCGGCGCTGTTATTCAAAGTCAGTTATCTGCATTTGATTAGTTACCAGAAAAAACCACTGTGGTAATCACTCTGTGATTGGATTGTTTTGAAGAATTACTTGCTCTTTATTGGTTAGAATTTCGAGCGCCAGTTTCCATCATGCTAACGGCACTGCCAAGTCGGGGACAATAGCCTCAAGAGGCAAAGTTTAATGTTACCCCTTTAGTACTAACAGGGGATTAAAATTGTGCAAAATGATCTTTTAGGAAATGAACTATGAAATAAGAATGGTATCTTTTTCAAAATGTTCGTTGAAAGGTTTTGTGGGAATTCACGGTACTTACGTGTTTTTGTTGTCTTGAAGAATGACGGTTTCCTCCCATGGCGGCATTATGTTGACCCTTGGCGAGGATAGAGGTGAAATGCTGAGTGAAAGCGGAAAAATGACCGTTATCGCTTTCAAAATATTTTCAATGTAAGTATTATTGAATTTAAATATTTAAATTTTCTTGGCGCGTCACCCTTCTTGCATTAAATATGTAATTATAGAGAGTTAATATGAACACTCACACAATATTAACCCAATCCATTTAGTTATTGTCTATTGCATTCCAGCGGCTTGCCAATTATCACTATACTTAATAGGGTTTGGGTGCTGGCCAATAACTTGATGGCGTTTAGTGCTATTAACTATTTCATTATTTAACTGTACCATAAAAATATTTTGTTTTCGAATGATTCAGCTACCTTTCTATTAATTATTCATTAATAAATTAGAGTATTATGGAAGAACACATTTGAATAATATTCGTAGATGTAAATTTGCTTACCAGTGAATGTATATTATGCAGTGATATTTGTAATAAATAACCAATGTTTTCTAAGAAAATTTGGGCTCATGTTTCTAAGGAGTAGTTTAAATTTGGTGATGATTTGTTTTAATGTTCAGCAGGCATTAGGAAAATCATAATAGCAGAGAGCTATTGCTCCTTTCTGAGGGATTTTATGCCTAGACGATAGTGATTTGAAAGGGCTGGCCAACTTTGGTCACGTACTGACTCGCCTGGCTTATCCAGACAGGCAATATGTTCAATCGTTTGTACAGGCAATATGTTCAATCGTTTGTTCACCGCCTAATCCGTCACCGCCTAATCCGCCTGTGCCGTAGTTTCTCGTGTCATCCAAGCCATTATGTCGTTTTAGGATTCTTAATGAAGAGAAGCTATGATTTATCGTACCCATAGAAACACCTCTACACCAAATTATCAACGTTATAATGACATATTTTTAAAGTAAATAGTTCCATTATGATAGGAAAGCGGTAAAAATGGCTAGGTCTCAATAGTATATACACCGAATACCACGGCAGTATGCTTACGAAATTGTAAGTAATTACATGTATATTTTAAACATATTGCGGTTCGGTATCGGACTGCGCAAGCCCCTCTTCGCATCTTAAATACTATCCCAGCTGCACCCGCGTTGATCCATTTCTTTTCTCTAAACAATCTTTGAGAAATGGACTCGATGAAAACGTTAATAGTGTCATTTAGGCGCTAATGGTTTTCATAAGAAGCAAAATAGATCGCTTTTGAGGTGATATTTGTAGGCAAGATGCATTTTCAAAGGCACGATAACTGTTAGAACAGTAGATTTATTTAAAATTGAGGCATAAACGGTTTTGGTTTTGTGAATTTAATACCTCACGTTAACCGACGATTATTATTTTCGTGCGTCGTAAAAATAAGTTCGTGCGCCTTTTAAAATGGAATAATTAAGGAAACGGCGCTGGTCATTTTAAGGGAAAACTCAAGGTGTAACTTGAGCAGAAGAATTTACCAGCTGTTCATGAGGCAACACTCCCTGGTGCACATTCGTAAAATTCGGTTTCGGACACTTCGGTAATGTGACACCGTTTCACATCCGAGTCACGCTGCTACCCAGAATTAGTCGAAAAAAGCCCGGCAGGAGGTGAGAATACCTTGTAAGCCCAATAATCAAATTTTCTGTAGACAAGGGGTAGGGGCAATTTCATTTTGAAAGGCCTCAATAAGACCGTATTCGAGAAACTTCAAGAGATGCGCAGCACAATATTTTTTTTACAATTTTACCGTGTCTTTGGTGACTATTTCATTTTATTATCTTTTCTTACTCATTGACATTTGAGATATGCTCTTTAGATCATAAGATAATTACTTAATGAAAGAAGGAAACAAGTAAATATATAAAAAGAGAAGGATTCTGCGAAATTAGAATTGATTTATAATGCCGCACTTAATGACCTAAAGGGCTTAATTGACACTGGGTCCTCACCTCTGTTTTAGAGTTAAACTTGGTTGAAAAGTTGCGTAAACAGAGGAAAAATTCATTAAAAATATATTTCCCGAGAGCTAATGTGAATTTTGGACTACTTATTTTAGTCAGGCAAAGCGCTAGAAATTTTCTGGTCTGCCTTATATGTTCATGGTTAGGTCTCATATTGCCATACACTGAGCCAATTTTTCTATCTAAAATACGAACTAAGTTTATGAGACATCAGTAGCGCATTTCCCGTAGGACATGGAGCAAAGCATTGTCTCCTCCGGGAAGAGGAAATTTTTTTATGGACGAACAGTGAAAACTATGAAATTTTGTGCTCTAGTAAACAACTCGTCAGTGATAAAGTTCTACATTACTTTTTTACCTACATTATTTCATTCCTCAGTTCCAGGTGCATGTAATCTAGTTACAAATTGAAAAGATTCAAGTCGCGTCGTAAAAATGAAGTGTATTGACAAAAACTAAAATATTTTAAATGATAAAATATTTTATCCTTGTATTTATCATTGACTGATTATGATACAATGCAATGAAGCCTACGTCGCAATGTAAACATATCCTTTAAACATTTGAATTTTATTTACCCATCACTTTTTTTACTGCGTTCTGTTTAAAATCCTTACCCTTTTTCCTTCCTCCTCTGGTAGGGGTAAAAATATTCGAGTCAAAGTCAGCCGCACACCCTAGCGGTGGCTGGCAGGGTACTAAAGCATACAAAACAATTAAAGTATCGTCTTACTTAAACAACCAACTTTCCGGGCCATACAATACCACACCCCATATCAAAGTTTTTTCTTAACATTCTTTTTCAGCATCCCCTCCTCATTAATCCCCTCCTGGTGAAACCTTTTTTGCCTAACGTAATGCTTCTCCTTATCTCCTGACTACTTCGAGCTTTTTGGTCCAAAACACTTCCAAGATAGGCAAACTCTCCCACCTGCTCTAGTTACTGAATTCCTGTTTTAATATTTAATTTAGCTTTCCTCTCTCTGGAAAACTAAATAACCTTTACTTTGTTTACATTGATTCCGGTCCCATGTCATTACACTGATTGTACCATTCGTACAGAAATGCATCCAACCCTTTGGCCGACTCGCAAGCTAAAGCTTGCTCATCCGCAAACCTAAATGATTTTATGTTTTTTTATTTCTTTTATTAGGTAATCTACCGGTTAAGGTAGGTTTTTGGATGGACATAATTACTAATCAAATAATTTGTGACCCCTAGCAAAACACAACATCCTACTTTACATCAGGTCCCTCTTCAGCTCTGAGTACTTTCTTCCTCCCTTCATCCCGTCCAACATCCCTATCCTGTTCCTTCCCTTTCCTCGTTTGCCTAACATTCTCCCCTCAATTACAGTCTTCAACATCCCGCTGTCGGTCAATACCCCCTTCATCCACTTTTCCTGCCTCCATAGGATTGCTCCTAACAAACCCCTCTCTTCGCCCACCAAGTACTTCCTGGCTTGTTTTCTTCTCGGTCCATTTCACCTTCTCCATTCTTCTCCACGCCCACATTTCAAAAGCCTCCAGTCTACGTCTATCCTCCTGCTTCAATGACCAAGATTCCGTGCCGTACATAGCTACGCTCCATATCAAAGTTTTTACGAGTATTTTCTTAACATCCTTATTCAACGTCCCCGTCATCAACTCCCTCCTCCTTGTGAAAGCCTCTTTGCCTAGCGCAATTCTTCTCCTTACGTCCCTTCTACTTTGACCGTGTTGGCCCAAAACACTACCGAGATACGTAAACTGTTCTACCTGCTCTAGTTTTTGCCCTCCTATTTTAATGTTAAGCTTAGCCTTTTTCTTTCTAGAAAATCGCATAACTTTTGTTTTATTAATATTGATTCTCATCCCATACCTGTCGCACTGAATTTCCAATTCACTCAGCAATGCTTGCAACCCCTTGGCTGACTGACAAACCAAAGCTTGGTCATCAACAAACCTAACTGATTTCCCGAATTCCCCGCCCACTTTCATTCTTACCTCCAGTTCTTCCCATGCCTCTTTAATCATTTCCTCTGCATACAGGTTGAACAGCAATGGTGATAATGGGCAACCCTGCCTTACACCTCTTCCTAACACTGCCCATCCGGACTCCCCGTTCCCCACTCGCACCTGAGCAGTCTGAGTCATGTATAGGTTGCGGATTAGCCTCCTTTCCCTTCAATCTATTCCTATTTTCTGCAATATACTCATTAGTTTTTCCCAATTCACTCTATCAAACGCTTTTTCGAAATCTACGAAACAGGCAAATACCTCCTGGTTGTGTTCTATATTCCTCTCGATTAATAATCTCATTACTGCAATGGCATCACGCGTACCTCTCCCCTTCCTAAACCCAAACTGATCATCCCATCAGTAATCATTTGCCGTACTCTCTATCCTTTTGTTTACGATCCTAAGAACAACTTTAGCTGCGTGGGATATCAAACTTATTGTCCTATAGTCCTCACATGACGTGGACTTTACCTTTTTCGGAATAGGAACTAAAACTGATCTCACAAAGTCTTCCGGGCAGATTCCTTCCTCATAAATACTACGGATCAGCCCATATAGTCTCTTCCTCCCACATTTTCCTAAGCATTTTAAAGGTTCCGCGGGAATGCTATCCACCCCCACGGCCTTATTTAGTTTCATCTCCCTTAATGCCCTTTCTATCTCATTGTCTAGTATGCCTGGACCTAAGCTATCTTCCTCTACGTCATGTTCATTTTCTATGTCTAACTTTATTGGTCTAAGCTCTTTACTATACTGTTCTTCTATATATTCCTTCCATCTCTCTTGAATCTTTCCTGCGTCAACTATTACCTTACCCGCCTTATCTCTAACTGCTCTCGTTGATCTCCCTTTCTTACTTCCCGATAAAGATTTAACTTCGCTGTACAGCGCACCGATTTCACCCTTCCTCTGCAGACTTTCCATGTCCGATTTTATGTAGTCTTCTTAAAATTTCATTCCTTCTTCATTTCTCCCCATGTCTCCTTTACCATTTCCTCCTCGTATGCGCTGAATTATAATGGACAGCCTGTCTTCCTGACACTGTGCATTCCCTCTCTCCATTCTTCACGCGCACCTGAACAGTCTTGAGTCTGGTACAGGTTGCGGAAAGTCGCCTATCATTCCAATCTTCTCCTATCTTTTACAATTATCTTGAAAACTTTTACGTTGTAAATCATATGTGGTAATGTACGCCCCTGTCTCTCTCATGCCCATACTGACTCCCCACCCGCCACTCCCGCCCGGGCATTTTTAGACGTGTGCTGGTTGCGAACAACTCGCCTGTTCCTCCAATTTACTCCTATCTTCTGTAATACGTCAATTAGTTATCCGAGTTTATTCTATCGAATGCATGTAAAAAATGCGAAACGTGCAAGTAAATCCTGATTGTAATAATTTTAGTTATTTTAGTACCATTCAAGTCAACGCTAGGGTTTGTGGCAGGGGGTTAATAAAAACCAGACTAATTTTTACCCGAATATTTTTACCCTCACCGCGGTCGGACAATGTCATTATGATCCCTTATCGTTCCTGGAAAAATGACATCTTGAATCTCTCTGTTATACTCTTAATCTCTCTAATTTTTGTAACTTGATCTCTCCTATCGTAGTACGATGGGGGTAATAATACATTTTAAAAATTACTGCTAAAGAGACTCCCAATTTATGCAAGAGTTTCAATCTGTACTTTATCCTTCGCTCCGTGAGTGATTCCCAACTTAGCTGCTCTAAAATTTTGGACACGCTACTAAGTTTATCATGACGTTTTACAACTTTTACAACTCTATCTCTTCTACGCTGCACCCGATCCAATGCGGCAATTAATCCAACTTCGTGAGGATCCCATATACGCAGCGTATTCTAAATGAGGCCTAACCAGCGAAAGATAATATTTCTCTTTGACGTTTTCTTCATATTTACCTAGTACTCTTAAACTCTTTCGGCAACCTTGCTGATTTTTTATCAATAACTCCTGACTATCGAGTTGTCTCACAATCGAACTAGCAGCTGTATGTTCCATGACTTTGCATGAAATGGATATGAGGTAAATAGGTCTGTATTTGCTCAATTACTCCTTGTCTCTCGTATAAAGTCCTCTCTTTGTGTGATCTCATTACTGCTATGGCATTACGCGTACCTCTCTCTTTCCTGAATCCAAACTGGCCTTCTTCCAAGTAATCCCTCCACTCCAAATAGCTCCTTTTTCAATCCTTTTATTGATGATCCTAGGAATCACCTAAGCTGCGTCCTCAATCAAACTTATTGCTCTACAGTCTTCACATACGGCTGCCTTTCCCTTTTGATGGGATAGGAACTAACGCTCGCCTCACGAAATCTTCCCGCCCTAATTCCAACCTCATCAATACTATAAATTAGCCCATAAAAACCCTTCCTACCACCTTTCCCTAAACTCTTAAGTTGTTCTCCCGGGATGTTTTATGTCTTAGCTTTATTTGATTTCAATTCCTCATTACCTTTTCAATCTCGCTATCAACTATGTCTAGACCTAAGATATCCTCATCTACGTCATATCCTCTCTCTATGTCCACACTTTCTGGCCTGATACCTTTGCCATATATATCCTCTATGTGCTATTTTTTATTGCTATTTCAATATCCTGCAAGCCACCGATAGTGTGTGTGGCAGGGGGTGAATCCAGAAACCTTCACCAGAATCTGGTGAAACCAGACTAATTTGGACCCGAATATGACCCTACCCCGATCGGACAATGTTATTCTGAACCCTTATCGTTCGTCCATCTTTCTTGAATCTTACCCTGGTCAATCAATAATTGCTTGCGTATCTTTAATTCCGGGAACGGATTTTCTCGTCTTCCTTTCTGGTAGAGTTTTCACCTTTCTGTACAGCGCATAAATTTCATTTTTTCTATGCAAAGTTTCCATATCCTTGTGCTTTGTCTTACAACATGCTATACACTTAGAAGTAGTTTTTAGTGGAGGCGACCGACAGGTAAGGTCATTCCCGCCATTTGGGATTGATGGGAAAGGAAGGGTGGAGAGAAACCCGGCGTCGGCTTAAGCTTACTCTTTTTGAAAGACGCCAAGGGGTTCGCCGTTTAACGTCCCATCCAACGGACGTCGTACTCACACAAAGTGCTCTGCAAACAGCACCTCAAGTAGGGATCGGGATACCACTGAAAAATATATTTTTCTCCAGGATTTGTTGTCTCCGGGTCCTCTCGGTGGGAAGTCTGTACGTTAGCCACCGTACCATCCAGATCCCCACTATGCACTTAGGTAAATGTAGATTGTGAAAAGGTGTATAAGTCGTAATACTTTTGGCTTCACTCAGTGGAAGTTTTAAATACCCTTTGAAAAAAAAGCAATCGAACTATTCAAATATTGATAACGCGAGATATGTACACGAAGTTTTCTCATAACGTTGGAACGCGCCGTACCAAATTTTCTCGAATGAAATTCTGTCATTCGTGAAATGTCTTTTGGGAACACAAAAATGTTTTCCCTTACCGTATGGACCCTTGTTTTCAATTTTGGATAAATTGTAGTGGAATTTCAAAGAAACGAACCATAGGAAACATGGTTTTCAGTCATTGTGGTCCCGATACATACTAGTGGGGTATTTTTTTCTTCAAAATGATTTGACAGTTTCTTTTTGGAAAAGAATACGTATTGTTTCTGCAATATCTGAGAATGTTTAACAAAAATAAAGAGTTGAAATTCTATCGACAACCTGATTTCCCCTCGAAACTCGGATGCTACATCGACTACAATGCGATACTCGGATGTTCTTTTGGTGTGACACCCGATTCGGAAGAGCGCGCTCTGGTAAAGCCTTTAGTACGAAGTTCGTCTCATTGCCGATAGAGTATCAGGCAAAGGAGTGCTCGGCGCCGTTGCGCCCAAGCCATGCGGCCGACTGGGCCATGGGATACGACCGACCGCCCTATCCCCCCGTCGTGTAGTCGGCGAAAAGAGTTTCTATCGTTCACCTGGCCCTCTTCCTTAAGACACGTGCTATTGGGAGTCGCCACCCAAGGACCTCGCCCCCATCGTGTGCTCACTCATCTTAGGTTGCTTTGAAGTACGCCATTTGACGTTATGAAATGTTGTTTAGTAGCGGAGTGAAGTTTCCGGCAACTGTCCAAGAGGCTATCCTAGGGTGCAGTTGAAGAGAATTTTGTCCTCTGAGTGACTTTCGGGCCGGAACATCAATTGCTAAGGTAAAATATCATTAATATTTAATTTTTTATAAGTCGAGAAGAGTAACAGTTTCAGTCATATCGTTGTTTCAAAATTATTTGGGTAAATGTATCAATTATTTATAATATTTCAACAATTTTAACAATCTGAGAGTCTTAATAGGTCTTGGATGGGCACTGCCTTGTGGTTATGAGTAAGTGGCACGCTTACGCGAGATTACCTCGTGTCTTTGATGAGTCAACAAATAACTCATTTTATTTAACAATTTCCTCCAGTGTAGTAATAGCACTGCCCAGTGATCAAGCGGCACTTCTTTTGTACATATCCATAATAGTATTGTGTATATTAAACTGCTTTTATGTTTGTTAACAAATGCTAGAAATCGACGGTTGTCATACTATCATCATGATGTAAACATGTTGAAATTTATTATTTTTGAGGTTGCGATTAGAAACACGCCCAGCTGAAAGAGAAAATCGTTACATTTTTCTCCGCCTTTGCAACTGTGCAACTTACCATCAAGTCTTCGAAACTCCCATATGGCTCAGTGTGGAAACAGCTGCGTCGGCCGCTGCTCTTTATTGGTAGCGGAATTATTAATGTTCCCCTTCTTAAGGGAGCCCCAAGTGGACTGGACTTGAAGGGTGGAAAACCTTGCAATAAACATTATTGCTCTTCACAAAGAAGTGAGTTCTTTCCATCGGCAAGTCTGAATTTACATTCTGAATTTTAGAGTTACTTTTACCATTACAGGGAAGCTTTTTTTTGACCCTTCTTGAATCAAATGTATTCTAACTAAACTTAAAGTAACGATGGACTTGGCTGAGCTCGTTTGTCATTTTACTGTTTTCACCCGGAGCACGGTTCTTTTTAGTTACTATCTTACTAGATGTTACCTTTTTAATTCATTTTTTAACATTAAGTAAATTCACTGTGATAATAAGCCTTAGTAAAGGGAAACTATTGCCGCTGAACACCTGGTCAACCTTTAAGGGACTTCATTTTCGATGTTTGACACGATTCACACGTATTTCTGTTATACCAGGATAACCTGGCGCCCTCAAATCATATCACAGTGTAGTCAGGATTTATAAGAAAATTCCTATTCCATTTTCTTACATTATTTCCTTTAATAGATTGGTTGTGGTTTTTCTGTTAAATGGATGGAAGAGGAAGCTTACAAAGCTGGTTATAATTCGAATTAATAATAATAATCCGCTGTAAGAATTGACTCAGTGTTAACCATTTTCCCTCAAACATCGTGACTTCCTCCATGGGGATAATAACCTTCATTCAGAGTTATAATTTTCCGTCTTTTTTAGAATATCAATATTAAAGATTGTAAAGGTTTATGATAAGATGTTACCTTTTGTGTTCTTCCAGTGAGGAAAAGCAAATGTGAATTTTATGTATTAGAAAATAGGCATCTCAGGGGGCATTATTATTGTGGTAGTCAACTTTTAAGGTAGGTTTTGGATGGGCACACATTGAACAGCGCTTCATTTCTTATTTTCTTCTAACAAGACAACATGGCATCCAAAATTACATTAACGTTTCTTCAAATCCACATATTTTTACCTTCATTCATTCTGTTCAACATGCCTATCCTCATACATACTCTCCCTATCTCGGTCGCTTGACGTTCTCCCCTCTGTCACAAATTTCAATATTCCATTCCCAATAGCAAATGCTCTGCATCTACCTTTCCTACCTCCTTTAGATTTCTTCCAAAAATCCTCTAATCTCGTCCACAATGCCTAGTATTTTATCGTTTGTTTTCCAATCCGTCAATTTTACCTTTTCCATCTTTCTACACATCCATATTCCAAAAGCTTCCACTCTACGCTTATTGTCTTGCTTGAGCGAATATATTTCCGCTCCACACACTATCACTCTCCATATCAAAGTTTTAACTAGTCTTTCCTCAGCATCCTGACTAATGTCTCTGTAATCTGTAATCAATTCCATCCTATTGAAAACTTCTTTTCCCAACGATATTATTCTTATCGTGCCCTTGTGTACTTTGACCATTTTGGTTCAAAATTCTTCGGAGATTGGTAAACTGTTCCAACCTCTCTAGTTTTTAAACTCCTCTTTTAATTTTTACTTATCCTTTTTCTTCGAAAATCTCATAAAATTGCTTTGTTTACATTGATCCTTTTCCTATTTCTATCAAACTGCTTTTATAATACAAACAGCAATGACTGTAGCTGACTGACCGATTAAAGTATGATCATTCGCCAATCTAACTAATTTTATGAATTCCCTACCGATTTTCATTTCTACCTCCAGATCTTTCCCTGCCTCTTTTACCATTTCCCTCTCATAAGCACAGGTGATTATGGACACCCCTGTCTTATCCCTCTTCCTAATATTGCCTATCCCGACTCTCCATCCGCCACTCGCACCTGGCAGTCTGTGACATGTGCAGGTTGCGGAAAAGTCAACTACCCCTCCAATGTACTCCTATTTTCTGCAAAACATTTAGTAATTTTACTCAATTCACTTACCGAACGTCTTCTAGAAATCTAGGAAAAAACAAATACATTCCGATTGTATTCTATGAACCTCTCTTTTAATGATCTCATTAATGATGTCATGGTATTACGCGTGCCTCTCCCCTTTCTGAACCCAAATTAGTACCCCCATAGTAATATTTTGCCAACCTCTCCATCCTCATATTGATGATCTTTCAAACTACTTCAGCTGTATGCGAAATAAAACTTATTGTTCTCTAGTCCTCACATCCAGTTTGTCTTTTTTGGGGTGGAAATTGTTGAACTGCCAATTATTAACACTGATCTAATTGAATCTCAGACCCAGTTCCTCCATCATAAATGCTACTAATTGGACCATGAAATTGTTCCGTCCACTTTATCCCTAACACTTATGCATTTCCGCAGAGGTGTCATCTGTACCCACGGCCTTACTTGATCTCTATTCCCTTAATGCTCTTTCCATCTCGCCATTAAGTATGCCTGGACTTAAGCTATCTTCATCTACGTCATAATCTGTCTCTGTCTACACTTGCTGGACTGTTAACTTTGCTGTGTTGATTCTCTATGCACTCCCTCCATCTCCTTGGACCTTTCCCGGTTCAGTTAATAAATTTCCTACCGCATGTCTAGCAGTGCGCACTGTTTTTATCTTCTTACTTTCTGGTGGCTTTTTCACCTTTTTATGCCGTGAGCTCATTTCTCCCTTTCTTTGTAAACTTTCCATATGCTCTCACCGCGTCTTCTACCATGTTTCTTTTCCCCGATTAGTTTTCCGCCACAGTTTATTATCCAACTCATTGTACTTTCTTCTCTCTAATTTGTGTTTATATCATATCATTATTTCTTTATCCTTTTACTGTGAACTATTCCTGTAGTTTCGTTCGCAGATTTCGATGTCTTTTGGAAGCTTTCATCATTCTTTTATTTTACTCGCCTCTTTATCCACAATCATATTTTTTAAGTATTAATATCTGCCCGGTACTCCATCCTTTTTGTTCTGATGGAAGCTTCTAGAAACTTTCTTTTTTCTCATCCATCCTGTTTTATTTTCTTAAATCTGACGGTACCCAATCATTAATCGTAAATTATGATCCACCACCGCTGCCAGGAAAGTGTGCAAATTAATGGTGCTGTTCCAAAATCTGTGCATAGCCATAATACGAGTATAGTCTAATTCATATCTTTCTGAGTTCTCGATCATTTTCGACGCATGGCTACGCCTATTTTGATGTTCAAACCAAGTGTTCGTTATGATTGAGCCATGTCCTCCGCAGGGCTCCACAGCTTTCTTTCTGTGATCATTTCTTATTCCTAAACCGTAGTCCTCTGCCTTATCTTCTTCGCTTCCTGTCGTGTTCCTATCCCCCATCACTATGCGTCCTATGTTTCCTTCCAGGAAAATTCATACTTATTCCGTCTAAATCTCAGAACAAATTTAAACAAAAAAGGAAGCCATTTTTGCAAAACGTTTTGTCGGTATCTCAATATGCTGATTCAATGATTTTCAGTCTCCGGAGCTACCAAACTCTAATATGTCTCGTTGCGTAATTGATTATTGTAAAACTAATTACTCCATTCATATCTTTTTCAAGATATGTATTTCCTTTCTCAATGAAGAACTTGCAGGAGATAGTTTCTCTTTCCTGTTTATTTTTTATGAAATAAGAGTGACGAGCTCCATAGTTGGATGGTAGTAGACAAAGCAATATTCGCCTTGAATTATGGGAGGAATCGAACGACTATTTACTTCAACGTGCTAAATATTGTATTTAGACAGTCCTTTAATTATTTACCGATTTTTAAGCTGCTTCTTCAGCATGCAGTTGACAGCACATGGAAAGATTACCAAATTATCTCATGGAAAAATGTGTCAGATTACACTAAAAAATATTTTTTCCATCTAGGGACTGCAGGGTATATTTTTTCCGTTAGAAAATGTTTTGAACCAGGTGCTTCCAGAGTATATTTTGCATTTCTATCTATCGAAATCAAAAACGTTTTGTCTTGAATGAGTATGATTGCTTTTCAATGGATAAGATTAATTTGTCAACAACATCTTGCAGTCCAAGCCCACGCCTATTAACTTGTATCGTCTCGGGAACGTCAGATGCACGGCTGTTTTCTTTTAATTCTTTCTTCCCTTGAGACATCCATTTTTATCATTTTTACGTAGCCATTTGTCCGACGACCCAAGTGTCGCCGCACCTGTTTCGTGTACCCGCCGTTGTTCCTTCCCTCGCATTGCTTTTCTCAGACCCCTCCCCCCCAAGCCGTGTTCCCTGCTATCCTAGTACTCCCCCCTCTCCCACCCCCGCCAGGTCGGAGCTCTCCCTTTCCCCCTCCCCTATCCTCTCCCGGAGACAAGTCCCTCCCATCTCTCTTTTATCCGTCACATCCCGCGAGACCCTCTTGCAAACCTATCCCCTCCTCGTCTCTCCCGCTGCCCCCCTCCTCTTTCTTGCACGCCTCCCTTTTCCATCTTCCCCCGCCGATACCCTTTCAACCCCTCTCCCCTTTTCCTCTCCCTCCTCGTATCCTCCACCCTTGAAAACCCGCCTCAACACCCGATCCAGACATCTTCCACACCTGCCCCCCTTCCATCACCGTCACCTGCTCCGTCTTGACTCGTGCGCCCCTTCCGCCTCTAATCCCTTTCGATACAGCCACCCCACCACGCCCTCGCCTCCCCTGGCTCCCTTTCCTCTCCATGTAACCCCCTTCCTCCTCGCAAGCCTCTTCCTCTCTCTCTCACGCGATCGTTTTTTTATTTAATCACCTCGCCATCCCGCATCGTTGTTTTTCCCTCAGGCTCCTTTGTTGTGGACAAGTGGAGGTTCCGTTCGTTTCGTTTACGATATGCTCACCGAACATTATAATTTTTTTTTCTTCGGTCGTGATTCACGAGCGGTTAGTCCGTCACGGGATTGGGAACACTTCGCGGGTTGTAAAAAAATCACCCGACGGGGGTGTGGAAATATCTGCCTGACTTGAGTGTTGAATCGAGAACATATTAACATTCAAAAGCATTGAAGCGCCGATTGGCCAAAGTGGGGTGACACTTAAAGTTTCCCAAATTCACGAAGCCTCGCAATCAAGCTAAGCCGTTTGACATGACTACAATATTACGGCCATTCACGCGTGGCTGCCACGTGGGTGTGATTACTTCCATGAAGTTGTGATTTATCAGAGTGGTGCCGATCATTATCTTGCAGCTATCAAAAGGGTAATCGGTGATCAAAATGTGATCCACCACAAATCTATTTAGGGCTGAATTAATCATTCATTCTAAGGATTCTATCGTGAGAACTCTCCTTTTATGCATCTGTATTTGTATTTTTTAGCGTCTTGCTGAAGTTTCTGCGTTAGGATACAACACATGGTTAATTATTTAGGCAAACAATTAGGAGTTTGAATCTTCCTTTCGATACTTTTTCATTTCCGTATTCCGTGTTATGTGTTATTTCCGTGTTGCGTGCTAGTATAAATGCATTATTAACATTGATAGCTTATGAATAGAGCCCTCGACTAAATTATGTAGATCACGGGGGCAATACGGTTGATATCACTGGACACCTATGATTTTCTGTACTAAGTAGTAGGAATGACCCGGTAGTTACCCAAGCGTGGGGCAGAAGATCACTGAAAATCTTGAGCTTCAATCGGCTTAGAACCTCGAAATGTGTATTTATAGCTAAACATGATTATTAGATTGATGTAGTTTTCAATGATGTTCCTCTATTCACTAAATCTCATATCATCTTAATTCCTCGTTTTTGTGCATTACATGCCTACGCCACATTCATTCTTAATGCTACGTTCGATTCATAACATTTTACCGTTCATGTTTCACGTCGGGAGATTACCATCGTTTATTTAAGTTTTAAGTTGTTATTATTAGTGCATTTGTTTTTATAAATATATCTTATCCTCCAAACCTCTCCTGGCTCGCCCTCTTCTGATTACAATGTATTTTTACCCTCTGTATACGTAACACAATTGTTTTCATAGGAAAATTCGGCTCATGGATTTCAACGGAAATATATTTTGAGATCCCCAGGACAAGTCATGACAATGTTCCAAAAGGTCTGTGTGTGTGCCCGTATAGGTTTATTGGGCATGACAATTAGAAAAGCTATAAATGTGAGCTAATAGGTAATTTAACACGTACATATGTATTTATTTGTGGGTCGCTGTAGTTCGGGGGTAGAGAGTTTGACTACTGACCCGGATTGGAGGGCCTGGCTCCAATTCCCGGGAAAATTCCTGTGGACACTATCAGCTCCATCCAATCAATGTGATTTTTTGTGTACCAGGTCTTTCTGGGAAACCATAACCGGCACAGGGAAAGGAACTGCCTCCCCTACTCTCTTGTGTGGATTTCATGCGCTGTCGGGCTTAGTACTGCGTGGACTCTACCATCACCTACCAAACCGACCTTTGGGTTGATAACTGTGTTAATGGTTTTTAATGGCAGTAATTTTATCCAGAATAAACGAAGTAGTTAGATTTTAGATTTTGGCCAAAATCGATGTACCGTGACTTTTTCGGCCTATTTTCGAGTTGTAGTTGCGCTGCCCCTAATAAATCCATTTAAAAAAAAGGGTGATATCTGTTTTTACTAAAACGCATAAGAATATCCGTGGATTAACACTTTATTTTTTCATTAAAATATGAAAGGGTTGAATAATTACTCTGTAGCTTGAACGCCCAATTCGATACGGATAAGAGATACTCGAACGTACAATTCGATATGGATAAGTGGATGAATTTTCTGTTATTTTACTATTTACCACTTCTAGTGCGCAAAATGCATAAAAGTCGTTCATATACGGATGTTTATTGCTTTCGAAACCTTTTGAATGTGGTCACCATTAAGCTGCGCTCTCACCGCAGGCTCATTTTCCTAATGTTACCAGGGCGAATGCCGAATCATGCGTCCCCAGAAGAAAAGAGATTGCCAAATAAATGACTACTTATTAATGACTAAACAGTGAAAGGAAATTATTTCGATAGAAATCCTTCATTTCACCTTGCAGAGGCTCAAAGTAAAACTTATAATAAGCGTAGGCAATGCAATATGCTACCATCCTAGTATACATAATAAATCCTGTCCCTTTCGTTGGCCATGAAAAGGAAACCCTTATGAATGAAGTAATGCATTGGTCACATCAGATTTTTTGTTCTGCTGTTATCCTGATCCCATAAGTCATTGATTTACATGTTTAACGTATTTAAAGCAACCTTCCCTCTCTTGTTGTGTTACTATTGCAAACCTTAACTAACCTCTCTTATTGCATATAAGGCGCAATTGTACTCTGTCTCTTGAACGTACTTTTTAGATACTCTTAAATCTAAATTATTTTTTCAACAAGACTCTCGAGTGGTAGAGATAAGTTATAGGTGAATCTCTTTGCTGTGTAACGTGCGAAATTTTTATGAAGATGTTATATTTGTGGGTAAAGTTATGTTACAGTACCTTCCAATCCCCGCCCCACTAATATTAACTAACATTAGATTAGCCTCCATACCTCCATCAAGATGGTTCACTTAATCAAAGTATGTTCACAAATATATAGCATAAACATTATGTGCGCTTTTCCTGCAGGCAAGCGAGGCACGCAGTGGGTCCAGTTCCAACCTGAGAGATTTCCAACCCCCAAATGTTCTGTTGCGGATCGTGAAATAGCGGATAGCTTTTTAATCGGGGGGCTGTGAGGGAGGACGCATGCAACCTCAGAGAGTAGGAAGGGAGGGATGAGCGATGAAAAGGGGTTTCCGGAGGTGCAATATGGAGGCAGTCGAGGGAGGTCAAAGGATCGGTGCAAGGCATTCCTCGTGACTTCTCCCGCCACCACTCGCTCCATTTCCCCTGGGAAACACCAAAGGGGAAGAGAAGAAAGGGGAAAAAATAAGAATAAGGGGTGAAGGAATCGCATCTCTCTCTCGCTCTCCCGACTTCCCTTCTCCGACTTGGTACGGAGAGAGGCTGTCGCTGAAATGCGCCCACTTGTCTAAATTAAGTCAATTGTCCAACTGCGGTTGGCGTTGGGCAGATAGGGAGAAGAGAGAGAGAGAGAGAGGTGAACGGGTGGGTGGGTGTTAGGCCGAGGGGGAGATATGGGGGCGGGGAAAGCGCTGGCGGGCGGCAGAAATATGGGAGGGTTGGCCAACTGCCAATCCTACTCCTCACCCCTTTCCCCCTCCTCACATTCACCCTGACCCGTACCTCACGTACATCCTCCATGAGCCTCCTCCACCACTTCCCCTCCT
This sequence comes from Hetaerina americana, assembly GCF_022747635.1. Taxonomy (NCBI): domain Eukaryota; kingdom Metazoa; phylum Arthropoda; class Insecta; order Odonata; family Calopterygidae; genus Hetaerina; species Hetaerina americana. The sequence goes on from NW_027286830.1 coordinate 1,222,141, forward strand.
CTCTCCACTACTTCCTCTCTCTCCTTGGCGACGGGGAGGAGTGGCGCCGGAGCGTTCGTTTTGTATTATCCCCCCTCCTTCCTCTTATTTCCCCGCCATCCGGACCTCTCTCTCTCATCTCAGGGAAGTCTCCTTCACCTCGCTCTGGGATTGTGGGGGAGAAAACGGAGCGGCGGCGGCGTCCCTATTTGGGTGTGAGCACGGAAGGGCGATGAGAGGGCAAATGATTCAAAAGTGATTGCTTGGGTGATGTAGTAAAATGGTATATTTCGTCTTCATGTTAGCGGCGAGGCTCTGTGTGGGTAGCATGTTTTCTGATGCCTCGACAAATAAACGGTGATTTTGTATTATGCAGTTCATCGAGTCTCAGTTTCCTAAGAAGCTGCAGGTCCGTTATATTTTAGTGTTGATGAGCTCTATTAATAGGAGGCTCTTAGATATGTTATTTAATAATGTATGCATCGGGTCTGAGTTTATTAAGCCGAGTTCATCGTTTATTTGATGTAGTACATTTTATTTTGTTGATTGCAATTATGCCAATCGGCGTTGTTACGTTGTCTGATGTGTGAAATTGTTCCGAATTCTGACAAGACTCATGAAAATAAGTTGATAATGACCATCTATGACTAGATTGCGTGTATGTATTATGTGCCGATAATTAAACCGTTAATCCAAATGGGTTTATATTTTGACACTACGGAGAGAGTACTAATGCTGAACCTTTGCTATAAACTTTACGATACTTGGTGCTTTGTCATATCAGCCTTTTTCTATCGGATCACGTTTTTGAAAAATAAATTATCTATTGTTTCTGGTAATTGATTACCAGAAACTGGTTCTGGTTGTGTTTATTTAGCGACTTAAAGAGAAACGTCTAAAAAACTGTTGAAGTTTACATAATCGGTTCCGCGAAGTTGCCTGAGACCATTTTTTTAAAAGATTTCTGCACTTACGGCTCAAAGGTTATTTTATGTGCGTCGATCTGATCACTTGTGAATCGGTTACCTTGGAAAACGCTATCCTGGCATGCTCGGCATATTTTTTGGTTTAAACATGAGTCTCTGTCAAAAATTAATGTTCACAAACTGAGCGTGGTTAAGCAATTTTGAAATTCTCACCAATCTAAGCGATGTCTTTCAATATCTTCCACGATGTGAACATATGAATGTAACTATAAGTTTAATGCCTAATGTAATATGTATACGACGATGGGTTAAATAGAAGAAGGGACTATTAGGTCTCAATTTCGCCCAAATAAATACCTCTATCTATCTAACGTTTGCCGCAATTAGTCTTTTTATGAAGTGCGCATCACCAGGATATTCTTCCCAGTAATGGAATGAGATAGACCGGAAAAGACATGAAAAAGCATTGTCTGCAGAAGACAATAAATAATTTAGTATTCAACCGACTGTTGGGAAGACTGGGATTTTGTGTCAGGGTCATAGCCGTAGACTCATTACTCATCTCCAATAATGATATTTTTTTAGAATACCTGGGTCATCGTTTGCGGCTTGGAGCAAGTTCGCTACAACTGCAGCACGAAATTCTTGACGCTAGGGATATAAAAGAGAGTGTGAAGAAACAGTTGATGACCATTCCGAAAAAAGAACATTGCCAATTGTTTTGAAAAGTGGAGGAAACGCTGGGATAAGTGTGTGAGGTCCCAAGGGTTAGTGCTTCGAAGGGGACTAAGCCCTCATTATTCTAGGTAGGCTATTATTCTCAAAATATTGCATGGTTGGATCCTTTCCGGGCAGACCTCGCATGTTGCAATTAAAAGATTAATTTCGCATATTGTTGGAAGATATAGCCAAAATATAACGGGTTCGAATAGTTCCAGGTTGACATCGGTTCAAATCTTCAATTGCTGAGAATTTGAGGGATTTTAAGGCCACGCCGTTTGTAAAGATCAATTTTTGACGGAGATTATAAAAAATACGTAGTACGACAGGACAAGGGTTTACCTCATTTTCTAATCTTCTGATCTACACATAAAGATCTTTTTTGCAGAAATCTGAAAAAAAACTTCTCAAGCAAGTTCGAGTTACCGGTTTACTTTATCATCCACAAATATACCTATATGGAATAGAATTGGTGTTACCGCATGGGAATTTGCTTGCTACACCAAAAGCTTGAATAAGAATACCTGATGAAATACCCAAATGAGTACTCCTATACCCATTTGGGTTCAGCAATTAAGGTACAGTTCTGTGTCCGAAGAATTGGAAGTTAATTTTTAACTTTCTTGTTACTTATATTCCGCTAAGACCGGGCTTACTACAGCGCCGGAATTCAATCACCCTTCCTGAACTACCTAAAATTCCACCAAACCAGAACTAAGGCCCTTACCCAAAATTAATTTTTCAGTTGTTCATCTCCCTCATCAACAAGTGTAATCGTGTAACTGCGCCTTCCTTATCAAAATACTTTTCATTTCCATTAGCTAATGTACTTATTAACTTTTTAATTTCTTTTTCAAAGTCTAAGAATGATAGTTGATAAGTCATTCCCTTGTTGGGGGCCAGTCGCCGAGTTTCCGCCGCTTTTGACAGTTACGCTTAAAAGTAGGCTAGATGAGTTCGAGTACATGAAGTGAGTAATAGCTCCAAAATGTCCAAAGGTGTGCAGCATTAATTTGTCCCCTTGATGTTATGAGTTTTTTTTAAAGGAGAATCGATTGAAATATAACTGGCCAACCTTCCCTTATAAACTATGTTTAAACTTCATATTCTACAGCTTAAGGAGTATACAGCGGATTTTAACTGAAAGAAAGAACGGTGAATGAAACGCAATGAGTTTTCTAATACCTGAATCGGTATATTACTGAAATATGATAAATCAGAAAAATACCCATTCATCGTATTTCTTATGAGATAACTATACATTTTTTACCCAAAAGATGCATGACGAAAGTATTCCAAGAGAGAAACCTTTTATCTCTTTACTGGATAACAATCAAGTGTTAAGTTATTTATTACGTTTTATAATTACGAACATTTTTCTCTGCAGGGTCTAATACTAATTTTCTGCCCTTCAGGTCTGCGTTTGAACTTCTCTCCGTAAGACAAATTGCAAAACGTCCTTCACCAAGGGTTCTTAGTGATCCTACCGTTTATATTAAGGCTACGCCAACGCCAATTTCGCCACTCAGATCTGTTACAGGAGTCCACCATAAAATATGGGAATCTTTTGATGGGCCGGCTGCTGATCCGAGCAGAGGGCTAAAAAGAGCTCAGTTACTCCTGCCAAGTTTCACGTGTGAAAAATCGGTGCGCTGCAAAATCTCCTGCTTTTTCAGAGATTGATCGGAAATGCTACAGAAAAATACACTATGATACTTTTAATTCTGTCAACCGAATGAGTATTATTGTACCTGGAGAATATTAGGGGGCTTAGAAAATTCTTTCCGTAAAATCAAAGAAAGAAGTGTCAAAATTATATAATGTGAACAATACCTACTATCAAACGGTAAACTGACAGTAAATATATCATTTCCTGCCTTATGGATATTAAAGTAACAGCTATTCTGTAGCATATACTATATGAGAGCTGTTCGATAAAGAGTGGTCTTAACTTTTTTATTCCCCTAATTGTGGTGAAAAATTTTAATTTTATGGTAGGTTGATTCGTTAATGTATATGTGGTACAGGTTTCAATGATTTGACTCAAGTACAGGGTGCGGCAGTCTCATGTTTAAACGTTCTGTTCACCTACGGCAACGATGGAAGTAATACGTGACGCCGAATCCAAATTTTGCTTTTCCCTGTAAACTATTCTGCCGAGGCCCATGTAATGCCAACGGGAAGAGTCTTATCTACATTATAGCAAAGCTGAAAGATGATTTAAACATATTAAAAATAAGAGAATTCAAAAGAAAGTAGGTCACCCAGCTCCAGTTACTGTTACAGAAATAAGCATCAACAACTCTGCAGTCATTGTGAAATGAGATCGTCGGACTAAGTTTAGAGCGCTATCAAAATACTGAACATTTGATTGAGTGCTCTCACAGGTTGGTAACATAAAAATTGCACATGAGACTTCTTTGTGGGTCCAGCGAAGAGTTTCGCATCCTCCCTATATTACAGACTCAGCCCTTTGTGACTTTTTTCCATTTTATTCCGCATATTAGAAAGCGTTTATATCCATTATAAAGGTGGTACGCGAACTACATGTTCCTTGCAGAGCTGCCGCTGAAGTAATACTGGTCGCAAATGACCTCAGCTGTCCGCCGCCTCCCCTAAAAACTAATACTAATATGTAATATTGGAGTCAAATCTATGAAACGTTTATCACTTACAAATAATACAATAAGCTAAATATATAACATAAAACTAACTTTTGGCGCAATAAGTTGTGCACACAAACAGGTTCAAGATCGCTTAATGAATAAGCCTCATACTTGAACAACTAATCGAATGAGTTAACAAAGTTTTTCCCAAACTATTCCTTTCTTCTGAAATACACAGCGCCCAAGCTCCTTCACGTCAAAAAGCTAATTCTATTCCTCCCTCTTCCCAGCCCACTTAAGTTTCCATCAATAACCCAGAGTGTTCAACCACCACCATACGCAAAAATAAAACCTTTGCTATTCACACCGGAATGACGTTGCTACAACTAGTTGCTATACACAACAACTCAATCCGTCTACCATCTCAATCCTACATTTTTCTAACCCCTCTATTCGTTGATAAAATAGATATGAGAAATATTATTATACATTTATATAGCATTAAATTTGCAGATGCATTGTTTGTAGAAACTGGCGCTGGGTTTGGCTGAAGATAATTCTCATTATTAAAAACAACTAAATAAGTCGGATGGTGCCCCTTGACCTTAAAAACTCAATAGAAGGAGAGTCTACATCCAAATCCTCTTGGCATCCATTAATTACTCATATTGTTAGCGTTCAAAGACTCTTCCATTTGTGCTAAAAACAAAGTATTTTTTATTTACCTTTACTTCGAGTATAAATTATTGCATAGAACTTTTTCTGCCGTTATTTTACTTCGCTGTATTGGATCCAAAAGGCAAAGTCAGCGTGAAGTGCTGCATTTTTTCGGGCCTAGAAATGGAGTAGTAATTGATAGGATTTCATTTAAAGGAATTGAATTTTTAGTTTACGTAAATAATTATTGGACGAATCACAATATTTTCAGAAATTTTTAGATAAATTACGAACTTCATAGAAGTATAATAAAGCACGTTTTGTAATTTTTTTAATATTAGAGAATAAAGAGAGATTACTTTATCATCTGAAGGATACTACCCACATTTGGGATTCACCATTTAATGTATGCCAGAACAGACTCGATTGCCATATTTTGCAAACTTGATTTTCAAGTCTATTTGCGAACAAGAAATGAGCTTCAGGTTCATAAATTTTACATTATATGTAAGTTTGTTATAACGAATAGATATAAGTTAATATAGTTTACCTCACGTAATGTGAGAGACCGTCGATGAAATGTAATGGATTGATGGTTGATGTTGATGGCGTGCAAGTGATGTGCGGAAATTGAAATGATACAGATGGTGTTAATCGAAACATTTCCTGTGAGCCACTGCCGCTGTTACGCTGGCCCGCCGATGTCCCGGCACGATTTTCTACCCCTCACTGTGCCTACCGAATGAAGCGAAAAGCGAGTTGAAACTGTCGTCCAAAATGTGGGAAGGCGCGAAGTATAGCGTTTGAAGAACCAATGATTCCTTTCCAAAGATTTACGTAGGTCGCGCAACGCTGGAACTATCGATGTCCTGTCGTCCCCCGACTCACGCCCACCCTCTCTTCTCCAGTTGCTAAATTTTTTTTCCCGGTAGTGAGGGAGGAACCACCCCTCCCGTAGGCCCGCACGCACACTGGGGTGGCCCCGCGCCTCACCCCCAAGTGCGACGCCGCCGCGCCGTCTTCAGCGCGCGCGAGTGCTCGGGACGTGTCTTACGGCGCGGCGGGAGGATGAAAGTTGGGGTTGGAGTGAGGGAGGAGGTGTTTAACGGGGGAGGGGGCGGTCGGGTGGGGTGCGGATCCTGCGTATGACGACGGGGAAGGGTGGAGGCTCGGGTGGAACGAGGGTGTCGTGGGGGTGGTGTGAGGGGGGGGGGTGCCGCACTCGATGGGCCAGATGCGTCCCATCTGCCACGCTCTCCCGCCTTCTCCCTCTCCCTCCGCCACTAACTCCCCCTCCTCCCCGCGGAATTTCCCCTTTCTCCCTCCCGCGGAGGGAGGCACCCCGAATACCTTACTCCCCCCTTTCTCAGGCGCCACCAGTTAAGCCCCCGTACCCTCTCCACCCATTTCCACTTCCTATCCCTCTCCACCACCCCCCTATCCAACATTTCTCCTGCCGTTCCACACCCCGTTCGCTCCCCGATTCCTTCACTCTCTATGTATATTTTTTCGCCTCCCCTTTTACTTCGCGTATTTTTTTAAGTTTCCTTAATTCCTCCGCTTTTCCAGCTTCTTCCCTCTCCTTCTTGCACCCATCTTTTACTTTCCCCATCTCGTATTTTGTGTTTCCTTTCCCTCCCTCGTTTATTGCTCTTCCGTTCTTTTTTACATCGTAGCACCAAGTATCGCTATTGACGTCAGCGGAGGAGCGGCTTTGTGCTGTATCTATATTTTTTTTTAAACGCACCATCGCCGATTTATTTCATCTTTGGTGTGTTTGCCCGCATTTTACTCTCTATTGAGTGGCGTGGAGCGTACATTTTGCCTCGGCCCATTTTTGTTACCACTAGTAATTTTTCGTCAGATCTTCACCATGGACGATATTGAGTGAAATACCGGGTTTGTCATTTATATTTTGTAAAAGAGACTAAGGCTTGCACTTACGCTATTTTTTAAGGGATGCAGTCGTGAACTTCATGATGCACGTCATCAGTATTTACCTGATTGGTGACGAATATTTTATACAAAAAGAATGTACAATGCAATTCTTCGCTGTGCTACTTTCGTCTCGAACCTAGCTTCTCTACGTTACCACGAAACATTAGAGTCTGGTTGCAAGATCCTTGATCGCAAGCTATATTTAGAGAGAAAAATCGGGTTTTGGATAGTGATATTCTCAAGAAAAGAACCGTGATTCTGTCCCAGGTTTAATATGGGGGTCGTCTACTATAAGTAGCATAAAATTGCTGCTTCGAGTATGATCATTTTAAGAGAATACCTGTATTGCTGGCATCCCGGATTTCTTTTTCTGGATTAAATATAATATGGCAATGGCTTTCGGTGGCGTGTAGGGAAATAATCAGAGGTATCTACAATTAAACAAAAAACTCGTCTGAAAATGGTGGGATTTCGTTTATAATCTATTTACTGTGATGATATAAATGCCATAAATAGAAAACATTCTTTCACGTAAATGTTTCATTAGGAAATTGGTCCAAATTGTGTTGTTAAATTTGAATTATCTCTATTAGGCGTCAAATAATACCATACAAGGTCCTTCCCAAAAGTAATAGGACTTATTTTTCCCGGATAAATGGACGGACTGCGGCGGTTTCTATGGCTGGGTTCGAGGGAGGGGAGTCTCTGGAAAGGCTGGAGGCCCGTGGTAGTTGGCTCTTAGCCTTTTCGGAGTGCGGCTCATTCGTTTGCGAAACCTCTACAATGTGACCTCGTTACACTCCGTCATGAACCGGTTATTGAAAAAGCGCTACGCCATCAAATTTTTATTGAAACTGGAAAAAACCGGGAAGGAGACTCATGACATGCTCAAGGCAGCTAATGGAGATATCGCGGTAACGATAATGGGTGGATCGAGTGTTTTTGAGGGGCACAAGTTTTTTCGGGAGGGTAGAGAAGATGTTGAATACGCCAAACGTATACGACGCCCTTCGACCTCAAAAAGTGACGAAAATCTTGCAAGAGTGGAGGTTTATTTGGACAGGGATCACAGATTGCGTTCGAATGGTGTTTTATGAACTTGGCATCCCTAAAAGTGATGTGCATCGACTTGTGACCGAAAACATGGGCATGAGAAAGGTGTGTGTGTGAAGTTGGTGCAGCGAGTACTCTCGGACGAACAAAAGGAAACTGGCGCAGGGATTTGCCAAGAGCTTCTCAGCCATGTGAGTGAGGATCCAATTTTTTTAGACAATGCCCCACCAGATTCCTCTTCCCCCGCCTCAAATCCGTGCTGAAAGGACGTCACCACGACTCAGTGGAAGCGTTACAAGAGGCCGTGACGAGGGAGCTTAGCAGTATTTCGAGCGCCGCCTTCCAGAAGGCGTACAAAGCGTGGAAAACCCTCTGGCATTGTCTGGAAAACTTTAGTTCTATGAATGTTGGAATGTATAATCCTTTTTCATTTCTAAATACCTTCGTTTGAGGGATCCTACTTTTACAAAGATGACCTTAAAGTCCTTAAAATGACAAAATTTGTCATAAACCTAGAACCACTGGTATTATCATCTGTGCTAACTTGCCTTACTTCTAAGTTTCGTGTTCCCAATTCTGTCTACTTTCTTCAGTGCTGGCCAAGATTTAATATGACATTAGTGTGCACTGAATTGTAGTGCAGGTAGTTTAAGTTTTTGAACATGTTGTCATCTATCTTTGTTGTCTATCACCAGCTCAATGTCTCACGCTTGACTTCAAGCGATTTCATTTTCTTTCATTTAGCAGCGTGATCAGCCCCGAAACCACGATGTATTTGCCTCCTTGCCTCTCTACTACTCTGACTTGGCTGATTCTCACCAGCCAATCAGAATCTCACACATTCCTTATAACTGTTCGCATTGCCTTTTATATGTTTAATATGATGAAGTTGAGAATGCACTGGATTTTTCAAATGTAATTGTCTTTATCTTCTGTCTTACTCTCCAACTCAATAAAAGATGTTATTTTTTTAGAATTACTGCGCTATTAGTGACCTCCGTTTCTTTAATTTTCACTTTGAATGAAAAGCGAAAAAAGCTCCTGGAGTGGACGCTAAATTACTGTTTAGCTGTACGTATATAATTTTGGAACATTTAGGTCAGTTCCTTGAAATTGGTGAGAAAGGTCTAAACGGTCCCTTGCTTGAGTTCCCTATAACTTTCCTCTACATTGCGTGACAGCCCCGTCTGTTCCTTACACTACTTAGCTGCACCGAGAACCTCCTAGTAAGAATAAGTCAATTTTTAATGTTTCAAAGAATCAATTCTGGTGATCAAAATTAAATAGAAATCCTTTCTCCAAGCTTCATGTGAAGACATTCGAAATCGGTCCACGTTTAACGGAAAGGAATTGGTGTTCGTCTGGTATACAAGCACCACGCTCGCCAGGTGGCGTGTCGTCTCCAATGGGGACAGCGAGAGATGTCCATGAGTTAGCGTAGGACCTCTCCCTACGCAAGAGCCCCCAAATATGACTAGAATTTGGGATTTATAGGGTATAAACGCCATTCTGAGTCCACATTTAAGTTCCTTGTCCTTTTTAGTCCAAAACAAGGAGAGACTCTTTCTGTCCTATCTCCAGATTACTACGATTACGACTGTGACCATTGGATCCCGTTAAGACCATGACAATGAATTTTAAAATTCAAGCCACCTAGGAGTAACAGAATTCGAAACCTTTCTTAAAAAAAGAAACCTTATCGGTGATGGTAATGTTTTTTTTATGCTACCAACGGAAGTACTTTAAAGAAGGTCAGCTTCGTAGACCTTAAGGCCATAGTGATGAGCCTCGGCAAAGAATATTTAAGTATTAAAAAGCAGATTGGGTCGCAGACCTTAGGTATGGATAAAATAAAATGTGTGCCTTTTGCAGCAGCAGCATTGACAGTTTTATTTGATGCATCGCCTTGACGAAGGTAGCAACGTAAACAACGGGTACCTTAGTAATTTATTTTTGCATCCCAAAATATTGCAATGATAATGATTTGAAATTTGGAAATGATGATATGGTTGAAATAATGAAAAATGAAAAAAAATAAGTAAAGCAAGTTATATTGAGAAACTAGAATGAAATCTTCATAGAAGTGCAAAAACAAAAAAAACTGAAGGAAAGTGTAGATTAGGTAAAGAAAATGAAGGAGGAGAGAAATTATTTTCGAGTTAAGATAGCAACACAAATTTATGTCCGGGAACAGCTTATTACAAAAACACATACGAAGATGATGCGCATGGAAGATGCATGAGTATATAAGACGAGAACAAAGTAAATACATACTTTTTAAGCGGAGGTTTAATGTTCGAATAGATGGCCGAAAAACTATCTATGGAAGGGTGTCAATAGATACTACAGTATAACAATATTGGCATTTTAAATTTGTGTATTTGTCTGTTCCCGTATTTGTGAATGTAGGGAAAGAAAATTTTTCCAAGGAAGAAGAAACAAGGAAGTGTGTATGAGTGATAATTTATTTGAATTTAGAGTAAAAGGGGCATAGAAGAGGTGCAAAAAAAACAGTTTTTAAGGCATTAACTTGGAAATCGGACATAATGCTGCACATCCTGAAGTAACTTGGGATCTGGCTGTGACATAAAATGAAGCGAAAGTAGAAAGGGAGCTAAGTTAAAAAGAGTCTGACAGGGGTGCTCTATGTCTCCCTTGATCTTTAATGAATACACCGACAGCGCAATAAACGGGATAAAGAAAAAGATGAAAGGGCAGGATATGAAATACATTTTTTTGCCTTATGGTTTATAGATATTTCAATGCGACAAGAATACTTTGAGTGAATCTTCCGTAACAGAAAAAAAGAAAAATTAGATTGGCAACTTTAAGGCAAGAAAAAATACAATAAATTTAACGCTCTCTAAATGAGACAACCCGAAAACAGTTTGAATTTAAAAATCGTTAAACTGGTAACCTAGACACTAGACACCCGCACTCAACTTACCCCCTCTCCCGTACTCCCCATACCCTACTCCCCTCTTGGAGCCAGACTAGATAAGTTGAAAAAATGTTGATGTATGTTACCTGCTGATTATGCGCAGAATCGAAACCATGGTCGTGAAATATTAAATTTTTATTGTGGAAGTTTAAAGTTTCTTTTTTACCCTCATGGTAACCTAGAGCTCGTTTGGCTCCTTAATAAACAAGTCAAATTGGCATCCCACCTGAAATTCCTGCTTGTCTGCAGTAACTTCCCAATTAAGGTAAAAATTGACCGCATTATACTAGCATAATGTTTTGCCTAACTACGCGATAGCCATCGAAGTTACAACTGATAATAATTACCTAGCAGTAGGGTTGACCCAGCTGTAGCAGTTTGGGGATAGGCTTTGGTGTAGAAAAGGAAGAGCAATGCATAACGCCATTTGAGTATCGAGAAAAGTATTTTAAGATGTATAGAACAGTGACGAGAGGATTTTTTATAGACTTAGAGAAGACGTTTGATAAAATAGATAAAGTTATAGAAGTAGTGTAGAATGTAGTATTAGACTGGGCGTCTAATTAGTAAAATGTGCTCAAGGATCTGACTGCCCAGGCTGATAGAAAAGAAGGTAGAAATGTAAGTCGACGAAAATTTCTAGGACTCCTAACTGAAGAATGACAGTAAAATTCCTCGTATATTAAATTGCTTAGAGTTAAGGAATATAAAGATTCAGTTAGTGGTTCGGCGAAGGAATTGCATTGTTGTCATTGTTGATCTACCTGTAGATATGAAATCTGTGGGATGAAGAAAGCAATTGAAGAATTGTTAGAAAATTATAAATGAAGAATTTGATATTGAGTTTAGATTGGAGAATTTTAACCTATGTGCATGGCAAAAGATGGTAAAAATAGGAAACTTGAAGAAGAGGGCATGGAAAAGTTTTATATGTTGTTGGGGAAAAGCGAAAGTTCTCGGTTGGAAATTAAAAACATTTAAAAAGATTTTAGTCAGTACAAAGAGAGGTAGAAAATATGAAGAAGTAAGCGGGAAATTACAGGGTGCCTTCCAAAAGTAATGCAATTATTTTTCTAAAAGTAATTTATTGAACACATTAGCAAAAACACTTTAAATTCTTCCAACTCCTGTCCTTGGGCCTCGACACATTTTTTCCAGCGACTCTGCCATGACCGGTACGCGCCCTGGAAGGCATCTTCGGGGACCTCTAGCAAGTCTTCGTCACGGCTGATTGATTGGATCCCTTCTATGGACGAAAAACGGGTTCCTTTCAGGGCTGTGTTAATACGAGGAAACAAAAAGGAAGTCTGCTGGGGCAACGTCAGGACTGTGGGAGGGAGTGGTGGGACAGCGTTGGCACCTGGTGTTTGGCCAGATACAGATACCAGAATACGGAGTCTTTCCAGCACATCCACGTATTACGCAGCGTTAACTGTCTGTCCTTGAGGAACGAACTCCTTATGGACCACTCCTTCACTGTCGAAAAAGACAATAAGCATTGTTTTCACTTTTGATTCGCTCATTCTTGCCTTTTTGGGCTTAAGGGACTGGTCGGTGTCCCACTCAGAGCTTTGGCGTTTTGTTTATCGGTCGTATTAAAAAACCCAGGTTTCATCACCTGCGATGACGTTGTCCAAATAATCATGTTCATTTTCAATACGTTGCAAAAGTTCACTTGGAATTTCCGCTCGGTTGGTTTTTTGGTCATCTGACAACACCTTGGGCTAGAGCGTGGCGCACACTTTCCTCATGGCTAAATCTTCAGTAACAAAGCGAAATATAGCAGTAGACGACAAGTTCAGTTCATTGGCATCCATTTTGGAACTCAATCGACAGTATAACAATTGTCGAACACGAGCGACATTGTTTTCGGTTTTGCTGGTTGACGGCCGCCCAGAGCGTTGTTCGTCGTGAACCTCTTCCCGGCCATCCTTAAAGGTCTTTAACCTCCTCGAAACTTATGAGTAGGACAGAGCAGAGTCCCCGTAAGCCTCACTAATCATTTCGTTAGTCCTCCAAGAGTTTTTTCAGTTTAGCACAAAACTTAGTAATCGCGTAACGTTACTCGATCGCTGAGGCCCTGTTTTTCGTGACACGGTCGGCGCTCAGAGGTTTACAATAACTGACGTCCTGCCGCTTCCACAGCTTGAAGAGAACTGAGATTTGTTTGGTGACATATTTTAGTGGTTTGATCCCACTCCAACCAATGAGAGCGGCGCAGGAAATTTAATTGCATTACCCCAGTCCTCAATAGTGTATAAAATTTGTCGGTGACTGCTTAGCACTTAGCTGTAATCGAGAGACTGTAAAAATTTGTTCATTTATGTAATTAAAATATTTGTAGGTTTTAATTATTCTTTCGAATTTTAGAAGACGCTTTCTTCTATTGGGTCAATTTTTGTTTTGTGCTGCCATTTCAAAAGTTCCGCTCTCTGATATCCTGTTTGCTCGTACAACTCTAATCATCATTTCCGCACGTATTCTTCCTAAGTGGCTAATCTCCCTACGTCCCCCACCGTCCCTGCTAATGCACCCTAAGCTCAGCGCCGGGTATCGAACGAATAGCTCCGTTGTTCTGTATGGGAAGGAATTCAGATGTTCTCGTGCTCAACTCCCACAAGCACTCCCCTCGGCACTCTAACCCTCTGCACTCCTTTCCTACCTTCCCTTCTCCTTCACTCACTCCCTTCCTCGTCTTCCTATTCCTTTCTCTAGGCTTTGCATGTCTTATCCTTTCTTTCTCAATCCTCTTTTGTGCTTGGCGAATCTTTTCTTTCCTTTCAATGCTATGATAAACGTTTGAAAAAGTTGTTCCAAGCGCAAAAAAATGCAAAACTTTATCCGAGAGTGAGTTTTAAGGGGGGACATGAACTTCTCATAGTTATCTTTATTTCCGTTTAACAGTGTGTCTCGTACGCCTGTGATTATGCCAGCGGGCACAAAATCTTTGGGGCTAAAAGAAGCAAGGGGTAAGAAAAGTTAAAGGTTAGTCATGGTAAATCATCAGTACTTATCGCTTCAAAACGCGTGGAGGGCAAAATATTCTGAGATAATTATTCGGGAAAAAATAAGAAAAGTGTCTTCAGATGGAAGTGTTTGGTATGTGAAGTAAGAATTCACCTCACGCTAATCCCAGAGGTCCGTGAAATAAACTCAGTGGGCTAGTGAGGATTATCCCACTTCAAGAATCATGTATTGGTATCGCCAGATTCTTTCCTTGTTCCTCCTGAGGTTTCCCAGAAAGATCTAGGAATATTTTCAATTTGTGTTTAGTTGGAGGTGTCCATTCGGGATTCAGTCTGGGACCAAGACCTGTGCCATCGAAGCTATCGTTCCGTAAGGTAGCTCGAAAATATTGTTGATATCATACCGTGTCATACTATTACCATTTCGAGGAACTGCAACCGATCAAGACCATAATCGTGTCAATTAAATTCGTTAAGTTCACTGGCAAAAATTCAGGATTTTAATAGTTTTATTAAAAGGATAACTAGACATATCTATCGAAGGTTATAATATATCGTTAGAGCTCGTAATTTGGGAAAATTTTCGTAATAAGATGAAGAGATAAACTCGAAGGAGGAATCCAAGTTGCTCTTGACGAAAGTTGTCTGGGTAACCATGCCGTCCTAGCGTTCCGCAATATCTACGGTGGGCTGCTCTTTACACAGTGCCGAAATAGCGCTATTCACATGAAAATTCAGGGTTATACTCTGGGTCTTTTGTGTATAAAATAAATCAGGGACTCATCAAAAAGTCGACTTATGAATGAAAATTCTTCATTATTTATATTCGATTGAAAACACAAATGCTTAGATTATGGCTGCAACTAACAGAAGATGTTCTACTCACTTTTATTGTATTTGACAGCATCACATTTCTTAGGATGAGGAAGATTTGAAGTTCGTGAAGAAGAAGCATGAAAGTTCGGAGATCGCCGGCTCCACGCTGGTCGCTTGATTCATCTTCATAGACGCAGGTTGCAACTGGCGAATATGATTTTTTTCATATCGAATCCTAGATTTCTTCAACTTTTAAAACGTCATTAAATAAATATGTTTGCACATCCATATATTAGGCAAGAAAAAAAATATTCTACCCAGCTGTTGACCATAATTAGAGAACAGAATCGAAAATTTTAGTTTTCCCACCTGCTCGGAAAAAAACTTGTTTTTTATCATATCTGAACTTCATCCTACTTCGAATTTGGTTGCAGAAATGGTTGAATAAGGGTACAATTGTAAGAGAAGTTAAATGGTTATTTTGAATTTCAGATAATCACTAGTATGGTAAAGTTGTTTTTTAGTTTCGTAGAATTATTTTAGTTTTCCTTAGGAAGAGATTCAATGATTTAAAACGACACTTTGCGGATTTTTTTTAAATTCGCATCCTTTTCCTAATATTTTTTCCAAGTACGTTTATCACATGTTTTTCTCAACATATGCGATAAACGTAATGATGAATAATGGATGCTATCCGAAATAAATTTTTTAAGCGCCAAAAAATACTTATTTAACCGATTCGCTCACTTATATGTCCGATCAACATCAGGAACGGAATACAGAAACGTTCCATTCCCTGCATCGAAAGGTAGTGCTCCATTTGGAACGATTCAAACACTATCAACTTTTTGGATTCCTCTTTCTTCTCCCCTATATTCCCTTATCTCCTCATCCCCTTTTCTTGCGAGACAACCTTCTGAGAGGTGGGCTTGATGGAGGAGGAGGAGAAGGAAAGAGGGAAATGGCGAGAGAGAGAGAGTGGGCAGAGAGTAATGCCCTAATCTCTCCGGCACTCCGCACCGTCCTCGCTGGTACATTGGACACCTACAATGCCTCACGGCGTCTTGTTGTGCGTGTCTCTTGTAGCCGTGGTTACCGCAGACGTTCCCTCCTCCTCCTACACACCCCTTCTCTCTTCCCCTCCCCAAAAACCCCTCACCGTCCATCCTGTGCTCGCACACATGAGACCGGGAATGGGGGACTGAATTCCCGTCCTCAATCATTTCGACGGCTGGGCTTAAGATCCTTCCCACTCTCCTCCGCTTCTACTACATCCGCTGCTGCTGTCGATTTCTTCTCCTGCGAATCGCTTTCGTTGCCAAGACAGCCGCGTGGTGAGCGTGGGAATTTCCCTGCTAGTTTTTCCGACCCGCCACCCCCCCCTCCCCTCTCCTCTCATCCCTCCCACCCACCCACCTTTCGAAGCCGCTTGATGGATATTTTTTCTCCGAGGAGCTCTGCACATTTTCTCACCAACCTCTTAAAAAAATGGACGTCAAAGCTTCAGTTTTTTGCATTATTTAATCACTCCATTTGTGCATTATGGAGGAGATTGGGGATGGCACATTTTATTGAAATAACACTCAAATAGTACATATGTATGTATATTTTTTGTGTTATCTCTGGTGGGCAGGTCTAAAATTGTCCAGAATCACGATGATTTTCTATTTCTTTAGCCATACCAAGGCGTACATTTGGATGGCATTTTTTTGAAAAAGCCTTTAACACTATCTGCTATAATTCGATTCAGAATAGTAATCGTAGTCATTCGTAGGCAAGCAATTAACTGTATGATCATTTACAATTTCTTATAATATCCTAAAGTCCTTGGATTCCTTGCAATGTACATTTAATGATTAAAAATTATGGTGTTCGCAATAGCAGTCAGGTTTTGCTCAATGAATAGAATATAAATACGGAATAAAATAAGCATATTTCAAAGGAAGTCCTTGCATCAAAACAATCCGGTTGTTTTTTTTAGCTTTTATTTTCCTTTTTCATGACGAATCCACCAAATGTTGCTGTCATAACCTATCATCAACGGTATTTAAATGTTTGTAAATTTTTTAAATTGGTTATTAACAATTGGATTTTGGCGTAAGAATGTCGCATTACCTATTGTGATTCGGCCATATTATCCAGGAAATCATCTAAAAGCTCAAAATTATCACTCAAAATATTCGCATTTTAAGGCATTGTTTGGCAACTTTCGAGGTACAGAGGAGTATATATGTGTGTGAAACTATGGACATTTGTGTGTGAAACAAAACTTACGTGTGTGAAACAAAACCTGTGTATGTTAGAAAATTTTGACAAAATAAAAATTATTAGCCTTTTACCACATAACAGTTAAAGTTTGAAGTGTCAAAGGTGATTTTTCTCATTTTAAAGAGAGAAAGATAATGATTCTGCGCATGCCGGCAAACCATGTTACATGTTACAAAGAAAATCCTTCGAAAGTCGTGTCATCGAACCTGGGGTTTCCACGAGGACGGATTAAATACCCTACATAGAAAACGTAAACGTCCAACCTCTGAAAATTTCGCCTCGTCACCTTCGTATTTTTATTTGACAGAATACTTTCAAAGTGATTTCAGTGATAATTAACCGGGGGATCGGATTGGTGCGATGGTTAACGTACCCAGCATACCCGGGATTCGAACCCACCCAGATGGTCCGGGTTCGAATTCCAGCGGTGACAGATATTTTTCAGTGGTATCCCGATCCCTACTTGAGGTGCTTTGTGGAGGGTACTTTGAGTTAGTACGCCGTTCGTCGGATTGGACGTTAAGCTGCAGACCCCTTGGCGTCTTTCGTTAAGAGTAGGGTAAAACCGACGCCAGGTTCCTCTCCACCCCTCACCCTTTCCTATCCATCCACTATGGCGCAAATTACCTCATCTGTCGGTCGCCTCCCCTAAACACTACTACTACTAGTGTTAATCAAATGGTAAAATTGGATTTGAGGGAATTTTTTTCATCGAACCCGGGACATGAAGGGGTTATGACTGTTTCTATATAAACCACGAAAATTTCATCCAACTTGCTTTGGTAGTTAGTCTCCTACATTGTCATCGCTGTCGTCTTCGATCGATAATCCTCGAGAGGTTTATGTTAATAGATACGCCTGTCGCTAATCTTCGGGTACACTTAATAGGTGTGATCCATTAAAATAATAGGCATCAGTGTTGTAAAATGTGACTTTTATCCAGCACGAGGAATTTATTTTCTCATTATTACCAAATAAATAAGTGTCGAATTTCTTGCTAAGGATTCTTTTCAATGGCGGGTTATGCGCTACTGTTTCGAATATGAGTTACTCAAGGATAAATCATATATTTTAATAAAGCGTCGAAAACGTTTTGGGAGCTCATGTTAGATACTGAATGGAATTCTTGTCCTGGCAATTATTCATCTTGTTGAACACCTAACCACATAATTTGAACTAATATCAAATGCAAATAATACGCATACATGTAATATTCTATGTACCACATAAAATATCGTACATTTGCTCAAGCATCCTACTTGCTTTCATACTCATTAGGGGTGAATTTTTATAGCTGCCTCCTAGATCGGATTCCGTTCATTTAATTCCAGTTTGCAAAGCTAAATGTTACTTTTATACTTTTTAGCAGTAATCTAAGCGTGAATGCGCTTTAGAAATGATATTTGAAAGTTTGTAAAATTTCTTTTACCCTCTCCAACTCTTGCGAAAAGCGACGAAAACTATTTTTTTCGGGCTAGACGAAGGACGCCTGAACGTGCATTTCCGCACTTGGCGGACGATTCAAATGAAGGGCGTTGTTAACCTGTTACCACGAAAATGATATCACGTCTGTAACAAAATGACGAGAGCCTTTGTGTGGACTGTTTTGGTGGAAAGGGCGCTTTGTTTACGTTAAGGAGAGCTAGAATGTGGAGGGAGATAGGAAGACACGGATGAACGCCGCTGTTGAAACAGTTGACTTTGGCTTGGAACAAGGAAGACCCACCGTGAAAAAACGGTAAAAACGTATAAGGTCGTTGGTTGGTGCAGTCGGGCGTTTTCGAAAATTATTTTTCAAGGATTTTTATTCCCAGGGTTTTTATTTTCTCTCTGAAGTGAAATTGTTCTCCGGTTCATCCCGCCTTCTCGTCATTCTGATATGGTTGTCTCCCCGACCGTAAACTGCTTCCCTTCGTTCCATTCTTGTTTACTCTTGTAATAAAATCTCATTTCTTCCTTCGCCCTTAATGATTCATAAAAAAACTATTCAATCCTCTGTGCATTTTGATCTCTCTGGCTTTAATTTTTTATTTATTTTGACCGTACGTAAACGAAAGCGCCTTTTTGATTCCTTTCAGGTCTCTCTTTTCAAAGAGAATCTTTCGCTCGGACGGTCCTAGGGTTTCTCCGTTTCGTTTACGTATCTAAGAGATTGCCTGTTTCCGTAACATTCAACTAAGGTGGTGATAGAACCTCTCGCCATTGAATACGTGCATACTGTGCAATGGTGACGTGCACGTTGAACATGTAAATTATGTATTCACAGATTACTTATTGCAGTGAACATGAATTTGAACAAAGTAGAGCCTCATACCATTGCATTCACATGCATATTCATACTATCCTTCAAATGTTGCAAAATTATTGGCGTCTTTACAAAATCAATCTATTTTATTCCTTTCGTTGAGTTGTTACTAAGCCTTTTCCTTTTTCATTCAGTTTAATATTTTTCTAGGAAACTCAAGGAAACTGCTGTTAGATTCTATAAAAAGTAAGAAAGGGCTGTTAAAAGTACGAGGGTCATCCGGAAAGTAGTACCCGTTCGTGAAATAAAGACACAAAAGTAAATATTAACAAACATAAAAAATTTTATTTGAAAGAGGATACTTTAAACTACTTCTCAACATAATCTCCAAGCAAATTAAGGCATTTGTCATAACGTGTGACAAGTTTCTGTATTCCTGCTGCATAGTCCTTCGCCGCCAGCTCATTGAGATACGCGAGGGACCCATCTTGCACAAATTTTTGCATAATGCAGATGGTGTTTAACAATTTCATGAACAATTGTTCGAGAAACATTGGGAAAATGCTCACAGATGTCATCAATTGTGACGCGCCGATCGTTCCTCACGAATTCGTCAACTGAGCTCACCAGTTGGTCTGTAATGACAGACGGTCTCCCCGAACGCTCATCGTCGTGTGTGTTCCCCCTCCCCATGTTGAAGTTGCGACACCACCGCCGAACAGACGACTCGTCCATTACATTGTCTCCATACACCTCCTTTAATTGGCGATGAATATCACATGGGCGAACGTTTCTTGCATTGAGGAATTTAATCACTGCCCTCACTTCACAACTGGCGGCGTTCTCAATTTTTTTAAACATTGTAAACAATCACAGAAACAACACAGGCAATGCTAGCGTCACGCAACTTGGCTCAGAGAAGGCAGACAAGCCACTGAAGCTATCTGACCTCGTCCAGCGGCTACTCGCGTCGTCAGCACTTCATGCGGCACGAACGGGTACTACTTTCCGGATGACCCTCGTAAGATTCAGACCTGTTACTTCAAATTTGATTGTTTCTCCTTCTCATGTTTCAAACTCATCATCTCCCTAAACGAGACACCATCCTTGTTTTATATTCAAAAACGTCTTTTATTTGAATTACTTTCTATATCCATTCGTAGTCTTTAACCATAAAAAGGCGTAAAAGGGCATATTTAGCTGCGATACATTGATTTGAGGTTAAGTTTTCTGATAACATTAAATATCCCATTACCATCAAATATTTCGCTTAAGTTTCGCTTTAAGTTATAATAACTGCTATTCGCATTTGCGCCTATAACAGAAAAAGAAGGGTGACATCTCGGAAACCTGCCTCTGGACAGGTATTATATCGAAGGTCTTTTCCATGTTCACCACTCCAAGTTTATGCCTATGCCTGCTTAAGATTTTTAAGACTAAAAATTTTCTATTTGATACTATTATTTAGAAGGTACTATTTTTGCGTGTCTCTCAATTAATTTGAACCCTGAAAATTGTATACATCTACAAAAATTGCAGGATTAAAAAAAATAAATTATCTCATGAAACCTATTTACCTCACTCAAAACTATCAACATAATGGAAAAAGAGTGTACAAATGTCATAAAAATGGGCGGGTATTGATATTTGTTGCGTGAGCCGACAGACTTGCGCAATAGACATACTACCTTGATCAAAAATTTCCCGGAATTTATTCAGAAAATTAAAAATACAAGTTTATTCATCTAAATCTATATTGTCCCCTTCAAAGTAATCCCCATCGACTGCAACACACTTATGCCAGCGCTTGATCCAATCCTCGAAACATTTTTTATATTCGGTTTTCGGTATGTCCATCAGTGCTTCCTGCGATTTTTCCATTACTTCCTCTCGGCTGCTAAAACGCGTTCCCCGTAATGGTTTTTTAACTCGATTGAACAGAAAGAAGTCACAGGGAGCCAAATCAGGTGAATTCGGTGGCTGTTGGATGGTATTTGTTGCATTTTTCGTCAAAAAATTACGAATAATGATAGCACTGTGCGACGGTGCGTTATCATGGTGCAAAATCCACGAGTTTTCTGCCCACATTTCTGGTCTCTTTCGGCGAATTGCTTCACGCAAACGTCTCATAACGCCCAAATAATACTCTTTGTTTACTGTCTGGCCTTCTGGCAAAAATTCATGATGCACTACACCGTTGTAATCCATGAAAACCGTCAGCATTGCCTTCTTTTTTGACTGAAAACGACGTGGTTTTTTTGGTCTCGGCTCATTTGGTGAACGCCATTCACTTGCCTGATGTCTGGATTGCGTGTCGTACTCATAAACCCACGTCTCGTCTCCAGTAATGATCCTTTTGATGAATGTGGGATCGGATTCAGCCTCGCAAATCATGTCTTTTGCGACGTCAACACGGTCTCTTTTTTGCATGAAATTGAGGTCTTTTAGCACCAACTTTGCTGCTACACGACGGAAACCCAAATCATTAACCACAATGTCTTGGGCGGATCCATAGGCAATGTTCAAGTCCTCCGCTATTTCTCTGATGGTTAATTTGCGGTTATTGACCAACATTTCTTTTACTTTATCAATTTTTTCACCGACTTTCGATGTCGATGGTCTGCCACTGCGTTCATCATCTTCGATTGACTCACGACCACTTCTGAACCGCTCGTGCCACTGGTAAACGACCGTTTTTTTTAGAGAATCGTTGCCGAAACACTTTTCCAACATTTCCAACGTCCGTGCGCCACTAAATCCGTTTTTTACGCAAAATTTAATACAAGTTCGTTGTTGCAAATTTAAATCCATTTCTGCAATTGTAAAAAATCGCCAACACACACAGAGATAGATGTACTCTTGGCTACGTAACTTTTGCAAATGTCAAGTTATGACACTAAGATTTAAAGGGAATATCAACAACAGATGTACCAATTTAACAAAAAAAACAGAACTCAAATCGGAACGATGGGAGCGCCACACGGTGGTTATTCCGGGAACTTTTTGATCAAGGTAGTATTTTATTTCCTCGGATAGTTATGCCTTTGTTTTAAATAAGGGGTGTTGAAATTTTCATCGTCTCCAAACTAAACTGAAACCCCACCTTTTGTGATACAATGACTATTAATTATCCGTCCGGATACTTTTCACTAAATGCGTAAAATCGGGTGAATTATTCTTCATGAATCTTTTGGTCCCCTATTCTATTATGAAACCGCCACTTCTTAATGTTAGTTTTTAGCTGTGAAGTAACGACACCACAGTGTCCACTGCGGAGGTTGCTAGTCGTTTCCCACGAATAGATGCCTCTCATCTTTTCCTTTCCCTATTTCCTTTTATTCGATCCATAGGCGTGCATTCCGATGCACGCGGGTCTAATAATCGGATTGGACTTGGATTTCGAGTGGGATAAAAACAGGCCCTCCGTTTCCTCCAAGTTTCTATTCGTCAAGCGGACGTCCAAAGCGTCCTTAAGGTGTCTCCCTTTCCATCTTGACCTTTCCCCGATTGTTTTCTGCCTTTTGTTTGCTTGATTGCCTTCTCCCTCCGGTGTTATCCGCGGCCTCCCCCTCTCTTCATTTCCTCTTTCACTTTCCCAGATTATCCTGTCGCATCTGGACTCGGCGACCCTTTCCCCTCCCTCTCCGAAGAGCCGCCCTCCGAACCTTCTCCTCTTACGCATTCTGTCCCTCTCCCGACCGAGCTCCTCCACTCTCTCTCTCTCTCTCTCCCACTCTCTCAGCTAGTGCCATCTTCCCTCCGTTCCCCTCACCACCTCTCTTTTTCCCTTCTTTCAAGTTCCGATCTCGGCCAGTGCAGCATCATTTTTGACCTCCTATCTGCTCTTTCCTTTCTCGCACCTGCCTTTCTGTTTACATCGCTCCCCTCTGGTGAGCTTCTCTCGTCTCTCCCTTCCTCCTCGCTCTTTAGTGGTCCTTAAAAAGTCCTAATTCTATACAGGGCTCGCTTCTCGTAGTCATCTAAGGAGCTTTCTCCTTCGGATCGGTCCGAGTGGATGGATGGTTGGAAATTTAGTCTGAAATTATTGTCCTACTCTTTCTATTTCTTTTGCTTTGTGTCTTAATCGCCAATCCCTTGTTCTCGCCGCATAATAGGCGGAATGTTGAGTGCATTCCTGAGCAGTACAGCAGGGCGTATTACCGGAGACCAAATCGCGCGAATGAAGTTTCCTGTCTTCTTTAAAATTCAAGCCTTGAGATGAATTGTTTACTTTTCAGTTACAATTCAGTTTCTGCTAGCGCGACGCATCTGAGCGGATCGCGCTACAGAGGTGTTGTTGGCTCAAATAAAAAAGGTTTGAGAATCCTTAAGGTCATTTATAGTGTCTCGTTCATCCCCCAATTTATAAGGTTCGGTGATCTTTCACCCGGATCTCAATTAAATCTTGCTCAACAGACTGCAGCGCCTGGGTTTTAGATTACATTTTTATCCCCTTCCTTTTCACCCATCTATTCTCGGGATGTAAAGAAGAGTGTTCAACCCAAAGGTCGGTTTGATAAGTGAACGTAGAGCTAACTTAATAGTAG
This sequence comes from Hetaerina americana, assembly GCF_022747635.1. Lineage (NCBI taxonomy): Eukaryota > Metazoa > Arthropoda > Insecta > Odonata > Calopterygidae > Hetaerina > Hetaerina americana. The sequence goes on from NW_027286830.1 coordinate 1,245,803, forward strand.
CCATACCTTAAGCTCACGCATTATGGTAGGTGGATAAAGTTACTCTTCATGTCGCCTATGGTTTCACGGGTAGACCCGATACCTGAATAAAACTCACGGCTTGGTCCTCAAGAAAGACGTATCAATGTATGTAGCAAGAATAAATGAGTGAGACCGGCCCTTGCTCTATTAGCAACACTCTGGACTTTTTATAGTGCAGTCGAATATCGTGGGACGTTTATGAACGCATTGTCTATCTGGTGTTCAGTGATACAATATAAAACATATGCAATTTTGGTATTTGATTAATACTAATTATTACCTTGCATATTTATTACGTAATATGTGATGAGTGTAGCGATGAGATTGTGATTAGATGCAGCAAACCATAAAATACAAGCAAATATAATGGCTTTCTTTTTTTCTCCTCAGGAGACTATTTTTTACAACCTGCAAGTGTGTATGTTTTGCGAACTTTTTGTTACTGTCTTTCCAGTTTGGTGTGGTATCACCGTTAGATAAAAAATTGGATTTCTTTTAAAACGCTTTCCGAAAACATGAAAAACGCAGTATGAGTCTGGAATAAAACGAAAACATTAAACACCATCTACTGCTTTAATAACTTTACTTCTAATTTCATTAATTTTACAGAATCGCGATATCCCAACAAAACTTCCTCGGAATGCTTGCTCAAAACTTACCTTTCAAGTCACAGGAAATACGAATAAGAAGCTTTATTTCTGATGAAACAGCATCATTCATTTGATATATATATATATATATATATATATATATATATGTATATATATGATATATATAAATATAATTATATATATATATAATCCGGTATTTATTGTATTGTTTTGGGACCCCTAATAGGTTTCTCTCACGTAAACTATGTAATGCGAGGGAAAAAATGCAACGTAGAATCAACAAAATTGATATGCTGGCAGAATCGCGAAGTTACTCTATCTTAGCTTCCTCCCTCAGTTATTTATCTGTATGGCCCCACCTTCCTCTAATTATGGTCCATATAAGTAAAAGAAATTAAATAAGTAAACGCATGAAATATATGTAACGCAACAGTTTTCATTATTCGTTTGTTGTAAGATGGTTTCCCTCCCCCATCCGTCTCTCTTGCAGCCTTTCACGGACACAGAAATGCAATAACACACTAACCCAGAAAAATGCTTCTTGCTCGCAGCAGGCACAGTATTTCACATTTGGATAATTTCGAAATTTTGCAGGAGGGACAAAAACCAGCAAAAAGCTGTCAGATTCAGGGCGCGAGGCGTAATGTTAAAACGCAACACGTAATGCGTATTCCTCTCTCCCATTCATTCTCCTTCTCCCTCCATCCTCTCCTCCTTGCTCACTCAATCTCACTGCTGCTTTCTCTCCTGAAGCCTTCTCTCCCCCCCCCTCCGCCTCCACCGCTCGTCCCTTCCCCACTCTCACCCGACTGTCACCTCCCCTCCCCCCTATACTCCGCACCGTGTTCCTTCATCCTTTCCGAAATTAGAATCTGCCAAGTGCAGAAAAGAGAGAGAGAGAGGAAGACAAGGGAGCGAGGGAGGTGGGAGACTGGTTTCGGTTAAAAGTTGAAATTCAAACTTAAAAGTCACGCAGTTGACTGAATAAGAGTAGGTACAACTGTTTCTCGCATTTAACCTGAAATTCGATTGCCTGGTCCAAAGCGGAGAATAAACCTTTGGTTTCCTTAAAGAAGATCTCGTGTTGCTCTTATCGGACGAATTACGTGTATTAATGAAAAATTCAGGGCTCCAAGAGGATTGGATGTCAGGAGCATGACTTTCAGGTTTACTATAACTCAATAAATTTTTACTCTATACTTTTGATGAAAAATTTCGCTTGCGACTAATCTGACTCTACACTTGATTGGTAATTATAAATGAAATATCAGTACTCAGTATGTCATGTCTGAAAACCCATTAATTGAATACCCATTGAAAACCTTTCCTAACTCAGTTATCTATTTTGAGGTATTCCAAAAATTCATTGGCATTTTTCCTATTTTTCTGTCATATGTTACTTAGGTTTGGGGAGCGGTATCTATAAGAAATATTTATTTGACTTATGCAACATTTAATATTTTCACCTAGATTAAAAGAGCATTGGTTTTTTTTAACCTTTCTGCAGGAAATTTTGCAAAGAGGGCATCTATTTTATCCATATTTTGGCTAAAAATCAACATTTGCTATGGCAATAAATTAATCAATGATATTCAAAAAAGTTCATGCCACTGATTTTTCCTTCCTAAGGAATCGTTTTAGAAATGTCAGTTTTTGTCTTCCTGTAACCAATATCTACCCCCTCGGCATATTGAGATCCCCTCTACAAATAGCAGATGTGTTGAAAAGGATGGTTTCTTCTGCAATCATTTTTGGCGAATTTTTTTTGGAAAAACTATAGATTTTCGTTGTTTCCGAGTCGTCTCAACTATTTTTCAATGATGCCTATCTTTCTGCTTATGTCAAGGCATTTTTCCAGTGGAATAACTCAAAAACAAATCATCTAAGAAATACCCAAATGGTCCACCCGAAGGTTTTTTGACATATGAGATTGGAGCACGCCTAATACTATGTCAAACGCAACGTGAAGTTCTTATATCGGTGAAGGGTATTTCTTACTCAGTGCCGCATGTGGTTTTTCAGAAATAACAGCAGTGTACCCAAATGACTGCCACGCCTACCATATATCAGAATAAGTAATATAGCTTTGAATTAAAGAAATCATCTAAGAACAGAAGAATTTAAATTTTAGTCAAAATGAATCCACTGGAATTAACTCTTTTTTAAATAGACGTAAAGGAAAAATAACTGTTTTATTTTCCTCCAAAGAATACCATAATTTGGTAAACATTCAGTACCAAAATAATTAATATTCAAATTGGCCCTGTAACTAATGGAAGATAATTGATTCTTTCGAAATGTTTACAAGTATTCCTCTTATCAGATTTCATATGGAGTTTTTTACAACGAATATTACTAGTCATAGGTATAGATGAACATATGAAAAAAATTATGAATATGATAGAGGCGAAAAATGAATGCCCGGACACGGGCAATGTGAACGAACTTAGTAAAAGTGAATGAGTCTCTTGTGATGACGTTTTTACTTTTGACAGGCTTTTTTTCTTAGCCTACCACAAAGGGATTCCGCGTGGAGGGTATTTGCAATTGCAATTTGCATTTTGCAAAAAAATGTCTTTCAAACTAGGAGATAAGCGTAGATTGAAGAATTTTGATATGTGATTGTTGCACGGAAAGGCAAGCAAGCGAAGAAAGGATAATGTTGGGAATGTGAGAGGTTTCCTGTGAGAAATTGTGAGGAAGACAGCAGTAGTGGATGTAGGCGATAATGAGAGCCAGTGGGTGTTGAAGACGGTGGTTGAGGGGCAGACATTGAGTAAATAAGGTAATGGGAGGAAAGAAACATAGGGTTTTGGGCGTTGTGCTGGAGGTGGAATGAAAGTGAAAGTAAAAAATGATTTACCTCATTGCTGGGTGTTACATTATCTAAGCGATGCTTAGGAGGGGGTTATGGGTGTTTAATATCGTGCGGATTAGAAATTAGCTGTTCTTTGCCCCTGGGTCCATTAAAATTACCCTGATCGGTGAGCTATTACACCCTCTAAGCTCCAAAATAGGCATATTTTAAGATATAAACGCCATCTACTTGTTTCAATCCAGAAACATCCATTGCTGGAAAGTAGCGTCGTTCTATTTAGCTCATTGTTGGGAGCAGCAGGCTTGGTATTGCTCATGTGAATGTTTACATTACTTAGAATCGATCCAATGATCAATCAATCATTTCCAATTTTCTATATTTTTCTAAATATTTCCAATGAAAGTCAAAATATATGAATGGCACTCGGTATTAAACAGTTATTACGTAAATAGTTATCAATCTTAGGAGATGAGAATGGAAATTTCCATTTTCTGATTCTCTCTTTCAATGGTTCTGATGACTGTCTTTACGTTGTTTCGTATTTTCATGTAATTCTCTTGTAAATAGATTTTTATTACGTGATGATGAACAAAAAAGCTTCATTCACCAAAAATGTAAATATTTACGTTTTACGTCGTTCAATTTTTCTATAAATTTAGTTAATTTTTAGGATCTGTGGGCGTTTCATTAAAGATACCACGCTGAACGAAATTTATCAATCTAATTTAACCCTACACTATTTGATGAAAACGAATTTTTTGTTACAGATAGCTAAGCATATCAATAGAGGTAATAAAGCTTCCCGACGCTTCGTTTAAACTTTCTCTGAGTTCACTAGTATATTCTAGATGAGGATTATCCAATAAACGACAAAATTAATTTTTATGTTATTTCATTTCTTCAACAACCGTTTGATATGCCCTAATTTTTTGTTGACTTTTTAGCGTACTATATTTCCCGTAAATATAAATTGATTATAAATTTCTTGAAGATAGGTGTTCATTAGAAATTAGAATAAGTAGTTAATGGATTTTACACTTGCTAAATTGAGAGTGTAGATTAGTTTGATATCGAGTATACTATATGGTCGGTTTGTTTGATACTTTTAATATTCCTATTTGTTACCTATCTTTTTTCCATTCCAAATAAAAGCTAGAGGAAATATTGTCACGGAGAATATGTTCTTGTTTGATTCCGCCAATCTATAGACATGTCCGATATGATTTATTTTTGTAACTTGATTCTTAAACCTACGGTTGTCTTTATAATGATGGGCATATTAATCCTCAACTATTTAGTAATACAGGCTTAAAATGAATGCAACTGGTGATGTATTCCGTTATTCTAGACCTGATAGATAAGGTTAGATAGCCTAATTGAAAATTATGTAATGGTAAAAATGTGGATATATAATCGCAAAATTTTTGTTTTCAAATTTCTTAAAAGTGACGTACAGAATGTCTGTCTCTATACTATTCCTTCATGACGAAACTAAATTAACCACCGAAAACTTATTTCGTTTGCTATAGCTTCCAGTAAAAAAGATGATATTGTCGATAAAAGATACGATTTCATGAGATTATCGACATCTCTTAGGGCAAAATAAAATTGGTGAAGTGTATCATGAATTTGCAGTTATTTTTCAGAACAGCTGCCATTTACGAAAATATCTCGTTTACTTTTTATTAAAATGTGACCACTGAGATTAAGTTCATTCTATACAGTTGTATCTCCAAGGAAATAGTAATCCCAAAGTCTGGAAACATTATCTGTTATTTACGAACTCTATTCGTCCGTTAACATTCGTCCAAAATATTTCAAACTGAGGGACAGTTAGCGGCGCGTAAAGGAGCCCGTCAATGTCTGAAAGCGAAAGTTACAAGGCACTTAAAGTGTTCTATAAAAAGGTATTTTTAAAGCAATTCAAGCAATGAAATACAGCTATTGCCCTGTCTCAGTTGTATCGTACATATTTCATGGCATAGCAGGGGGTGTATTTTAGAGTTTAGGTAATGGAAAGGACCGGGGGGAGGGAGACCAAAGAGTTGCTTCTTAAAACGCCACCCCTAATTTTTATTCGTGCTCCTAGACCAGATTTTACATGCCTAATGGCTATATTTTCAATTTATATTAATAATAATATGGCATTTGGGCATAATGCTTCATTATTTTTCTTGCGCCCAAGACTATTTAAAGAAGCATAAGCTGGATTTTGTGTGGCGTCATCAGTAAAAGTTTCGGAGTATGGCTTTCTCTTCTTCAATATTTTTTTTTCTTCACAATCACACCTTCGGGTCTAAGTTTTTTCATATTTTTACTCTTGTAAAGTATTCCAAGTTCAGAATCGCAACTAAAGTAAATAGGATTTAACAAATACAGCTACTCCATTAAGAAGTAACATAAGCACAGTTGGCTGAGTGCATCGATGTATACGAAGGTTATGTACAGTATGTTCTTGTAAAATTTATTTGCCTCGTTATCCTATTCATATCATTCCCTTCCGTTAAGGATCGTATCTTTTTTAAATGTGACTTGCTTTAAGATAAATGAGTTGAATACGATTTTCAGTGCTTAAAAGTGACATAAATAAAATATTAATTTTATATCCAATTCTTGAATCCAACTACAATCACAAATTAGCAGGGATGTTTCAAGAGACTACTACCATTGTGGCGCTGAAATCCGCATTGCTTTTTTAAGGAAGCCAGTGTCCGTTATGTCCGTAAATATGAGGTCTTGGAAGAAGAACCCACAAGAAGATTGAAATATCTCACACTTGGGAAATTCTCAAACAACATCTATAACTGCCAATGTCTCAGTTCCGCGGTTCAGTGGGCAGCATTGCAAAAATGCAAAACGACGTTCCTTAACTTTCACTCGCGTATCCAATTCTTTGCCCACATTTCCTTTTTCATGTATCATTATTGTGAACGTTGGCAATTAGCATTGTCTCAAATGCCATTGACGTTCCCTCGTTAGAACTATTGATTGAATTTGGCGTGATGTTACTACTTACTAATAAGTTCTTGTTGGCATTGAAGCGTGAAAACTGGCGTCGGTCGAAAGCACCAACGTTTGAGCATGCGCAAAAATCTGAAGTCGTAAGGTGAGTTGGATCGTCTATAAGGGTTCATCCGAGAATTAGCACTAAGTTCACATTCAATACTGAACATCCTGATTCCAGTACATCTAACAGTATGTAAAGAAGCCGTCGTGTTAAACGGCATTTCGGCCGTTTCACATTGTTTCGACCTTGTTTCATTTACTGAAATCAGGATATTCAATATTGGACGCGAACTCAGTTCTACGTCTCGGATAAACTATTTTTCACGATTCACCTCTCCCTTCATATTTTTTCTGCATTCGCTGTCGCTATAGTTTTCGCCGAATCAAGGGTTGATTGAAAAATGATGTCCATTCCGACGTAATAGTTGGCAATCTCTTGAAACACCCCTGCTCATCTGTGATTCTTTGTTGAATTAAAGAATTGAATAGAAAATGAGTATCGTACTTATTTATGTTTTTAATATTGACAATCAAAGCCAACTTATTTGGAAAATAAACTTCACCCTTTTAAACAATAGTCTTTCAAGCGGGTTCAGCAATAATTAGTCACTGTCACCTCTCATCTACCATTATCTTCATTTGTCACCATTTCTCCACTTTCCCCTTCTCAGGTCATCCAGCGCACAGGTCAGCGTTCTTTTCCCCCTTTTCTTCTTTCTTTCGACCATGTATCCAATAATGTTCTTTTACAAACCGTCTCCTCTTAACACATGGCTGATCCAACTCACTTTTGTCTTCTCCATTCAGAATCTTTTAACCTTCCGAAAACATTCTCATTTTTACTCTATGATTCCAAGCTATCTGTAGCATCCGTCTACTGAAGCACATCTCAAAATTTTCAACCCGCTTTTCCTCAGTTTAATTTAATGCCCACGTCTCTGCATTGTACAGAAAATCACCACACACATAGTATTTTCCTATTTTTGTCCTTTAAGCCAAGCCGATTGGTCCATGAAGTATCTTTTTTCAATATTATATTTTCATTTCATAAAATTAGCGTTCAGCATTCCCATTCTGATCTTGATTTTCTTCTCACTTTTCAAGTATGATAAAAATTGACATTCAAGATACTTATATTTTCCATTTGCACGATTTCTGTATTCTCTCTATTTTATTTAGTTTCTTCATCAACATTAATTAATATAAACTTGGTTTTTGAAAGGTTTGTTTTCAATCCGAACATTTTACAATTTCTTTCCAGTTTATTGACCGCACTACTCCTTTGTCATTATGGCCCTTCAATATTGATTCGATGATATAGGCTATCCTTAAAATAGGCATTGCCTAAATCGGCGTCTTCTCGAGTAGAAGTAAATCGTATCTGAAACAGACCAGTCAACCTGGGCGACGACCTTGGTCAGCGATACGCGGAGCTTGCACGAGTCGAGGCGTCACTTAGCGAGACAGCCCTCGCTCGCGAGGCCTCACTGCCGTCATTGGCCGGTCTCTGAGAACTAGACAAGCGTTCGCCGATTGCTCAAGGCACGAGGTGTACGTGCATGCGGGGAAGGATTGGGGGTTCGGGGAATGGCCAGGAGTGCCGTGGTGTGCACGCGGGGCTCAGGCCTCCAACGTGTGCGTGCATGTCAGCGTGAGCAGGCAGGCATGAGGTGGCTCCTGCGGCGGCTTCCAAACCTCCTCGGCTCTCGGTAGAATCGTCTCGCTCCGTCCGAGGAGTGGATCCATCTCATCGCGGAGGTGTAATCGCCGATGACATGGAGCGGCCTCCATCTGGGTTCAAAAGGGGCGGGGTTGTTCGTGTGTGTGTGTGTGTAAGGGGGCCAGAGGGATGAGGGAATCGTTGGGGGGTTAAACTGCTCGAATAGTTCGCCTCGTAAGTCGTGTGTGCCATCGTCACTGTTGCGCGTCATGCGATCCGGATGGCATTTGTGCTACTATCCGGGGTGCTTCTCATGAGGTTTACGCTTCCTGTTCACTGCAGGGATTTTGATGCTTTGTCGAATTTTTCCATCCCATTCTTTGGTCTTCAACGTATATGCGGAGGAATTAAAGAGGCATGGGAAGAAGGGGAGATAGGAATGATAGTCGGCGGGGTATCCATAAAATCAGTTAGACTTGCTTGATGATCAAGCTTTAGCTTGTCAGTCAGCCAAGGGATTGTAGCAATTGCTGAGTGCATTGTAAATTCAGTGCGATAGTAATAGGATGAGAATCAATATTAATAAAACAAAGGCTATGCGATTTTCCAGAAAGAAAAAGGCTAAGCTTAACATAAAAATAGGATGGCAAAAACTATTGCAGTTGAAGCAGTTAACGTATCTCGGCATGTTTTGAACCAAAATGGTCGAAGTTACAGGGACGTAAGGAGAAGACTTGGGTTAGGTAAAGAAGCCTTCACAAGGAGTAGGGAGATCATGACAGGGACGTTGAGTAAGACTGTTAAGAAAAGGCTCGTTAAAAATTTGAAATAGAGCGTAGTTTTGTACGGCGCAGAAAATGGTCATTGAAGGAGAAAGATAGACGTAGACTGGAGGGTTTTGGGTACACTGGGAGAAGATGATGGAAGATATTGCGTCTCGATGCTAAAACCATTATATTAGACAAGTATCTTCTCCTGATAAAATAACCGGTATTCCTGAACTGGAGTTTATGTACCCTTGGTTTCAGTCCGTTAATAAGTTGGAGGTGATGTTGGGCCAGAAAGAATCAAGTGAAGAATTAGCCATCAGTTGAACAATTTGAAGCATATGCTTATGTCTATCTTGCCCCTGTATCATTACTCCATGGTTGTCCGTCTGGGTCCTCCAAAAATCCATTTAGTTCGGGGAAAAATGAAATTCGTTGGGACAATTGTTGAATTTCTATCAATGTCACTAAAATTTGGAATATATAATCCTTAAGTCCTTTAAAATAACTAAAAGTTGAGGTTAGCATAGGACAGTATTTATTTATTTTGTAAGCCAAGGTTTTCGTTAAAAAATGAAAAGGAATCCTCATGGTACGTGTATATTACTCTCTAGTGCCATCATTAGCCTTAAAAGATGTATACCTGAGGATACAAAGGATTCTAAACAATTTATAATGAAAAAACGTCAAATGATAATCTTTGGTCCCAGAAATTATGAGAAAATATAATTTCCTGTCTATAGATGAAAATAGCTAATGAAATTTTCATTATTTCTGAGCTAAAAAAACTAAGTAAAATACTATATGCCTCACGCATGTCACTCTATGGACCTTAAAAAAGAAGCACGTGTGCACGTGCTACGTGCAAAATATGTGCACGTAGTCATTCTAATTGATATAGTTAATTTGGCTCATAGCGAATCATGTATTCTTATTAAGGCTCAAAAAAGTTTGAACTGTCACGAAAGTTAATAATATTAGCGATTTCAATTTTCACGAAGTTTTTAATTCATTGGCATGATTTGATAGGTGCAGAAAGTGTGGTTAGTAATTGACTACTCTCTTTTTTTTAGGTGAGCTGCACGACTTTTGACCTCGTCTGTGGTTGATGAGCGTTTATTTACTGGCCGAAAAAGTGAGTGAAGGATATTTTTAGCATGATGAGAAGTTTAATCGTTAATAAATACAATCAATGGGGAACAAACAATTTTTCGCTAGGGACTTCTGACAAAATCTTTTCGTTAATCCTATTGATTGTTTCTCTTTACTGCAAGTGATATTGAAGAGTTGTTGGTAATAAAAATTTCTAAATGAGGTGTCAATAACTCAATCTTCCTGAATGGCATATAATAAATGGAGACTCAAGTGGAAACTGAGTTGGTAATGCCTTATATTTCGTATTTAAGTTATTTTTCCATAACTTTTGGACTACAATGAAACAGCATTGGTAATTTTTAGGGGGTACTAAAATGTTTGGAAACTTTTGGTTTAAATATTGATACAAATCAATCGTATTTTGTAATTGCAATTTAAAACAATTACTATGTACGAACCAAAAGTGAGTTTTTGAATTAGCGTAATAGTTTCTTCCCTAAAGTTCTTTTTGATGATTGCCATTATAGGCCCCAGCATCAGTCAAAACCTCTTTCTTTTGAAATCATTGAGCATATTTAGCTTTGGACAGTTAAATGAAATATTTATAAATAATGCTCAGATTATATTGCCTCTAATGAATTCTCCGACCACTTATTTCTCTCAGTATGAAACCCAGAGGGCACGGGTTCGAATCTCGGCGGTGTTGAATATTTTTCAGAGGTATCTCGATCCCTACTTGAGGTGCTTTGTGGAGGGCACTTTGAGTGAGTACGCCGTCCGTCGGATGGGACGTTAAGTTGCGGACCCCTTGGCGCCTTTCGTAAAGAGTAGGCTAATGCCGACGCCGAGTTTCTCTCCACCCTACATCCTTTCCTGTCCATCCCCTATGGCGCACATGACCTAAGCTGTCGGTCGCCTCCCCTAAGTACTACTACTACTATATTCTATCTCGGTGTTCCCAATGCAGTAGGCGTTCGTGTTTCATGTAATAACACAATCCTAGTAGACCAATCAATGTGAACTACCGATATTCTCGAGTTGTGATAACGGAATGTTCCGCACGGTGCAGTTAACGAGTATTTCTGGTCAGCCTTTTATATTTCTTAGACACAGTTATTCATATATCATGGTGAGATGCAACACAGTTTTATGTAAGTAATTTAATGGAATTTGCGGGGAAGGTCTGCAATGTCTGGAATAATGGTCAAATTCCAAGTGTTATAAGGGATATTTCTTATCATATTCTAAATTAAGTGACCAAGGAACGTATCGTTTTTCCGTCTGTTACCATCCGAAGTGTACCTTAAAAGGTAGATTACCAATAATAATAATAATTCTAAATCAATCGAAAATGAGTGATCATACATTTTCCCGTAGTGACAGGGCGTGTAAAATATGTGGCTGCTATTAGATTGTTCGGGGTCTTATTCTGAAAGATGCTTGTGGGGAGACGCACTCAGATTTCCAGCACCAGAACTTCCTACAAAACCAAAGGTGTAGGGGATGAGGATAGCACGCCTTGTGCATTTATTTAATTTATTGTACAAAGCTCCATTAAGTAGGCCCTATTCTTACCCAAAAACTAACCTTCGGGTTAAGGATGTAGGTATCAGCCCTGAGGATGGAAAACGACTCGTTTTCCGAAACTATGGCGTCATCGATGGAAGAACTTACCCCGTGGAGGACCCGAGTAGCCTTTTCCACGACTGCATTATGCTAGCGAGATATCGTGAACTGATTTATTGCTGCGATAAAAATGCATTTTGTGCTTCTTTTACTATAAAGACTAATACATCCCATTTTTATTTGGTATAATTGTGCATATTTAAGAAAAAAAAGGCTCGTTCGTTTTAAGCATCCTTGGATGTGTTTCTTATGATGATCAGAGGATAAATACTATTTGAAAACTGGTAAATTTAGAGTATAAATCAATGAAAATTGCCACGGAACAGTTACGGCACATTAAGAAGTGACTCTTGTTAAGTTGTTCGTTATACCACTGCTTCATACCAAGATGAAACATTCCACGATTTTCTGTTCTTCTTATAACCATTTATTAACTCGACGTAATATCGATATGCTATCTAAAAATTCACTCTTCCCCACCGAAGCAATTTCTGGAATACGGCCTGACGATCCGATAATTACCTACCTCCGTCAGTGGAGGCGCGTCAATACTTCTCACCGCGCCCCGCTTTTGCCGCAGAAATTCCGGGATTCCTCCGACATTCAAATGTCGGCCATCAGGAGGACCGGGACCGTTTTTCCCACCAGTTTTAATGCACCCCACATATAATTTTTTTTGGTTCACACCATCCTTTCAAGGGATTAATTAATATTTTCCTTGCTCTCCTCTGCCATCGATCCCATGAAATCGTTTCCCTTACCCCGATTTCCACCCCGTCATTCCCCTCCTCCTGCTTTCACGAGGAGGACCTCCCCCCGCCCCTCCCCACGTCCCCTTCTAGTTTCCATCAGCCTCCCCAAAAAATCCACCTCATCTAACCCCAACTCCTTCTCCTCCTGCCTCCCCCATTTCCTCCCTGCGCACCCTCGGAGGGCCCTTAATCGGGAACCCCTTCTGCATTCGGTTATCGGGTAAAGGGAATTCCCACTTTTCACAGCATCTCCGCACTAACACTCCCGCCAATCTCTCCCAACCTTCTCTGAGACCTCACACTCCCTCATCCCCTGCCATTCTTACACGCCTCCCTCTCTCCTCCCTCCCCGGGCTTGTCTCCTTGCAGCTTAATCATAAAGCGTGCACCTGCCGCCCCTGCCCTCCCTCCCTTGCCACCTTCTCCCTTTTCTTTCAAACAGCTCTCTGCCCCCAACCCTCCTCACCATTTTAGGGAATCTAAGCTCTCGTTCTCTCACGAAGAAATATCCCCTCTCTCTCTTGTTGCCACGATATCTTTATTCCTCCCAACTCATACGCCCTTCAATCCTTTGGACGCCCTTCGATCGCCTATTTTTCTGTGTACAGGCTAAGGCCATTCTTTGCTTGGTTCGCGCTTCTTAATTTTGTTCTTCTTAGCACGCTATATTTAAGTGAATATGCCATAGCAGGAATAATTTAAGAAAATATCAATGTCTCTATGATGTAAATGTGATATATCTTGAAACGATTCACTACTGTAAGCTGGAAAAATATATCTTTTGTATTTTCCGCCTCTATTTTTCTGTGTACTCACTTCGTTTCTCCATTATTTGATTCGCGTATATAATTATTGTTCTTTTTCCTTATCTCTTTAATTGCACTCCCGGGAATACTCCTGTGCTGCCTCTCTGTAATCGTTTTCTGTTTCCATCCCTGGTTCAAGAGCATGGATTTTTTTTCGCTACGCCGAGGAGCTGCAGAAACTTAAACATGAAATACTGAGTGGTGCAGAGAATTAGATATATGCAGATATGCAACTTGTAGTTATTATTAAAATATAATGGCCACATTGCTATTCAGTATTTCTTTGATAGATAAGAGTTTGATTTCATAACTATAGATTTTTGCGATCAATACTTATGCATCAAGAAAATGTAATATATCGATAATGTATTATATCGATTTGACGTTTTCAGATGCGTAATTTCTTAAAAAAGGAAAATGAAAAAGTGTCAGGCCAGGTTACAACCATACCCAAGTAGGGAATCAAACTTAAAACAATTGAATGACATCCCAAGTACTAAAACTACCAGGCTTACCGGTATGGGTGCATGCACCTATACCGGCAAGGCACCTGCACCATAAGATATATAGGAAAACAGTATCTTTAGTAAGGCTAAATTACATGCGTAAAAACAAGAAGTACTACTGTTGTTTGGAAAAATATTTTTTGTAATTTCCGCCTCCAACTCTAAAACAACGATTCTACTTCTACTTTCTAATTCAGATGCTACCTTTTCACATTCATCATCACGGAATGTTAATTTCCGTTGTGTATAAGTAAACCCCTTTGTTAAGATTTCTCATATACATGTATACGGTGTATATAAACCAGCGTGCAAAGCTATATGAATCTTTTCAATTCGTCTCGTCGAGTGCATAGCCTTGTTCCTTTATAATCGCTATTTGGGCGAGGGAAAAGTAGCTGGATCTGTTCGTGCCGCAGTCTCTCTTTTTTTTATACGAGTGGTGTGCCATCTACCAGTATAATATGAAGCCATAATAACACGAGTATCTTCAACAGTGCTGTGCCTTTACCAGTCATACTTTCTTCTGTTCTCTTCGTGTTTGGAGGGACTCCCATTCTAGTTTTCAATTAATCCGTCACACTTACTTTTCATATCAGTCTTTGTAGAATTAGCTTATCTTCATTAAATTCAATCTAATTGCTTTACTCATACGGAGCTGAATCAACGTTTCCTACGAATCTCAAATACTTACTACACATTGTAGCTTTGGCCATACTAACGCAAAACAGCCTCTCTTTTGTACTCTTTTATTATATTTCCCACTGTCTCCGTCTTATGGAAATAAGTTTCCTTAAGACGGTCATATTATTTAATTGGATATTTTATTCTACTCGTATATTTTTTTGTTGAATCAGAGTTAATAAAACAAAGGTTATGCGATTTACCAGAAAGAAAAAGGCTAAGCTTAACATACAAATAGGATGGCAAAAACTATAGCAGTTGGAGCAGTTAACGTATCTCGGCATGTTTTGAACCAAAATGGTCAAAGTAACAGGGACGTAAGGAGAAGAATTGGGTTAGGTAAAGAAGCCTTCACAAGGAGTAGGGAAATCATGACAGGGACGTTGAGTAAGACTGTTAAGAAAAGGCTCGTTAAAAATTTGAAATGGAGCGTAGTTTTGTACGGCGCAGAAAAATGGTCATTGAAGGAGAAGGATAGGCGTAGACTGGAGGGTTTTGAAATGTGGGCGTGGAGAAGAATGGAAAAGGTGAAATGGACAGAGAAGAAAACAAATGAGGAAATACTTGGTATGGTGGGCGAAGAGAGGGGTTTGTTGGGAGAAATCCTATGGAGGCAGGAAAAGTGGATGAAGGGGGTGTTGACCGGCAGCGGGATGTTGAAGACTGTGATAGAGGGTAGAATGTTGGGCAAACGAGGAAAGGGAAGAAACAGGATAGGGATGTTGGACGGAATGAAAGGAAGAAGGAAGTACGCAGAAGTGAAGAAGCACTTGATGTAGAGTAGGTTGCTGGATTGTGTTTGTTTAGGAGTCACAAAATGTTTATTTGGTAGTTTTGTCCATCTAAAACCTACCTTAACCGGTACATTACCTCAGAATATAATAATTGTTATGCCACTCGTATTATTCGTCTGTTATTGCCCGTCTATGTTATTCTAGATTCGTATTTTCTATTTATTTCCACGACATGCCAATATATTCGTTAAAATTTTATTTCAATCCTATCTTCTTACACCAATCCGAAATCATATCTAATTTCAAAACAGCAGTCGCCCATCAATAAGAATTTTCAACTCCCTTAATAGTACTGAGCCGTCTACAGTAGTCTAAAGCTTTTGCTTACGGGGAACTGTCGTGAATTTATGTTATGCAGAATGAGGGCTCTCTCGTGTTTCTGTGTGGTACACCTGCTCTCGCTTCCATCCTTTTTCAGCACGTGGAAAAAATTCACCAGTCCAACTAACTATCTTGTTAAACCGTAAATGTTGTGCTATTAAAGCAATTTGCCATCAGAACCTTTTTCGAGGACTTTCTTGAAATCCTAGAACACTACATCTAATTCAATATTCACCGCTCACCTTCCTCATTTGTATCATAGGTAAATAGGTCCATTATGGTTAATATTTTCTACTTTTTCCAGATACTTATTGGCTTTGGGTTAGTTTGTTATTATTATCTAATACAATATTACAAAACTATGAAAAATATATTGGAAGATTTTACCAGATACGGAATTTGCGAGATATTGGCCGAGATATAATTTCTCGGATTCTCTCTATTGTCACCTTATTACGAGGTGATGTGAGTCATCTTCAAATCTGAGATACTGAGCCTTCTGGCGCGGACTAAAGGAATATTCTGAGTAATGCGCTATGTCTTCTGTAAGCTCCTTCAGTATTATTGCTGGCATTTATTACATGCCTGGAGCTCTATTATTTTATTGTATTTCCGAGTTGGTTTACGTCTCCTTACCTAAAATTACCACGTCGATCATTTTTGCCACGGGTGCTCAGTAGTATAAATTTGCTGCACCAGCTTTTTCAACATAGACAATAGAAATATTTATTTTTAATATTGACCTTATTTACGCTCTCGTTAACGCTTTCTCCTCATTCTTCCGGTAAAGAATGTAGCTTTTACCGATTTCGTTAGAATCATCATACGACAAGGCTGGTTTTGGGATTGGGCCTTTCATGTCTGGGATTCGCCCTGTTACCTACTTCGATCATTGCCAATAATGCTTGATACCATTTGCCTCCCCTAAAATTTGTTTGATTGGACTTATATTTTCCTGAATTTTTCTTCGGTATTGGTACCATGTGAAGTATATAAATCCATCTTAATATTTCGAAAACAAAAATTATTTCTATTCTACCATAAAGTACTTAAAATTCGTTTTCCAATGACAAATAGCCCATGGTCTAAAATTTACCTTGATTTCTGCTTTTAACCGTGGAAAATTTTCATCGGAATTCCACTAAATTTCCTCTAATGCACGGCCATTAATTGACTGCAATTTTTGACCTCCCCATCCCTATTAATACGCTACTTACCCTAGAGAGGACTATCTCTTAAAACTTAGTTTTAGCGTTAATTATGGAAAATCTTAAGATTCCTGCTAGATTCTCTGTTGGTAGAATTTGCCGACCGGATTGAGGCATACATTGATAATCTCCTACCGTAGTACCGAGCTAATTATTTTTCTCTTCACAATGTTAAATGTCCTGTAAATGTGACAAGAGAGAGAGGTGATTTATATAGTGCATTAATATATCTCTAAAATTACCTCACTGCGAATCAAAAGTTTTTTATCTCACCCGCCGCACTGAGTATCAAACCATTTCCTCCTGTCCCCAGCATGAAATTGCGATGTGACGTCACTTATGGACGGCACCCTTAATCCTCGCCACCCTATTTCAACTCCTTCGTTCTCCTCTGGTCCCTTCGGTGTTTCCTTCCCCCGCCCTTCCTTCGTCTCGCTTTCCTCGGGGATAGGGCAGTAGCTCCAGAGGGTAGGCAGGGTGGCAGTTGCCGCCACGTGGGTGTGTGTCGTGGGAAAATGGGCGGGGAGTGCGAGTCTCCCCGCGGGTAAATGCTCAAGGGAGCACCACCGGGGGCAGCAGCAGGGGCGAGGCGGCGCATCTGGTAGCCAACTCCCTTACAACCTCCGTGTTTCGTACACCCCAATTCTCTTTCCTCTCCTCGTTCCTTTCTGCTCCTTCTTAGCGTAGTCATTCTCATCACGTTCCCATTTCTCCCTTATCGTGATTATCCCAGTGAATCCTCAAACCACTCCAAATCTCCAGTCACCCCGACGTCTACTTCATGATCTTAACTCCCCTAGATTGTTCGTACCTGGCGATTAGTTCATGTGCTATTTAGGTGATTTATTTTCTATACGAAGGCGTGGAAATTTAAGTTTAAAATATGTTAAGCATTATAATTATGAATTGTTTCGATGTGGTTTATTATTTTTGACAACAATTCCTTTGGAAAATCAGACCAAATCATATGCCTGACAGTTTTAGTTGCCAGCCAAATAGGACGAAGATGAGTTTTTGTTGTCACATCTTATTTCTCCTTAAAACAGAATGTAAATCATTCGTATAAGATGTATTTATATGCGGACTATCAGTTGTTATTAATCAAGGTAATAATTTCGAAGAAATCCATTACATTTTCAGGAGTGTAAATAATTTATCTGCCATCTGTTTGTTATATCAACTTTGTCAAACTGCGTGTCCTCCTTGTTACTCTAAAAGGTGATTTGCCCGCCGGCAGGTATGGTGGCCGTGGGTTCGAATTCCTCATGCAAGCAAAGTTCTTTGGTTGTTGTGATATAATCTTCATGGTTTATGTGTATACTTTAAAATAATTTTAACCGTCAGTGTACTGATTTAAATGGCGAATCAATTAGTATGAAATATCCGTTTCCGTATCTCCTGCGCGAGAAGGCATTTACTTTGGAAATACTTCATCCTTGTGAAAAATTGAATACATTATTATTTTAATGTGATGCATGTGCTAAATACCTACTTAGCATTACCGTTTCGGCATGTTTATATGCTTGTGTCCTACATACATACTGTTAGAACGTTGAATAAGTCTACATTAGCCTTATTTTATCTTTCTTTCGCTAAGTTTACATATTTATTGTTTACTGTGATTTACAACAAATTTTGGAAAGCCGTGTTTTCCCTTCTTAGTTATTCTATATTTTTTCCTGGAATATTTGATCTTTTTTCAAAAATACTGCCGCATTTATAGCAAAAAATAAA
The DNA here is from genome assembly GCF_022747635.1 of Hetaerina americana. Taxonomy (NCBI): domain Eukaryota; kingdom Metazoa; phylum Arthropoda; class Insecta; order Odonata; family Calopterygidae; genus Hetaerina; species Hetaerina americana. The sequence goes on from NW_027286830.1 coordinate 1,264,209, forward strand.
TATCATTCAATAACGGTGGAATTAATGTTTCTCATTTCGCTTTGACTACTTCGATTCTCTAATGTTAGGCCGAACATAATTTTGTTCCTCATATTTTAATTGAGAAAATCGAAAACGCAATGTCTTTGGAGTTTTGAGGAAAAAAAATCAACCGATAGGAATGGGAAAAAATGAGTAAATGACCAAAAAATCAAAGGAAGTTGAAAATACTAATCGAGCCACTCGTGAACTGGTTGAAATGTTTTTGAGGACATTTTAGAGGTGAAATAAAATGGCGAAAACGAAATACGGGAAGAAAGGGCGTGGGAAACACCTATGTAATGTAAAACCTTGATTCTGCACGAACGATGGGTAAAGGCTGTTTCTGGTGACGATGCTGTTGATAGGTCTTATGTTAGTCGATGGGTAGTAAAATTTCGCGGTTTCGAGCCTGGAAAAGCCTTAATTGTTGATGAAACACGTACCGGACGTCCAATCACTACCATAGACGATAAACATCACAAACTCGTTGTAGATTTGATTCAAAACGACCGGCGAATCGCTCAAAAGCGTATCGCAAACCGCATTGGAATATCAAAGGAATAAGTTCATCGTGTTAAAGGCAGTCTGCCGCCAATATTCTCGCAACATGACAAAGCTCATCCACGCACCTCCCGCGCAACTGGAGAGGCTCTGCGAAACCTGAAATTTGAACCGATTCCACACCCTCCTTTTCCCCAGATTTTTTTCCTCCACTCAAGAGACACCTCAAGTGTGACCATTACACCTCGGATGATGAGGTGAAGGCAGCTATCAAGTCCTGGATTCGAGAAAAGTCGGAAGAGTTTTTCATTGACGGAATGAAAATACTTGTTACACGTGGGGAGAAATGTGTTAGCCTTAACAGTAACTATGTTGAAAAATAAATTTATGATTTTTAAACTCAAGAATTATACTTAAATGTACTTTTTACCTTGCTATTTGTTTTTGGTAGCGCTCTGCAAGTATGTGTGCATTACTTTTCAGCCTACCATTCGTATATTGTATTTATGCTATTAAATAAGAATATAATATATATGAATAAATATATATATATATATATATATATATATATATATATACATACATGCATATAAAGTATAAAATGTGTAAGCTCTATAAAGTCTTGGTCTCAACTGATATCAATGCAAAATGGCTTATATTGCTTTTCAGTAAAGAGGAGAGAATGGAGATTACAACAATCCTGACATCAAGCTTAGGCAATCAGCTATACGTATACATCAATCAGCCGATAGAATAAAAGAGTACATTATTAATCAAGTAGCAATAATCAACACTAACTTTGACCAAGCTCAATTTCAATTAATATGCGGGTATAATCCACTATATTCAGTAATAAATGTAAAAATTCGTATTTAGAAAACTGGAGTTCTTCTGAATTAGGGCTGTTCATCTCATCCAGCATTTATGGATGTGTCAATAACGGCAACAGTCATTAATGAGTCAAAATGACTCTTATTATGTTTTGAACGAATTATTATAAATTTAAATTCTCTCTCAATGGAAACTACGTTGTTTTATCAAATGTGTAAGTTGATGCAATGATACTTTTCTCAAAATCACCCATCCATTTCGTTGCATTTTCTCACCCTCGTGTACTCTCGTCCGCTGCCTCCTAATGCTGTTTTTCTCCTCCCGAAGGATGAAGGAACGTGTTAGCCGTCTCGGAAAGAGTGCTTAGACCCCTTCCCCCCGTTCGGCTGTTGGACATCTCCCCTTCCTTCCAGGGTATCCACACAACGTGCTTCCCTCCTCACGCCCCTTGGAATGAAAATCTAATTCCGGAGCGAATTCGGAAAGGGGAAGTAGCGTCAGAGGATTCCCTTGAAGAGGCGATCGAAGGGTATGCTCGTCGAATTGAGTCCAAACGGGTGATTATCCTCTCCCCATTCCTATTTTTCTTCCAATTCCCATCCTTTTCAAGAGGGAGGGAGAGGGAAAGAGATACATTCTCCTGTTAACCAGATCTTGGGCAAAGAAAATTCGTTTTTGAGATATATTCAAGGATACAGTGCAGAGAAAACGAACTAGGGTTGTTTGTATGGACGATGCCTAAAATTCTTCAGGTTAGAGGAGCTCAAAGTGAGGAAGACGTTTTGGGAAATGGCAAACGAAGACGTAAAGAGCAAGCGTGGGTTAGCGTTAGCGTTTCGAGGGTGATACCATTTTACGGTGTGTTTTACCTCACAGCCGAAATACCGCACAAAGCTCGAGGTAATGAGCTGTAGTTCTCTTTCAGAAGGGAAAGGATGCAGGTTAACGAAGTACTGCGAACGAGAAGTAAATCCGGTGATATTTTTCATAAAATTTTTAATTGGTTTTTCTTTGATTCTTACTTTTATTTGCCCTTATACAACTTCAAAACTATAAAAAACCTTAACGATGCTAAAAAGGATTTACATGTAATTAGTAAGCCAAAACGACAGAGTTGGCGTAAAATGTGCAATAAGCTGAATTTTTTCAAAGAAACTGCGGGAGATGCCGCAACAGTAACTTTTAACGGAGTCATCCACTAATGTGCATTTCAATGCAACAATTTCAGAGTGTAAAAATCATTCGCCTTGACTAAGGCGAATGATTTTTACACTCTGAAATTGTTGCATCAAGCTGAATTTTCATGACCGGATTGCTATGTATTTATTTTAATTATTGTTAATTAATTAAACTGTTAAGTTAGGCTTTGAATGGACACAGTCGAACCATCGCTCTACTTCTTAGCATCACCTTACTGGAAACCTAACACATCATGCTACAGCAAAGTAAAGCCGACTCCAACTCTGCAACTTGTGCTTTCGTTACATCCAAAATGCCTCTCTTCTTCCTTCCCCTTACTTTCCTGTTTAACATTTTCTCATTTATCACTGTCTTCGACAATCCATCGCCAATCAAAATGCTGTTGGTTTACTTTTTTTGTTTCTAAATATCTCCCAATATCACACTCTCCTCCTAAACTATGCCTAATAATTTTTTTTCTTTCTGTCCATTTCCCTTTTTCCATTCTTCTCTGTACTCACATATCATAAGCCACCACAAATTTTGCTTATCTTTTTGCCTTAAAGACCAACTTTCCGCGTCGTTCAAATCTGCACTCCGTATCAAAGTTTTTTTCTAATCTTATATTTCCTTTCTAACTCGAAGTTCTTGCCATGAATATCCTCTTCTCTGTAAAATCTTAATGGCCTAGTGCGATTCTTCTTATGTTCATACTACGTGGTCCATACTTGTCCAAAACACTTCGTAGATATGTGTACCGTTTTACCTGCTCTAGTTTGTTCCTTCAAAAGATAGTTTGTAACATAGGATTCCTTTTACCTAGAACCTCATTACATTTGTTTTAATTATTTCTCATTCCATACCTATCGCTCTCATTCTGTAATGTGCTTTAGCAATGACCGCAATGCTTTGTTTCACTTGGTTAAGTAAGGCTTGATCATTCAATAATTTATTTTCGTGAATTCCCCAGCCATTTTTGTCCTCACCTGCATCTAATCCCATGGAAAATTCATCTAAGAAAACATGGTTTCCGTGGTAAGATTCCTAGTCTAAGAGATCGCTTCTCATCGAAACCAGATAGAGGTCCGTTCGTAATTATTTATGTGTTTTACGTAATTTTCTTTTTTTACAAAATACTTTTTAATGTGTATGTGTTGCCACTGTAAGGCTTTTTATTAAAATTGTTTTCTGTATTTACTATATATTATTTACATGAATTAAAGAGTCCCTACGTGCCGTAGAAAAATATGTCATCAGTTTGATAAGCCCGTTGCACATTCAGTGAACAAATTCGACCGATTGTATCCGGGCGAATGCATTGAGCGAATTCGAAAGCAAAGCGAGATGCATTCACCGCAGAGAGAGGTGTATGGAAGAATTTGCGATTGTGAGTGGACGTGACAAAATACGTCCACACTGTAGAGCGACCAGAAACGAATTCCAAATTGTTATTCGCTGATTTGAGCGAGATTTGGGAAGGCGGGCGAATTAATTCATGGGCATCCACTTTCCTGCATTCGCGTACACATGCACGCACAACAACACATGCGAGAGAGTAAATTCGCTCTGTTCTCTCCTAAATGTGTGGAGGCCTTTAGCTTCCGATGGCAGTGACTGTTACGTATGGCAGAAGGCTTACCACCTCTCCGGGTCAGATACGAGGTCACCATACTCCTAGGACTTCCTTCCGCGCGAGTGAAAGAATATATAGGCCAAGGCGAATATTAAAATAATTAAAGAGTATAAGTGAAATTTATATTCACCTTCTCAATTGAAATAAGTGGAAAAGTCAATAATGGTTGATCCATTAAATAAATAAACTTAGAATTTTTTCACGCAAAAGACTTTATGATTCGTACACTTTATTTACTGTACTAATACCCGTTTCGACCATACCTGAAGATGTCCCCTATGCATCGAAACTGGTAGTAGTATGATACATTTTGTTGTGAACAAATACTAAGTTTATTTATTAAGTGGCAATGAATTTTCACTGAGTAGAGCCTAAACCATCGAATTCAATGGTTGACCCCTTTGCATGGCATTTATACACACAGTTACATACACCAGTGAGAGATTCAAATATTTTGAGGTCTTCAATGGTTGACCCCTTTGCATTGCATTAATACACACAGCAAGAGATTAAAATATTTTGAGGTCTTGCAAAGTTAAATATTCTCTTAAAATTCAGGTAAATCCTGTGTAATGATCCTCGAAATATCTTTCCTCTTTTGGTTTTATTCCCTATTTCAATTGAAAATTAGTAGAAAACATTAGAAGAATCATAAAAAATACCATGACATCAGTTATATTCTTTACTTCAGTGGAGGATAATGAGGTTGAAATGTCATATCTGTCCATATCTGTGGTTAACGCCAGGATATCTTTGGAAAATATGCACAAAAGAAAAATCTATACTCATCGGGTGAAAGTGACAAATGTATGGGTTGAGCGAGAAGAGATCTTCGGTTGGTGCATTCCTGAGTGGAAGATAACTTCTAAATGTGTCTTCATATCATTTGTGTGTATATTTGAAAAATACTTCAGCGATCGGTCTGTGCCAGGATATTTTCTCATTCTAAGGATATCATAGTTCACATCACAATGTGAAATACAAGCAGATATGTGCTCTCAGATACCTACTCGAAATAAATCCCAGACATTGCGAAAAATTCAAAATATTTGACAAGAAGGAAACATGAAGGAGCTGAAATCAGAACCGGTCGTCTAAAACAGATGATCATTTGAAAGGAATGTCTATTTTTTCCCCATCTAGGGTCGTATTTTCAGAACTACGTGTCAGACAACAAAGAAGGAGGGAGGCATTGCAGGCGCTGCCAGCGGCAAAAGTTCATATCCCAGAACTCCGTTCTTGGCGGCGACAAGTTTGAAAAGTGACGCATTAATTCTTCAATGCCACTGGCAGCGGCACTTATTCGACTGGATATTCCGTCTTATTCAATGTCGAGTCAAGAAGCAAAGGCCTGTCGCGAGAGAACATTCTGTCCAAGTCATTTACGGTGACAAGTAATCTTCGCGAAGAAAGCGTTGCCGTTTTCGAAATTCTGTGGCTTAGCAATGTAAATTCAACGTTGTGCGTTGGTAGGTACGCACGTGGGATGATTTCACTTAGCCTTATTTTGATTTGTTAACCTGAGCATTTTATATTGCCCTGTTTTACATTTTTATCGTCTGTTTTAAAATTCGTTATTTAAAAAATCAACTGAAAGTGGTTATGACTTGCTTTCATAAATAATTTGAAAAATTATATTTCTGAAATTTGTTTCAATTATAAAACTTATCGTTAAATACTTGTAAAATTTTGCATTTACCTATGAAATCATGAACGATATTCACTTTTCCTAAAGTTAATCAAATCAGTCGTGCAAGCAATACCAGGTTTAAAGAGGTTAAAGGCTCTTGCCTGATTACTGTGTCAGTTGTGTAAATCGATTTCTCCAGCCAAGAGAAACAGCGAATAAACATGACTGAAGTAATCTGCCCACTCTAGCCTTCAGTCATCGGGAAAGACAGAGGGCGAAGATGCTTAAAGCCTAATCTAGATCAATTAAGTGATTTTTGGCCAAAAAAGATTTTACCAACCTATAGGCACTAGGAGAATAATTTTTGCTTTTGAAATATACCTTTGGTTTATTGAAAATATGCAGGAAGCTCGAAGTTTTGAAAACTCGCAGGGTCAAATTAAAAAAAAAATCTCATTCATCTTACGATAAATAAATTGTAAATTATGCCTAGCAAAAATTATGACATCAACTTAGTTCTGTTTTAATTTAAATGTATCCAATGCAAAACTTTTATATGCACACTGTGCAGGGTGTAAGGCCGAGGAATATTACAATATTCTCGCATCCTTAGAAATTTTTTTTCTGAAGAATTAGTCAATATTTTTGGGAGAAATTTTATTAGAATTAGATAAGAGAATGGCGGATTGTCTTATAGGGCTTACAATAACATATTTGAATGTCACAAGCTTCAATCATCTTAACAAATGTATTTAGCATCCTATTCGTAAGTGGACTTATTTCTTAAAAAATAATGAAGCCTTGTTAAACGATGTACGCAAGCTTCATCACCATTCGCTTTCCCATTTAATATATAAATTTACTGTCCGCGTATTGTAGAAAAAACGATATACTTTGTAAAAAAGTTAACATATGTAATAGGAATTTACTTGAGCAGTACAAGCACATCCTTTGAAGGAGCTTGTGGTGCCCACCGTTTGGTGAAATGCTCGGCGCATCCCCGAATGTAGGTCGGTTTTACGTGTCGAAGTCACCATCTTCCATACCGTGAAGCAGAAATGCGTGTGACCGCTCATATCGTCCCTCTCGTAAGTGCACTTACAGAACTGGTTTAACTTCGGCAGTGAAATTTCGGCTCCGGCACATTGTCCTAAACGGGGTAACGGCTGAATTGACATAAAAAAGGAAGCGTGCCATTGGAGAATTTTTGGTACCCCTCCTGGTGCTTCGGCCAATCGGCAATTAAGAATAAGGAAGGAAAACCGGGGAAGTAGGGTGCGTGAGTGGAGCCGGCCATTTTCCAAAGAGTTTCTCAAGTTCTCGCCGAGATGTCGTCCCGGTCTGATGCAGCGTGGCTTGCTGGTCGTAGTTAACAGGATAATAAATATTTAGCCCAGTAGGTGGCATAGTGTCAAGCGAGAGTTAAGAAATAAGATAAGAACACCGCATAAGAATAAATAGAAAATTAGAGATTATAAATAAATCACTAAAAGATGGAATGGCGAGGAACTTAGTGATACTTACTGGAAAGGAAGTTTTTACATTTTAGGAATGTTTAAACAATGAAAATGGGTACTCTAATTATGAATAATAAAATCTAGTATTGGCAATGTGACTTATTCTAACTATTAGTTAATGCGTTTTTCCTCTACGTTTAGAAACATTTGTTCATTTTCCATTGTTAATGACTCTGTTTGGGATGGATGTCAATCCAAAAATAATTTTTGCATCGCAAGCAGTGCGTGACCGGTGAATAACTCAAAGCCTTAAACTGAAAAAAATAGTAAAAATAATCCTTTGAGTTTCACAGAATGAAATAAAAATTCTTTGCACGAATAAATACATTATTTTCTCGAATTTGCTGAAGAATTCATACCAGCAAATGTTAATTTAAATGAAAAACCTGGATTGCGAAGCTGATCGAGAGGAAATATGACATCTGACTTGCTATCGTAAACTCTCTCTTTTACCCAAATTTTAGTCTATGTTATATTTCGCCAGAACCGTCCTGATGCACACGAACCAATACAAGGAAATACTCTAAGATCAAGTAATATTCAGGAAGAGACAATTTAGGAGTGACTTGAGCTGAAGAAGTAAATGTGTTAGATAGAGAGGAACCAGATGGCGGCTGGAGACTAATCTGGGATGAGTAATGAATCCTATGGGAGTCAACTGTTCGTCTGCAGTTATGGACCAGTAGAGATAGTGATTACCTGTGTGCCATCTTTAGGGAGATGGGAAAGGGGAAAACTCTCTTCCCATTCATTCAGTCGGAGCCGGATCATTATTACTGAAGGCATCAGAGTGCAGTCTCGCTCACATTTGCCGCGGAAGCAACTGTCAGTAGCCAGCCGTTAGATCATCTATTTTACTTAAGGAGTGCGGCAAGCGCGCGCTGAAATAATAGAATGGCGAAGTGGTATCTTTGGAGAAAGTTTTCATCGCCATGAGAAGTATGTGAGCGCCCAAGGAATTGTTAATAGCGTATTAAGATGAAAAAAATGTGAAGGGCTACAGCTCGCTCTCATTTAGATTTTTAACAAATAAATATTGATCGTATATAGCTAAAGCTATAATGCTTTTGTCTCAACGATAGGTTTCAATGGGGCGTAAGAGTGAGCTGGATATAGCTCTTAGCTGTATATGCTTAAATTTGAGATATCCTCAACTTTTCTTCTTCTTAGTTGCCGAGTTATGATGTTATTCGATTGTTTACGTATTTAATCCAATGAAAAGGATATGATAGAAACCCCGGAACTGCTTTGTTTTGAGTTAGTATATCGCTTTCGTATACATTCTCGTCAGTGGTACTTGCATATTAGAGGGTTGAAATAAATGAATGTGTATAACTTATTGTCGAGCGTCTCTAATGGGATCTGACTTCAAAATAAGTTCAAAAACCCCCACACATGCGGTCAGAATGTTTTGGTAAAGTTTTAGAGCGACGCTTGTACGTAAATGTTAGTTGCATATATAGTTTTGCTTGCGTACATAGGTGCGCTATTCTTTTGGGAATTCCAGCTTCGGTTCTTGGAATCCTCCTGGGTACCCTCTACTGTTCGCGACGTCATTGCTCTCCGTTGAACGGGTGTCGTGTGTCCTCTTCCTCGGGTCTTTTCTCACATCTGGAGTCCATATGCGACGCGAAGACGAGCATATGAGATTCCCGCGCAAGCGTCAATGTGGGCTCGGAGGATCGCGTGGGAGTATAACAGCTCCTCAAAAATGAAGTAGAAAGTGCTTATGTTCAACCACCGCACGGAAAGGATCCTTTGAAGCGTGTCCAGGGCAAAGACTAAGAGGAGTTTGAGGATTATTTAAGAAATGGTAATGAATTATCTGACCCTTTCTCGTTTGATTCATATTTCAAATGGAAAAATAAAATGCAGAATCAGTAGAGAAACCACTATTTTACCGTGAATATTCCTCTTGATTCAATTTATACAATTAGGAATGTCCATTTATGAAAAGGTATTGAAGTGGCCCAACAAGTGATATCACATTCTTGCTGCTGTATTTCAACCCAGAAATCTTTACTCTTTTTTTGATTATATTTTATAATACTAATGATGAATGTCATTAATCAAATAAGGCTTGAGCATTAAATTCAATTGGAATATTGCCCACCAGGTAATTGTTGAGGAATTCTAATGATAAGGGTAATTTTTCCTTTTAGGCGCGTTTAAACTACCTCATCATATGAAGGACAGGAAAAATGTAACTGGCAGAATGACAGAGCGTAAATTTTAAGCATCCCCACGATTCAAATTACTGTGCTGACTGAGAGGTTATTGTTCAGGATTGGACCAGAAGGTTTGTTTGGATTAGTATCTTGGATTGGGAGAAGAGAAGATCTTCACCTTGTTGGAGACATGAAGGGTACCAGTCCAGTGAAAAATAAACGGGTTAAAAAAATTTTCTTTTCATTGATAAGGTTCATTGTACCTGTAGGTCAGCTAGACCGCTTAAAAATCGTTCAAATCAAATTAAAGGTGCTTATACATTGCAGTAGATTTTGATTAAGAATGAACAAAGGAAATATTTGGCCCTGAATTGAAATTATTTAAATATTTACTGCGCTCGGGATCCTATATGAGATGCAGCCTGTCAATATCCAACATATTTTCGGTCGAATCTATAACGTAATATTAGAAAAATAAAGTCCTGAATTAACTGTTAAGAGGGCTTTCCTTAACAGCTAACAACTACTGAAAAACAGTTTAGTTTCCCAAGTTTGAACTACGAGTACTCTTACTTGGCTAAAGGAGATCCTGCGGTTTAAGGTTTTACCACCGGAGACATCACTTCGGCCGCCGAGTATTGAGGGCCTCTGCAGCTCGAAAGACAGGGAAGGCAATGTTTCCGGGAGATGGAGAAACATAAGTGTGGAACCTGCGCGGTTGGGGGTAACGGTTTCCCGGGGGGTCATGAACGTTACGTGTGCGTCCGTTACCGGAGCGCGTAAAGAGAGGAAGGCGAGTCATCACCTTCGGAGGGTGCGGTGGTTTTTTTTCCTTTTTTTAAGGGCGCAAGTGGGGCCCGAGAGGCAGTTTAGGGGAATTTATATTCTTCGAAAGGAAAAAAACCGCAAGACATCGCGCGGGTTCTCTCAAGAGGGAGGCAGGGAGAGTTCTGGCAGCGAGGAAGACGGTGGCGAAGGAAAGTGGTGAACGCGGTGTAGGGTGAGTGAAGTGGGGGGGGGGGGGCGCCGAGAACTTTCGAAGGCATTTTTTTCATCTCTCCAGGAATGAAAAGTTTTGCATGATCGATCCAGCTGGACCTCGGGAGTTGTAATGCGCTAACAACAATTCGAACCGTGCTGAATGGCCCTTAAATCTATGAGTGCGCCCGTTTGTGTGTGTGTGTGTGACTGGGAGATGGCGTTCGTCCGTGTTGGATGTATCTAGAAAGGTAGCGGCCGCTCAGGTGGCCCTATGGCTTTGTTTGCGTTCTTATTTTTATTTCTTCCTTTCGGAAATTTCTCGGTCCGGTGTGTAAAAAGGCCCCTCGACATTCAATCTCCCAACCTCCTTTTTCCCATCCTTTGTCTTTTTCTTTTCCGATGCATTTTATTCCTTTCTCCTTCTTTTTCTCTTCCGCTTATGCCGAAGCACAATCCTTGTGGGTACACTCTCGAGGGTTTTCACCCTTCTCATCTTTTCCTCCCTCTTATCGCTCTCTCCTATTTCCCCTCTTCCTTTTTTCGTTCCCTCCACATCTTCTTCTCTCCTCCGTTCTCCGTCGCCGCATACACACTTCCCTCTACGGGAAAGGCGAGATTTCTCAATGCCCCCCTTTGGGGTAATACGTCAAAACTACAAAAATCTCAAGTTTGCGCTTCCATATTTTTTGTTGGAGAAAACGTGATGAAAGGGAGAAAGCTCGGGGAAGAAAACCCTTCTGTATTCATTCTCCGTTGACGGATTTGCAAAATCTTCTACTTTTTCGCCTGGAAGCGATGGTGCTAGAAATGATTTTCGGTGGTAAACGGACAAGGATTTTTAATTTTCTACTCTTATTTAATGATTATTTGTCTACAAACTTATTTACTTAACCAATTAATTTTAACGCATTTATTTTGAGTGTGGAATTAATGCGAAGCCTGAAAAAATTAAAGCATATTTTAATTCTCATTTTGCAAAATCCGTGGAAGTAATACGCAAAAGACAACTTGCCATAACCTGTCTTACTCGGAAAGATGGCATGTGACACGATATATGTATTAATGTCTTCATCATCTGACGGTAAAAAGCTTAATTCTTTATACCATTATACCGTTGGCCTTCGATTCATTTGTTTATTTGCGTCTCCAATTGTGTCACTTTCCTCCTTTGCGTCTTCGTTTATTCCTGTTTGGCAAGGAAAACCTGGCCTTAGTCATTTTTTAATGCCCACAATTTGCTTTAATGAATTTTATTCGCGCTTTGTTCGTTCTTTATCTTTTATTCAATCAGTTATGGTAGATTGCCTATTTGGAAGGTAGGTTTTGAACGATCCCAAGCGACTATTTGATTCTGTATCTTTCTTCATTTTATTGTGGCTTATTTCGACCGATTTTCTTCATTCTATGCCACAACCACATTTCAAAACCTCGTATCTACCCTCATCTTCTTGTCTCAAAGACCAGGTCTCACCCCCATTAAGTATTACGCTCTATATTAAATTCTTTATGATTCTTTTCCTCGCATCTTTCCTCAATGTAGCCGTTATCAGTTCTCCTCTTCTTGTAAATGCCTCCTTCACTAACGCAATTTTTCTTTTAATGTTCTCATTACAATGGCCGTTTTCCTCTAAAACTCTGCCAAAATACATGGACTGCTTCACTTACTCGTTTATTTCCTCCTACTTCAATGTTTAACTTAGCTTTCCTACTTCTCGAAAATAGGACTACTTCTGTTTTCTTTTGGTTAATCCCCAACCAGTGTCTCACACTTTGTTCCTGGAAAGCACTAATAACTACAGCCCCTTGGCTATGTGACTCATTACTGCTTGATCATCTGCAAACCTGTCAATCAGCTCACCATCTACTCTTATTCCTAGCCCCAGCTCTTCCCTTGCTACCCTCAGTATTACCTTAACGTATGTGTTGAAAAGTACCGGTGATAAAGGGGAAATATGGGGAAATTTAACTCATCCTGCAATAGTCCTCACATACAAATGATTTACACTTTCTTGGGATCGGAATAAAAATTGACCTAAGGAAATCTTCTGTCCATATTCCTTTCCAATAAATACTGCGTATAAATTTAAACAATTTCTTCCTGCCAAGTTTCCCTAAAATCTGTAGAAAATATTTGAGAATATTATCAATTCCTATTATATTGTTCGATTTAATCTCCCTTTTTATGTTTCGCTATCTAATAATCCTGAATTTCCTCTTAGTCGATCTTATTTCGCCCTCAAAGATCTTATAATATTGCAAATAACCTTGGCTCGCCCTGTTCCTACCATAATAACAATAAGAGGCAGCAATATCTAAAATCGTGGATTCCTCACGAACGTCAAAATATTGCCTTTCAAGACGAACTTCCCATGTTTTGAAGACAAATTAATTCTGCGTTTGGCTAGCCTGGTGAGTAGTGTACTCGCTGCGTGTCCCGGTTGTCACGATTTTGAATCTCTTTAAGTTTTAGTGCCTCTTAAAACGCAACAAAAAATATTAGTAAAACCTCAGTGATTACCAGTCATCGTTCACCAAATTGATCCTTTTTTTAAAGTCGGAATTTGGTAAATGGCCTAAAGTCTGGTCAGCATTCGTAAAAAAGGCCAGAGTACAAAGTAATATGAGGAAAATAGTGGATTAATATGCCCTTGAATGATCTGTTTACAATGATTAATTCGTCATTGTTAATTATTTCCGTGTCTACGATAACTTTCTTTACGATATATCTTCTCTGAAGCATGCATTTCTATATTTCATCATCTTTCGACACTACGTGATATTTGTAAGTTAAAATCGGCCGCTATCCGAGAGTTAATTAGCGAGCTTTATTCCCTCTGCCTTCCAATTGAACAATTATTATCTTTAATGATTTTAATGCGAGAGACACCCAGAATCATGTATTCTTTTAGGATCATCAGACAGTGAGACCGGTGATGCAGACGTAGATTTAGGGGCTGTAAGATCGTGTCAAGTCATTCCAATCAAAATTTCGACCCCTCCCCGCCGGGATTTCCTCTTCCATATTTTATATCCTAATGTTGCATAATTGATCGATGGCTTCTGAAATAATCCCGAGGATGATTTTAACTATTTTCTGAGTCAGAACCCAGTTTTTTATGAAGAACCAGAAAGAAGGCCTTTAATACAACACTTTTAACATTTCTTAAACCCGAGTTGAAACAATGCTTGGGGAAACGATAGGCGATATCTGGCGTTAGTTACACGCACCTATGTACGAGTACCTCCATACAGGTAACCTGGTGATATCGTAAACTCCATTTCCTTCTGCCTCACGTCCGTCATCTACTTACCTATTCGCGTTTAAATTTGTCCCTTTGTGTTTTTGTTTCCCTTCTCATTGCCTCGACTTCCTTTGTCGCCTAGGCATTCCTCCTTTGGGGAGGGGGGAAGAACGTGGCGGCCCTTCATTACCGCCACGTTCCTCTTCCGTATTTCCGAATCGGGGCTCTTCCCACAACTTAGCACGTTTCCCCTCACCTCTGTTTCCTCTCTCTTTCCCTCTTCTTCACTTCTCCTTCTCTCCACAATGATACGCATTTTCTTTCCTTAGCTCCATCCCTTCCCTCAATTCCTTAATTTCATTTCGTGATCTTCCTGCACCATTTAAAATTTATTTCCTTTTGAAATTTTCTGATCACTTGAAATAGAATTTTGCGTAGATATGGATTGTTGGCAGATGCTTTCCCGAAAGGCTTTTTTTCGTAATCTTTAATTTTCGCGGTATCAATGCGCGTGGAGCATTTTCATTCTCTTTTGAAGGTTTTTTTGGCACTAACATTTTCTGTATTTTTTTATTTTATTTATGCTTGATCTCAAAAAATAATTTTTTCCGTGAAAGTTATGTTATTTTATTATTTAAAAATAGTATGTAAAGATGCGCATGCCTAATTCTATTTAGTTAAACTTTTTTTGATTGCATTAGGAATTGTAAATTTTCACCCTTTTATTGCCGCCGTTTTATCCCTAATTTTTCATCAAAAAAAGTAGGAATGCAAACTTGTTGCACCCACGTCGCATACAATTCCATCCTACGTGTGGTTCCCTTTTGCATGCTACAGTCACCTTTCGTTTACTTACATCCAAGTGTAGGTGATGCACTTTACTCTCGAGTCCTTTGGATATGCCTACACCGTCGAAGTGTAGACTTCATAGAGGTCATCTAACTCCGTCGAAATAAACCTAAAAATGTAAGCATCTTCAGTTTTACTGTCCTAAAGACCGGTGTCTCTCCTCTCGTGTTCCGCCTCCCGTTCGTACATGTCGACAAACATCCTCCCTCTCCCACTTGCACAGGCTTTATTCTGATCGTCCTCCCTACCCTCTCTTCCTTTCTGTCTCCCTCCACCCTCTATCTAGCCGAACTCAACCCTCCCTTCTCTTCACGCCTGCCGAAGCCATTTCGCCCCAACCCTCTCTCTCAGATCCCGAAGGAATCAATGGAAACTCAGCGTGGCACAGGTGTCGAAACGAACCAACCTCTCCTTCCCTCACACCCCCCCTCCCACTTCTTCCTTCCTTAAGTATTTCCCCCCCTCTCTCTTGCTAGCTGAGGTCTCTCCCTTTCCCGCTCTCCCTCCCTCTTTCTTTTGCAATCCTTCGCTTCCCCATATTTTCATCCTCTTTCCCCCAATCTATCCCATCTTCACACCCTCATCCCTTTTTGCCCATTTTCTTTCTATTCTCTCTCTCTCTTTCTCTCTCATTTTATTCTCCATCCACTCATTGAGTTTTCAAATGATTCCTGGGTGCCAATTAATTTATTATTGTGTGGTGGTCGCTAATTTGTGAATTGAATATTTTGCACATAATTTATGCCTTGAATCAAATACTTTATTTCCCATGATTGGTAATATTTCATGCGATTTTCGGGAGCTTTTACATTCCTTAATATCCGTCGCCATCGTTGCGCAATTGATATTGTTTTTTACTTACAGAATATTTGAATTGAATGAAAATTTTGGATGATATGAGCGTAATGAAATAGTGATTATTATCATTATTATTATTCCGTCACTACGTTTGTGAACTCGTTTGTTTATTCGACAGTTGTTCAATGACCCTTTCAGTGTTTAAAGAAATTATATTTTTGAAAATGCGTTTCCCTTTCAGAATGCAACGGTGAATGAAACATCGTATAACGTGCTTAAATATATCCTCTTGTAATCTTCCTACGTAAATGCTTCAATGCTTATTCGGTCAGTGAGTTAATACAGGTATGAGCGTCAGTCGTGAATTTTCTGCATAATATTTTAATAATTAAAATTATTCGTGACAAATTTATGTAATGAAAGAATTAATTTTACAAATTCATGTAACAAATGTAGACGTATAATTTTGAGAGAAGCTTGGCTCTTCACTATTTCCTATCTCTAATATTATTGATATAGCTGTTGGCTAGCCGCTTGGACGGTAATTCGAAACCGTCTAAGGACATAACATCTATGGCCGTTTTTATTTCCTGCATGCATGAACTCGGGTTAGGATAATATTCCTAAAAACATCAGTTCATCAGGAGATTGAATTGAAAATCGGGATGGAAGTTTCTCTGAGAGCATTAGTTGCATCAGGGTCTCGTTATAACTCCCTTTTCAATATTCTTAATATTCTTTTGAGGATTACATTACCAGAAATGCTCCTGAATACTGGTTAGCTATAAATTAAGAAAAATCTTTTATGCAGTTTTTGAGTAGCCTCGGCCTACGTAGTTGTCTTATCTCCAGATTCGTTACTGTGAGCATTTACAGAAAACCGTTATTTTCAGGAAGTCATTTAATAATTGACTAAGATAATTATTGCCGACATTTCACGTTGCTACAAAACTAAAAAAAATTTAGTGCATGCTAAGTGCATATTGTAGTCAGCGTACATGTGTGGCTATGGTTGGATATGGTTGCGTAAAAAGGACTGTATTATATTTTCTGCCAAATGGAAAGATAAGGATGAATTCTTTCATAATATGCATTTCTATTCTCTCGAGTTCGTAATTACTATTTAGGGCGTTATTTCATGTCACAAAATTACGAAGGTCACCTGATAATGAATCATTGTTGAGTGTATGTTTCAAAATAAGATTCACTCGTTAAGTACGGGCATTCGTAGGGGAATTGTACTTTCAGCACAGTCGAAGGTTGTAAATTAAGATGAGCAGGTTTTGTAGGTAAATGACATGTGTTAAAGAAAAAGCAAGCATCGAAAAAGCAACTTTAACTTAAAAACTTATGCCCTATACTTGGATGAAATTGACATATTTTGTATATGTGCACTTTAGTACTAAAAGGTATTACCTATATTAGGTGGCAGTCTACATTGTTCATGAACCCAGGCAGTACACATTACTAAACACCCAAGCACTAACTAACGTGGCCCAAAATATCTTGTTTAACTCTAAATTACAAGAACTCATTCCTGATCTCTGCGTTCTTTTTACCACCTTTAATTTTATCCAAAATGGTTATTATTTTCTTTCCCCTGCCTCGCTTACCTTGCAATCTACATTCTCAAGGATGCGTTCCGAAATAAATCCAATTATTTTTTTAAAGTAATTTTTGAACAAATTTGCACAAACACTTGAAATTCTTTAAAGTACTGTCCTTGGGTCTCTGCATGTTTTTTACAGCGACTCTGCCATGACCGGTTCGCGCCCTGAAAGGCATCTTCGGGGACCTCTCGCAAGGTCCTCGTCACCGCTGATTGGATCTCTTCTATGGACATAATACGGGTTCCTTTCTGGGCTGCTTTAATCTGAGGGAACAAAAAGAAGTAGTGGGTAGCGTCAGGACTACAGGCAGCGTTGGCACCTGGTGTTTGGCCAGGAACTCGCGGACACGTAGCGCGTTGTGGCAAGGCGCGTTGTAGTGATGGAGTTGCAAGGCCGCGGATATGCATTTTCTCGTCCTGATGACCCTTTTTCGGAGACTTTCGAGCGCATCCACGTAGTGGGCAGCGTTAACTGTCTGTCCTTGAGGAACAAACTCCTTATGGACCACTCCTTTACTGTTGAAAAAGACATGAGGATTGTTTTCACTTTTGATTCTCTCATTCTTGCCTTTTTGACTTTGACTGACTGGTCAGTGTGCCACTCAGAGCTTTGGCGTTTTGTTTCTGGGTCGTAATAAAAAACCCAGGTTTCATCACCTGCGATGACGTTTTCCAAATAATCAGGTTCATTTTCAATGCGTTGCAAAAGTTCACTTGAAATTTCCGCTCGGTTGGTTTTTTGGTCATCTGACAACACCTTGGGATCGAGCGTGGCGCACACTTTCCTCATAGCTAAATCTTCAGTAACAGTGCGAAATATAGCAGTAGACGACAAGCTCAGTTCATTGTCCACCATCTTAATATTCAATCGACGGTCAGAGGCCAACATTTGTCGAAAACGAGCCACATTGCTGTCGGTTTTGCTGGTTGACGGCCGCCCAGAGCGTTGTTCGTCGTGAACCTCTTCCCGGCCCTCCTTAAAGGCCTTTAACCTCCTCGAAAATTATGAGTGAGACAGAGAAGAGTCCCCGTGAGCCTCAGGAATCACTTCGTTAGTCCTCCAAGAGTTTTTTCAGTTTGGCACAAAACTTAGTAATCGCGTAACGTTGCTCGATCGTTGAGGCCATGTTTTTCGTGACACAGCCGGCGCGGAGAGGTATAAAATAACTGACTTCCCGTTCTTTTACAGCTTGGAGAGCACTGAGACCGGGTTTGCGACAAAGCTTAGCGTCCCCCCACCTACCCTAAGTGGTTTGATCTTACTCCGAACAATAGGAGTATTCCAATCGCTCGGTTGTGCAAGAATTTCGTATGATGTCTTCCACAGTAGCCTTATCCCCTCCGCTGTCGTGCACGACACTCGGTCGTGCGAGCCGAGTTCCGTAATTTCAGGATTCGTTTTATTATTACGCTTGATCATTATTCTTTGGAATTAATATTTGAGGTAGTTACCTATTTCCTTTCTCACTGTTGTTTTCCAATTGACATCAATGCTGAAAAAATCGCCCCACTGGAGTCAGACTCCTTACGGAGGATCATACGCTACGATGACTACCTTTCGTCGGGTTCCTCTCCTTCGACCCATGTATCATGATTAGCCCTACGAGGAGCATTTATCATTACTCCTGCGAGCACAGCTCTACGGGCCATTGGAACACGCAAACTCTTCCACCACGTGAAGGTTTTAGTTAATCGGGAGAATAAAATTTATTTAAGCAAGTATCTTAGCCCCTAATAAATATTTCAGCACTAAGTGATTTAGTAGTACCGTTCCATTTTGTAATTCTCGAAGAAAGAACCGCCTTGTTTGGCGGTGTTTTCTTAAAATGTTTGATCCGATTCCACATATGCCAACACGCTCTCCGTTGAAATAATGTCTAAACGATCATTTTCCTACAAAATATTCCGTTTTTCAATTTTCGTGTTTTCACTATGACAGAAAATTTTTTGATCATTCCAATGTATAATTTGAAAATATCCTGTCAAAAAGTTCATCCGTAAAATTAAAGAAAATAAGTGTTATTAACGAATAATGAAGCTAAAAGAAAAACCATAACTATGGAAACCTATTCCTAATGGTTTTCGTTGTTAATCAAATTACTCTGTACATAACCTATATCAGATGGGTGAAATTATGTTGGCTCCCACTCCATCTTGTGCGAATCCCGTCTCTTCTGTCCCGGAAGAAGTGAATATTTATTTTTTTTAATTCACAAAAAAATCATGCCAACAGAATTTCATTCACCACTGAGATTGAGAAAGTGGTAACATAAATTATAAAACTCTGTTACTCAAAACAATTTCTTGGAATGTTCTACCCAGACCCCTGGTGATATTCTGTACAGCAGCAAAAACTAAACCGAGCCAATGTTATTTTTATAAAATAAGTAATGCTGTGTGTAATGTCTGGGGATGCAGGCAAAATCAGAAGAATATCATGAGCGTGTCATAAATTTGTATTCTCATTCTCTTTTAGATAAACTTTTAAGGTGAAGATATTCCTGAAATATTATTTAAATATGAATTTCTGATGTGCATGCTTATAGTATAAAGCGACTAAAAATGATTTTCTTCGGACATATTTTAAGATATGCTAAATTACGCAGATACCACTATTTATACTCGTAATAAAAAATGATGCCATATTTCTATCCTATGATAAAATTCGTATTTTGTTTACGCGATTATTAACTCATTACTTGTAGTTCTTTCCATCCCTTTCGTCCACCTTTGTCTCTCCATCAAGGGCAGGGTCAATAACCAGTATGCAGAGTCAGCGACGGTACTTCTTTCAGGCTTCTCGGTTTCTCCAAAACTTTCTTCCCCGCACACCTCCATTTTCATTCAAGAGCAGTTGACTTGTCTTTTGCAGATACATCGCTCCAACCTCTATCCATATCTATTGTGACGTAGGGCTCCTTGTTTTCCCCAAGACTTTGTCCACCCCCTCCATCCGTCCCACTTGTTCCTATTGTCTCCGATTTCTACTAAACTGCCACACACCCGTATCTTTACTTCTAGCACCTACGTTACGCCATTTCCACACCCTTTTCACTAAAAAACCTCAAACTGAAGACTTTCCCTGAAAAAATCCCCTTCTCCCGCAATATTCACCTCATCACGCATAAGAATGTAAGTTCAGAAAAGATCTCAGGATGTTTAGTCAATGTGGAAGTGGACAAATAGTGTTAATAAAACTCTGGGAATGCTCGGGAACCTTTATTTCGATGGATTTTTTTAGAAAAACGTGATTAGAACATCAATTGGGTTGCCATGCTCCATTATTATTTCTCAATAAAAAGATAATTATTGAACATAGTTTTACTAGAATTAGTTCTCATGTCTCATGAATATCATTTCATTGCAGTAAAAGTGTTTGCCACTAATAGGAAGGATGTCATTAACAAGTTAGGAAAATTTGCTAGAAATTGACTAAGAGTGGCGTGTGTTGCTTTGCATTCCTTTATAATTTTAATTCAATCACTCACGCATATCCAATCTCGTTCTGCGTTCGATTATGAAAGGTAAACACCTCGTGTACGATCAATCATTATATCTGAGCATCAATAAACGAAGCTTTTCCAAGTATTACTGCGGAATTAAAAAGTGATGCCATTTGAAGGTCTCTTAACGATTCTTTCACGATATTATGCATTATTAACGACTTCCTTTTCGAAATACAGGAGAGAGTATTGGTATTCTGGTGAATAATTTTTCGGTATTGCTTTAGATGAAAGAACAGTGGCGTTAAGGTAAAAAAAATATTTATATTTTCTGACTGGTGGTGATGTTCGGCAGATTTATAGGCCTTGGACGGACTTTCACCATCTAAAAAGTAAAATCGAACTAGGATCAATCAAAATCTGTTTCATATGCATCATTTTATTTCTTTATTTCACAGAATTAACTTTTTTACGATATTTACGAAAAAATGTTGGAGGAAGGGCCAGGATAGATAGAGAGAGAGAGGAGGATGGAAAGGGGAGAAAAAAAATTCTGATCTTAATGGGACAAATTTTCGAAGATCAGGAGATAAGGCATCGGGAAGACCCTCTCTCCTCCTCTTCGTCTTCACTCAAACATCTGACGACCGAAAAACGCACACCTCTCCAACCTCCCGTTCTCCCCCTCTCATCTGAGCTTCTAGAGTGTGGGGGAGGGTGGTCCGTGGCGGGGAGGGAAAGAGGGGGTGACATCTGCGGCGTCTTTGCCGTGCCTCTGCGGAAAAGATGTGGAGTAGGGGACAGCGGGGGAAGGGAGGGGAAATACGGTTAAGGGGAGGGGGTGTATGGGGAAGTGGGGGTAGTTTGGGACGCATTATATTGAAGGGGTGGGAGGTAGTATGACCAACTCGACTCGCTCGCATATTAAAACGGGACACGTGGCGTTTTTTATGACCACAGCCGTAAAATTGTCCCCCATTCCCCTTCCTGAACCCCTTCTACTCCTTCTTACACTCCTCGTCGCACTCACGCTTCCCCTTTTGCGTTTTTTGCTCGCTAAACAGGGTTGGTCCAAAAATTTGCGAAAGTATCACTGGAAACGACCACAGAAACAGCTGACGAGCTTCGGTTATATCTGTAAATTGTCGTCTTGCGGTAGCCTGTAAAGAGAAGTGAGACTGAATGAGGATACCATTGTAATGACATTTCTCCTGTATTAGAAGACACCTCTGCTTCAATGGAACGGAAATGTGTAAGAGCGCACTGAAATCCGAGTAAAATGTCATAGCATGGTAACTTACATTAAATGTTGCTGAGGAATACAAATATGTATATTTTTTTGATAGCTGAAATGTGCAACCTGAAATATTTTTTGGGTGCCATGAAGTTGATTGGATAAATTATTTCGCATTTAGCTGATGATTGGGCTGACCCAACAAGAGTCATGGCTTATAGTCATGACAGTGCTTTTGGAGATTCTCGTTTCAAATTAGTGTATACTATTTTGTGCATACCAGCATGAGGCACCGGTAAATTAAGCTGACCCCGTTTCAAGATTGCTTGAATTTCAAATGATTTAAGAAAACATAAAATACGAGATGTTCATTCATCCATTAGGTAAATATTTCGGCAGTTTTCTGTGAGAATATTTTTTGTAGTTAGCAAAACTCATTCTCAAAACATGTAGCATTTATATGGGTAGCTTAGATATTTTATTTTTTCATAATTATTCCAAAAAATTACCATTTTTAAGAGTAATAGTAGATGCTATGAACTGTGAAGTTGGTAAATATACGAAAATTCAATAGGTTTGCTTCTTAGTTCAATAGTTTCAGCCTCAACTTTGTGGAAGTTCATTTTAATAAATGAAAAAGAAACACTTTGTTCCAATCCACCACTTTATTACAGGTACCTGAGGATGACGCCGTAGCGTCGAAACTAGTCGTACCTGTAATAAAGTGGTGGATTGGAACAAAGTGTTTCTTTTTCATTTAATAGGTTTGCTTCTTGCTTATTTCTAATCGAAAGCACATCTTTTCTAAAGCTGGCTTTTCATCTTTCCTCAACTTAGCATTTAACGAAGATAAATAAATGTTGCAAGTTGACTGATTAATTGAAAATACAAGTACACATCAGTCATTCTACAATGCTCATTTAAAGAATTAGGTATGAGCTAATCTTTTGCCAATTATTAAAGAAATAAAAATTTTAGCTAGAAAATTTTACTTCCTTTGATTACAATCAGTATACTATATTAAAGTAAAATCTAAAATTTGAATTTTTAGCGGAAAATTGCGATAGAAATGAATCAGTATCATAAAATTTTCCAGCATGCATGGCTATTAATGTGCGGATATATGTACCTTCTTATCTTTTTGTTATAATTTAGAATGTTTTTCGACACTTCTATCACCTTTTTGTAAGACTTCTATTAATTTTCTCGTGAGTCATATTTTAAGCGTTCATGAGCATTCTTATACTCTTTAATTGACTTTTTGATTATATTTACCATTCTAGCTGTTAAATCGCTAATTTTTTGCTAAGACTGAGAAGAGATTGGTAGAGAAAAGTAAGTTTTAAAGTGCCGTCGTGAACTAAGAAAGGTTTTGTTAAATGAATAGAAAGCTGTAATTGGTTCTGATTATACGTATGCATTGATATACGCAAACATAGAACTCAATACAATTGGAGACCACGTCAATCATTCCACAAGTTAAAAATTAATCCTATGTTAAGGAAGGTCAGAACTCTACGTGACCCGGTCAACTAGTAGGGCTAGTCAGCGTTTATATACCTGTTTCCGGGTCGATGGTTTACTCGCGTCATCCATAAAAGGAGGTAGTGCCACACAGGATGCTCCGACTACGAGTTGTAGTATTTAGGGGAGGCGACCGACAGCTGAGGTCCTTTGCGCCATAGGGGATGGACCGGAAGGTATGAAGGGTTGAGAGAAACCCGGCGTCGGCATTAGCCTACTCTTAACGATAGGCGCCAAGGGGTCCGCAGCTTAACGTCCCATCCGACGGACGGCGTACTCACTCAAAGTGCCCTCCACAATGCACCTCAAGTAGAGATCGCAATACCACTGAACGATATTCCCTGGGATTTGAACCCGAGCCCTCTGGGTGGGGCCGACTACGATATTTACCCATGAGGAGAGTGGAAGGTGGTCTGAGAGGCTCCCCGGCATGACACACACGTGCTTCACATACGCATGACTTCCTTGTGGCAAAACATTACATTTTACTATCAGTCCTTAAGAAATAACTTTTTAGTATATTTAAATTTTATCAATTAATAGTCTAATTTAATAATGCGAAGGCTAAGATTTTTGGAGGAATAGCCGCCGCTTAATTGAGCTTCATCTAGTTCCGTTTTCTCGCCTTAAATATTTCATCTTAGGTGATGCCAGAGGAGTGAATAATGTAAAAAAGTAAATATTTTAGTGAAAGTGAAAGCTGAACCAATGAAATGATCATTGTTCAGGTCGTCATGCCACCAAGCAATCATAGGGAGGACGTCGACAGGGTGTACGATCAGTTATGGTTTAAAAGAATTGCTGGTGTTCCTGTAGGGAAACATTTGATGATGAAAGGGGATTGGAACGCATCGGTAGACGAATGAAGACATGGTTGTGAGGTGGGGGACTACGATTTAGGGTCAAGGAATGACTGCGGGAGGAGGAAAGTAATAGATTTCTGCAGGAAACAGGACTTAATCAGATTGTAAACTTGGTCATTTTCCATATGTATACCATCACGATAGGTGAACGTGTGTATGGAAAATGCCAGGAGTATCTGAAATATATCAGTTAGAGTATATTATAGTTAGGTACATATAAGCTCATTAAATCATCCAGTTCCCGCGGAGTGGAAGCAGATTTAGATCGTAATTTATTATAATGAAGTTAATGTCAGATTCAAAAGGATAAAACAGGGAAGACACATTAGGAAATGGATTCAGAAGGAAAAACTTAACGAAAAGAAAGTAGTATTGATAGCTGTGCGGATAATTATGAGTGGGAACAGGGAGCTGGTTACTCTAGGAGAAATATAGCAACATAACAAGAAAGGGATTTTGAAACCGGCAAACGAAAATAGTCAAAGGGTATAAAAGCATGGATTAAAAGGAGATGATTTGAAGGTTAGACGAGAGAAGGAAATGGAGAAATGTAAACGTGTAGTTAGGTAGAAAGAAGTGTAAAGAGTTGAATAATGAATTGGGACGGGAAACGTATTCAGCGAAAGTAGCGTGGTGGAAAACGCAGTCCTCGGATATGAAAAGTTTGCAAAAAAAAGTGCAATTGGTGCGCTATAGGAAGGTCACCTGTGGAAACAGGAATGAAAGTCAATGGGGAATTCATAAAAGCCTTTGTTAGTTATTTGAAGCATATCAATTGTTTTCATTCGAAACAAAGATTTGCAGCAAAAAATATTTTTAAAAGATAAATCAGTGTATCGATGGTGTTGTTACAACCATTAAAAAATACCACCGGGGGAACTTTCTGGGTTTTATGTATGTTTAGAAATAGTAAATAAGCCATCATTTATGCTTTATCTCTTTAAGGGCGAATAAAATATTGCAAAAGGATTCTGATACACCGCATTTTTCCAGAAAATAGACATTTAGCGGGTGGAAGGAAACGCATTGATGTTTGGTTTTTTTAAATAAAACAAATTGGCTAAAGTGAATCGATTTGAAAAATTTTATCCGGAATCTGTTGTTTTCAAGGGCTAAAATAATCTCATTTCCGTCTCCTAAGCTAACGTTAACGGAATTTTCTAATCGGATAACAAATCTTTCAGCCAAGAGATATGTCCTCCGTCAATTTCGGAAACCACATGGGATACAATGGGCGTAAAAACACAGCGACATATTGAAGAAACCTGTCATGTATAATTTATATTAGTCATACAAGTTTGAAATATTTTCTAATAATTCAGGATGTTTATTGTTCATATTTACGTCGCATACCTTATGCAGATCTAAGGGTAGCGAAAATAATGGTTCCATCATACTAAATTTGAAGCCTTACTAAATCGACACGAGCCCAAATCCGAAGGGATCTTTCAGGTTATTCATTTGAATTCAATATCATTAATAATGGCCGCATGTATGCTCATTACAAAAATCATATTTTGGTTCTTTAAGAAATTGTTGATGGACTTCTCTGTCGCAATAATTTTGGGTATGCTAAGAACAAATTCCACTCAAAAGAAAAGGCTAACATTTCAGGCCATCGAGATTAACTTAATTTAATGATTTTATGTGCTACGGTTTGTAATGAGAATAGATTTTCCAAGAAGGGTACATTGATATCTGATGGGGAGGGATGACCGTGGATATTGCCCTTAAAGACGTGCTCTTCATGATGTTCACCGATATTACACATATTTTTTTGTCAGTGTGCGAATTATATTTAAGTTACAAAACATATTGATGCCACCAGAGTAGTTCGGCTAAAGTGATTAACTCTTTGTGCATTGTGTCATTCATTCTTTATTTATACTTAGTCGTAATTTGACGGCCATAAGGCACATTCCCTTCAAAATCTTTCATTAATATCTGTTTATTATTTTATGTTGTTCTTGTTTTGTGACTTAGATTCCCATGCTTGAAAACAAAGGACACTATTTTCCGGCCATTTTTTATTTTCAGGCGAGAACCCTCAATCATAAAATTGATGTTTTTAAACTAACTTCCTCGACGAAAATTCGGTGAACTTGTGTTATTCATAGTAATTACAATGATGGCATCATCACTACCTAAGACCAAAATGATGGACTGCACAAATGCTAGCTAGATATGACTTCATTTTTTCACTGGGGCGGTTGCAGTAATCACAATTTTAAATAATACATTTATGAAAATCATTAATCATTTCCTATTAAAAATCACTCTCAATTTTATTTCTGAAACCTCCTCGCGTAGCAGGTGTGGTTGTCTTCACTTAAAGTGGGTCAGTAAATATTATATAAACGGAAAGACAACTGAAAAAAGTGGTAGGGTATGAGATAAATGGGATTGAATGAATTGTAAGGAGACAGAAATAATGAGTGAGAGGTGGATATAATCAAAGTCAGCGGAAACTACCCGTCTGCTAGGGAAGGGGGGCATATTGGGTAAATGGGGAGGGAGAAAGAAAAAGGGGATTTTGGATGTAATTTAGTTGACTGGAAACTATGAGATGCTGAAAAAGGTACTAGTATAGGTAGAAAAGCGTTTATGTTGCCCAGGAGGGGTCAGGAAGTTGGCAAGTGTGTGAGGTAGTTTTCAAAGACAGTTAAACCTACTTCTACCCGACAGCACACTGTAACAATACCGGCAATAATGAAGGGGTGATAATTCAGAGCCATGATTCAATAATATACTCGAGAAATATCTCGCAGACAAAGGAAAAGAAATAAAATACAATCAAAGAAGCATAAAATGTAAGTTACTCTTGTCTGAATGCTACATTTCATGAAACATACGTTCGGCAAAAATTCGGAGAGGGCAGCGATAGGTAGGCCTTCTTCTTGGTGTCCGGATGAATTAGCTTGGAAAAGAGATGGGAATGGATGTGGCAATTGTGGGTGGTTAGAGGTGAGGTTGAGAGGTAATCCGGGAGGCAGTGGAGTGGAAGGGGAGATGGCAGAGGAGGGAGAGAATGTGCGAGCGAAGGGGAGACTGGAAAAGGGAAGGCAGGAGGCGGCATGGTGGCGGCGGTCGCGACGAAGGCTGGCTGCGGCGGAGGCAAGAAATCGTAAAACGAACGCCATCTCATTAAGGTTTTTGGGGAGGGACACAAAAAAAAGGAGGACGCGACATCGCTTCGCATCTGCGACAAAGAATTTCTGAACGATGTTCATCGCCCTTGTGTACGAGTCTGTGTGTGCCTGTGTCCGTATTAGGTCCTCAGGTGCTCCCTCGATGTGGTCGTCTCTGCGGGAAACAGCGGCACGGCAAGTGTAATGGCGCCATCGCCAGTTACAGGCCGTAAGGCTGGCGTCTTTAAACCTTTTATAACGGCCCTCAATCCCCGTGCATTCCTTTGCTATGGCAAGGGATTGTCCGGAAGAATCCAGTAGAGGAGCGCGGCTGGACGGCTGCGTGGTACGAGGGGGAATTATCTGGTGGCGAAATCTTTTAGGAGCTCAGCTCAGTCAAGGGAAATGAATGACAGAGAATCGCTGGGTCCCTGTCCTGGTAAAGTCTGTGATAAATATAATTTATTCTCTGCGACCACCACTACCGTTTAACATACGGTTTTCATTTTGGTGTAATTCTGGCCTATTTAAACTTTCGAGTTCAAAGCTCGACGAAGATAAATAATACTGAATAAGCTTGCGTCTTCATTGTTGGTTCGCACATTCACTCATAGTTCAGGTTTTGCCAGAATCATATTTGGTGGTAAAAGGACTTAGAATATTATTCAAACTCGAGTGAGTATGATTTCTTAGATGAGTTTTCGAAAGCTGATGATTTAGCTTTTCGGTGATCTATACTGATCGTCGAAAACCTGTCTAAGAAATCACACACCAATATTATTATTGAAACAAAGATAGTAGCGGATGGTTATTGATTGTAATATGTCCATTTATTGGTAAATTAATACTCTACGTGATAGTGGATAACGCATTTCGGGTAAATGTTATTTATACTGAAGGGCTAATTATATCCACCTACTCGTGTTTCCTATACTATCGTGTTGAGCGATTGGGCCTCTCCGGCTGCTCAATTGTTCCCGAATCATAGAATTAATTTATAGTAGTCTACTAACACTAGATCTTCCGAAAGCCCACTTAATCTGCCAAAGAATTGTAACATGGCAGGAGAAAACGGCATCGATAAGCAGCCACACAGACGGGAAAAATGTGAGCTCGGTATTTTCGTTCTCGGCCAATCGAAAAGGACTGCAGTGTAATGATGATAAAATGACATTAATGAATCCCGCGAATGTTTTCCGGAAACATTTTTGTCTCGGTGGAAACTCTTTGCCCCCGTTGGGATGTGATGGTATGACGTCGCCATAACAACAACAGATCGGGCCATTACACACATCTTCCTGGCTCTCACGGTAAGCGGTGTGTCGGTTGCGGGGAAGGGAGGAGGAGGAGGGGGAGGTGGGGAATTAAAATTCCTGCGGTGAAAACGATGCTTTTGCAAATGACACCGAAGTGTTGGGGCGTGGGTTGGGTGAGAGTTTGTATTTGTGTATGTGAGTGTGGGAGAGAGAGAGAAAGAGAGAGAGGTTTAGGTGGTGGTTTTGGTGATGGGAGAGGCCAGAGGGACGAATGGATTTTAGTCGGGGGTGTGGTGGATGTGTGCAGGGGTGGGGTAACGGACAAGGGCGGAGCGACGGGGTGAGAGAGAGAAGAGGGAGTGGGGTGCAGGCATTGTCCTCTTTGTCTTTGTTGGAGGAGCCAAAGGCCATTGGGGGAGAGTGGGAGGATGGAGCGGGAGAGTTTGCAGGGGATGGAGGGGGGAGGGATGGGGGCGGATGAGGAAGGGGTGAACGGGCTCTAATGACGAGCGGCACTCTGGAAACGTCCTTAGTGAGCGAGAGCCCTTCTTTTTCCACACTTTTTCGACACGACTCCAAAAAGGAGCGGCGACATGTCCCCGCAGATTTGCGTTAGCAGGGCGCTTAGTCATCCCTGTGAGAAAATCAATAAAATAAAATTACTCCTCTGATTTCGTTGAGATTATTTCTTGCTTACGATTACAAACGACCAATTCTTCGATTCAAACCCAATCGGCTAAGATAAAAATGCATCATTTTAATCTTAGCCGATTATAGGAGAGTTTATAAAGATATCCTGACAAAATCAGTTCACAGAATTTTTCTTCATTTTGATCGGAAAATTAGGGCATGGGCTTTGAAAAGTCAAGAAAACCGCGACGGAAATATTATTTAGCAAAAAATAAGTAAAAGTATTGGCGGATATTTATTGTTGGCGAAATCTGAAACATTTTGCGGACGATTTAGCATGTAGCAAACAGTTCATTGAAATGAGCACAATGGGAGGTCACATTATTAAGTTCATCTAATGATTTTTAGTTTTTCATATTCATTTTTTAAATTGAAATTTTGTTTATTAATAATGAATCGAAGAAAAAGACTTATCTAATTGGATTTCGAGAAGTTGACCCATTCACGAAAACACTCTACGAAGGAGATTTTCAGAATTTGGCGATTATAGAAATATTGGTATAATTATTTTGGTGATGTTAAGCATCATTATAGTTTATATATAAAAATATAATTTTTAATTCATATAACCTTTGAATTTTATTTGCTTCTTGATAAATTAGTAGGGAATAGTTATTTTCATCGACCTTTCAGATATATTTTTAGATGTTTAACTGATTTTAGATGTTTAACTTATATTTCTCAGTATTTTCGAGAATCGAATTTGGGGTAATTTTCAAGAAACACGAGTAAACATTTTTGTACCCTTTAGAGTCGTTAACTCTGTGTGATTATCCAAAATGTAGAGTTGCATTATAAAAATAATATTTAACCACAATTTCAATAATTATTTGCAAATAATAATTGTTATTGAGATGAATCAAGTGTGGCGCTTGGAATTCTTGTATTAATGTGTTTTGGTTAACGTCTTTGTATTAAAAAGATATGAGCACGTGAAGAACGATTACTATTTGACTATACCAAAGGTTGGTTTGGACGTGTGGAATAATTGGAGGGAATTGCGGAAACGGAGCCGATGACAATGATTAGACGATGTTGACTGACTGCCAATTTACATTCGAGTAATTTTTCCTTCCACGAACGATTGTCTGCCTTTTGTTGAAAAGGGATGGACCTGATCATTGTATAATGTGAGTTACAATAGGATATTCACAAGCTATTCTTGAATTAATTCTCATAGCTGAAAAATCTTCACGGATGTCAAATCCAATAAAAATTTACCCGGAGACGTCCGAACTGCCTCAGAAAACAAGTTAAAATGTGACGTCGGAGAAATGGCATTATTCCGCTCTTTAGAACGATTCACGGTCAAAATATCGCTCCTGTAAGTAATTAGTAAGGTACACGCGAGCATTCCAACGAGCGCCGACCACGAACTTAAGAAATTCATCTCCGGAATCAGGGTAATAATCTTTCCGGCTCCACAACCTCGTGCATAAGTGAACATTATGTTTCGTTATGATTTAATGTCGTAAATTTTTTCGCGAAACATACTCGCACCCCCCCCCCCCTCCTCATTAATTACGGCGGGGAGCGAATTAGTCAATCAGGCCGAGGGCGGCGGCCGCGGGTTTTTTTCTGCCGAGGCCCCTTTCCTAGAATTGTCCGGAATTGGCGTATTCCAGTTATGTCGGACGCGGCCGGGACCTCCGCGTCGTGTTTGTATTCCAAGGGCGGCGGCATCCTCTCGGTGGGATCCACTCTTTTGTGATCTGCCTCCCTTTTTGTGACACCGTAATGAATGAATTTTCCGTGTTCAGAGCAGCGGATTACCGATAGGCCATTAAGTATGGATCCCTGTTTTTTTCTTCATCCCACTTTCTTTTTTTATCATTCTCCTTCATTTTTTTTCACTCCGGGAAATTTTTTAAAAAATATTCTTTTATTCATTCGGTTTTTTTTAATTCCCCGTGCCCCGTTTGTTCCGGATGAATTTCATGAAACCCATGTTCGCCGTAATTCCAAAACTGCCCGATCCAATTCTCGCCGGGGCGAGGGGGTTGTGGGGGTGAGTGGTGGGGGAAGAATACGGAAGGAGAGGGAGAGGAAAGGTGCTTGGAGAGAGGAGGAGGGGGGAAAGGCGAGAAATCCCGACGGTACCACCGGGTTAAGGGGGGAATGACGGAGTAGAAGGAGGGAGAGTTTCAGGGGAATGGGAGAAAGAGTGGGGTGGAGAGAGAGGGATCGGGGTTGAAATGGGTATGGAGTGGGTAGGGATTTTTGGAGTCCTTTTGAATCTTTTGGCATCCGTATGGGAGGAGAAGGGGAAGGAGAGTGGGGTGAGGGGAATATGAGAGGGAGTGGGGGGTGAAATTTATTCCGAGCGTGCCTTTCTCCCACACAATCTCTCTCTCTCTCACTCTACGGGTCACCGCCGCCATTTAAATTCATATTAGTGCAGGAGTGACGCAGGGATGATTTTTGCGATACGCGCATGGTATGAGGGATATGGAAGGGGTGGGGGGATTGGATTTGTGGCGTAGGGAATGCCTCCTGAACGCGCTATCTTGAAGCGAGTCACGGTTTAAAAAAAACAAGAACGTAAACGAAATAATGATATATATATACATATATATATACGTATATTCTGAGAAATAAATTAAAATTCCCCCCCCCAAATCGCCTTTATTTTTTTCCTCCCAAACAATGACGGCCAAGCGAAACTGGATGGAGGTTTTGGGACTGAAGTTTGGAAATGATTTAAGGGAACTCCCTCTGCGACCAATGGCTCACGTCTATTTATGATCAATCGGAACGGGTGTCCAATAATTAATTGCAGAGCGTTGCTTCCGCTGGCGGCATTCAAATATCCTTGCGTGAACGTGGTGAGTTATATTTATTTTTTCCCCAGCCGCAAAATTTCTTGGCTTGTCGGACACGGCCGCGTACCACGATTACCCCATCTGCCAAGAAATCCGATCGTCCCGATTGCGAGCCGATTGCAGCCGAGAGGAAAAAAGCTCCTTGTCCTATTTTCTATTGGCATAATACTCCTTGCATTTCCACTCGGGCGGTCATTACCATGGCATAGTATGTTAGGCAGCAGCTCCACCAATTTGACCACACACTTATAGGAGCATGGCCAGTTTTAGTCATCACTATGATGTACACTCTGTATATGCTGTTGAAAGCTTTTTAATGTGTATTAATTATTTATTCGAAGAGTGGTAGGGAAATCGTTCTTATTTCAAAATGTATTTAAAATTGTTACTAAGCGTCATTCGGCGTTTCATGAAATTAAACACATGAATTGCAAGCACCAAAATTCGAAAAAAACATGACTTGAATGCTTTATTTTTATTTCCTTTTAAGGCCATTTATAACAATCAAGCTAACTTCATAGTCTATCATAATTGTGACAGGAATCTGTAGCATCAATTTCTCTTCTGAAGCTGTCATTGATTAATACTCATCCATTTCCGGCAAACGTGTTGGTAATGGCCGACTACTATTGTTATGGAAAAGGAAGACTTACCTGGGAAACAATGAGTAATTAATTATCTACATCATGATCACAAATAATGCCTTCATCACTATGTCAGATATACTAAAAATGAAATATTTTTGGCGGGATAATGAATCATAAATAAAATCTAAAATCGTGCAACAATACTAGTTGCCATTTTATCTGTAAATGGGGATGGTGGAAAATGGCAGACATAATTTACTATGTGCCTAACTGGTAAATGGTCATGATAATGATAATGATTGCCGGCCCCGGTGGCGGCAGGTCAACGTCCTTGCCTGCCAATCCAGAGGTCGCGGATTCGAGTCCCGCCTGGGTGGATTTTCCTGCATTTAGGGGATGGATGTTTGTAATTGTCTTCATGTAGGGGTTAGGTGGAAGAAGGAACTAATAAGTCTCAATCTCACCCCAATAAAGTCCTTAAATAAATTTCACTTTTATTTCACTTTGAAGAAGTCGGCTACTAATCTATAAGTAGCCTTAGAATAATGGTGGTAGCTATGGTTAAGCTATCAACTCAATAGGAATACCTTAGGATAGTGTGATCAACGAGAAGAATGATACGATAAGTAAGGACAAAGCTCAACTTGTTTTACAACTTACAGCATGTCATATGACCTAATAGAGCTGTGGGATCAGTTCCTGTCTCTCTCCTGCCTACGGTTTCCCAGGAAGATCTATCATCGAGAAAATCATACCACTCGGTTGAAGTGGGGTGTGTCTAGAGGCATCAATCCGTTCAGTGCCTGCCGAGCCGATTGACCGATATTCTTTCTGGTATACCATACTCTCGAGTAATGGAATTAATTAAAGATATCGCCGCATATGATTTTACCCATGTTGAAGGTGTAAAAGAAATACAAATACTATGTTGCAATGATGTATATTTTGCGGCGTAGTTTGCGATTACCCTCCATTGTATTTTCATAATTTTAAAATTGGGTAATTCTCGGAATCAATTTGGAATAAAATGCTCGGGAATAAAATAACTTGGAAAGATTATGTTACATAGCAGAGCCTTCATTATGAATAAGTTATTTTAATTTCTAGGCAGTCTGATATTATAACAATGTTTAATTATTTTAATGATTCATTGGCGCATTAAAAGTCTCTCACGCTGTCGTGAATAAAAAATTCGCTCCTATTCTCTCATTCTCTCTCCTATTTAACTCTTTCACTTCCCTAGATTATAGAGTATGTGTCAAAAGTTTTCACTGCAATCATGACATGTAGCGTGCCTTCTATTGATTCAGTTGTTGACATTTTCAAAATACCTAAACTAACTTACAAGACAAACCTTTCAGGCTAAATTTTCCAAAAGAAATATCTTGTGGTTCCACGTCGCAAATTGTATTATATCCAGAGCATTTATTCATTCGATGATTGTGTGGGTGCTATTTAATCTTTGGAAATTGCAACATATCTTTCGTTGGTGTTTGGTTTTTCAAAGAAGTAGAAGTGCCTTGACGCCAGGAAGAAGCATCTTGGAATTAAATTCCTAATTTGATCCGGTGATACCCTTAAGAGCCAAGTCGGGAGAATATTTAGTAGCTAGAAGGAACATCATGAACGCTTTTATGGTCATATAACCCTTTATACAATCGGAATGTAATTATGTTTTAGTGAAAGAACCATAATGTACGATAATCTTAAGTATCGGGCCATCGAAGGCCGGGTCCAGTATCCGTGGGCTTTTGGTTGACTAACTCTCCTTTTATAATTGGTAGGGATTATCAGGTAATATTTTACACCCGCGGACATCCCTGGTGAAAAGGCTGAAAATTCTATTTGTCCCACTCCTTTAAGTTTGTTGGACTCCTTATATACACGTAAGAAAGGCTTGTGAGTTTTCCATAAATAACGTATTTCAGTTCTGAAATTGCTTCTTCTTTTGTATCCCCGGTCTCTAGTAGTAGTAGTTTTAGGGGAGGCGACTTACAGCTGAGGTTTTTGCGGTATTATGACAAATACTTCTCAAAGTATATATTTTTTCCATAAAATTCCATCATTTCATATTTCTAATTTGTGTCTCTAATGGAAATGACATTTCTACTATTTTAATTTTTTATTTCATGAAGACTCCTTTAATTTTGATGAATGTCGTTTGTCATCCCCTTCGGCATTCATTTCTTCATTGTGTGAATTTTTCGTCCGCCTTCATGGTTTTCAATATCTGAATTAATTTTTTCCCTTAGCGTCAAATTACTTTCATGTTACTTCTCACAGAGTGGCCAAACATCCTTTAATTCTTGAAAACCGGGAAGGGGAAAATCCTTGAAAATATTCTGGGATAGAACGTGGAATTTTTGAGAACTAATGTCATTTAGGTAACGAATTGTGACTCACATTGGTGTAATTTTAAGAATAATCGTGCAGTTAGTCGAGCTTGCCGTGTGTTGCGCCACGGAGTAACTACACATACACCACTGTGCCACAACTTGGTAATGATAGTGAAGTACTTACTTTTTTGAGTGAGAGTACCGCGGTAGATAAGTACTCCATGATAGGAATGATTTGTTACGGTAAGACTTGGTGCCTTCTGATATTATTCTGTATTACCACCTGTTTCTGGATTGGTGTTTTGAATGCTGTCAATATAAAAACAATGATTTGGTTGAATAAAAAAGTCAAACTCCAATCTAAGACTACAAGCGTATTCTATAGGTGATCTCTCTACAGTGAGCGGGGTTTTATTTAGTGGATCCATTGTCATAATATTGTTAAAACTATTTTTATCGACTAACTGTTTGCCCATGAATATCTAGGCTAATGGGGGAAATGCTAAAAATGTCAGCTGTTGGAAACAGGACACGAAGTTGGAAAAACGGTAGCAAAAACCTTGAACAACGAATCTTTATCCTTGAAAATCTGGAAGGACCTGGAATCGGAAACCATCTGATTGCTAGCCAACCTGATCTTGTTCTACCTTATAGCATTCATCATTTTTTGATCGGTCATATCCAGTTCTCTTTTTGTAATGTAACGACGTCTAAGATGTCTGTCTTAATCCGTATTCGATTCAACACCTCCTCAGCCCAAGGCTCACTAATCAATTCAATTTCTCCATTCTGCTCCATGATGATGTCTGAAATCCGAGTACCAAGTACACGGGTAGCAAACTGTACTTAGGATCACTAAGAATTGCAAACAAATTTTGAAACTTTTTATTTTGTAAAAGATTAATGCTTTACGACGAGGAAGAGTTATTGGTAGAGCGGTGTACTACTGAAAAGTTCCTAGTTTAGTTCCTCTTCTATTCAATTTCCCTGAACACCCTTACATATACCCAAGCCATCTGATCTTTTACGTACGTACCAGATTTATCTGAGGGAACCGCTTAGGGCAAAGGGGTAGGAACTGGACACTCTACTCTGTTTACCCATCTTAGGGATTAGTATGTACCAAGTGTGTAATGATCATCAAAGTTGAAATTTGCTGTGCTCAGTTTTTTCGTAGCAAATAACTTTTGTCTTTCTATGGAAAACGTTCCCACTTTACTTCATATTTAGTCTTCATCTATGGATGTTAAACGTGGGCGATAGGAAGGGTATTTCTGGAGAAGATTCATTTAAACAGAAAATATAGGATGGTTCACATAAACTTCCCCGGTGTTGAGGTACTTCAGTCGGCCTTCGAATGAATTCAAATGGAGACAAGAGAAAAAGGGAGAAGATGAAAGCTGAGTGAAAATGTTCTGGGAGAATAATTTGCTGACGACATTAATAGAAGAACCAGGCAAAGGAACTAACTACAGAACTTGAGCGAATTACGAAAAGCAGGGCATAAGAGACTACAAAAAGCTACGGAGTGGTAAAGGAATGAGAGTAGAAGAAGTCATTAAGAGTCGCTAAAACCAATTAAAGAATAACTTAGATGCCATATGGAGAGTATTAAACTTGAAAGCTTATCCTCTTTTATTGAATTTTACAAAATGAACGTTGAAGATTTTAGATAAAGAGACCAACCCTCCTGAATTGTATGTTTTCTCGTTGAAATGGTTGTTCATTGTAGAGATTGTCGTGGGAGTTTTAGGACCGATTTTCGTAGTCTTTTGAAATGAAATCATTTACATCTGGCAGTGGTTTTGTACCGTTGGAAAAAATGGCGAAATGCAATTATAGTCCGAAAAGCCGTGCGAAGCATAAAAAATATTCTCGATTTAATTGTATGCTACGAAATTTATTTTCCCGTTAGCGTAGAGACCCATCAGCTTTGAATCAAGGGATCTATTAGAGTGAAAATTCACCGCGGTATCCCCGTTTCTTGCAACAAAAGTCAATCCTTGACTCATACTTTCAATGCGTTAAGCAACTAACATACGCAGCACGCAGAGAACCGTCCTCTACAGGATGATCCTTGATCGATGTAAGAATTTTTTACCAAAATAAAAAAGGTTCGATAGACTAATTATTCAAACTAATACCAATCGCCGACTTCGTCCTCAAAGCCTTGCTCGCGGCATGTCAGGTTTCTTTTTTTTCAATTCTCAAAGCTGTCATATCAATCGGCTATCCGACTATGCGCCGCGATAATATTTTATCCTAAACGGATGAAAAGGGAGAGGGGGGGATGGAGGTCGGGCGAGCGTGAGGATGCGAGCCGCGGTGCCATTTCCAAAACTGTCCCACCCACCCACTGCGAGCGAGCGCCGGCTCTCTATCCCATTCATTACGCAGGTCCTGGGCAGTGCTGCCCTTTTAATGGAATAATTTTCAATCCCGTCCGGATGTGACAGGAAAACCTTGATGCAGTAGTGCTCGTCGTGCCCAAACCCCTTCCGTACCCTCCCCATCGCCGCCGCTGCCCGAGGGGCAGGAAGGGGATGAGAGAGGAGGAAGAGGAAAGGTAATGGGGGAGATGGGTAGGAGGGTGGGGTGGGCACAAAAGCGCGTGTCTCCAGCGAGGGCGTATTCACCAATCCGCACGGGGTCCCATCTTCCCCCTCTCCCTCCTTTCATCGCCACACCCCCTCACTCCATCCCCGATTCCCCTATTTTTTGAAACCCTTCCCTGCACCGCTTCCACGTGGGCATCATTTCCCCCTACCCGGCGCCTGATCTCGTTCCCCCACCCCCCAGCCCCCCACCTACCTACTTCGCAGGCATGTGTATTCGTGTGCGTGTAGTTTTTTCCTTTCGTTTCACCCTTCCACGGGCAGGGTCAGATCGCGATGATGTGCCCGCGGGTTGTCCGTATGATTGCCAGAGCGTCTGCATTTTCCATTCGATATTTAATCGGGATGCCAGAACGTTGTTTGCGAAATTTTGGCTCCACTCTTTAGGGGTTACGATGGCTGTTGAGGGGGTGTGTGGAATGAGGTTCGGCACACGGTCTCGTGTGTGTGCTGAAGTGCGTGAGTTTTGCGCTCGTGTGTGTGGGTGTTTTAGGCGTGACTGCTAAATTTGCCAAAATAAATCTAACGAGAAAGTAAATGTTACAGGCTAATTAGAGAAAGTGGGGATGGTTGGTGCGTTCAGTCACGAAGAGATGAAACCAGACTACGGTTTTCGAGAGGTATATGGGTCTCGATTTTTTCCAATAGCGAGGTAATAATTAAGAGTGATTCAAAGTATCGGAAAATTAGGTCACCCCGATGAAATAAGGGACATCGATATCTGCGCACCTATAGATATGTGCTCATTATTCCTGAGCAATAAATTAATGGTTGAATAGTCAACAATTACTGTATTCATAATTTTATATTTCAGTTTTGGTAGGAATGATGAATGTTTCCTACTCCTTGCACTTGCGTAGTTCAAGGTATACAGGGTCGCACCCAAAAGAGGTAGGACTGATTTTTTTACAAGAATTTTATTGACGATATACTTACATCGACTTAATAATCTTCAAAGTATGCTCCTTGAGCTGCTACACACTTAGTATAACGTTGCTCCCATTCCCCGTACGCCGGCTGGAAATTTTCTTTGGGGATGCCGTTGATGACCCTCGTCGAAGCCTCTTGAACAGCCTTTATCGAGTCAAAACGTCGTCTCTTGAGCTGTCTTTTCATCAGGGGGAAGAAGAAGAAGTCCGGTGGTGCCAGATCGGGAGAATAGGGCGGGTGCGGCAACATGGCAACGCCGTATTTGGCCGTTGCCTGTTGGTCGACACTCAGAATTTTCGGCACCATCTTGGCGCACATCTTGCGCATGGCCAAATCCTGTGAAATAATGCGTTGGACGTTGGATGCAGACAGACCCAACTGGTCTGCAATTTCTTCACTGGTTAAGCGTCGGTCTGTGTTCAGCAGTGTCCTCACTCTGTCCACATTCGTGTCGGTTCTTGCCGTCGACGGCCGTCCGGAGCGATGGTCGTCTTCAACGAGCTCCCTACCCTCTTTAAAAAACTTGTGCCACTCAAATACTGTGGAACGGCTTAAGGCAGTGTCCTCATAAGCCTGCTTGATCATATCGAGGGTCTCAGTTGCCTTCTTCCCGAGTTTCGCACAAAACTTCACGGAATAACGTTGCTCTAAATTCAGATTAGTTTTGTTTTTCGACGCGGACAAAAAACTTGCTTCACTAAAAACGGTGTCCTCACTCAGCGACAGCCCGCAGGCGACTGAAGTTGGTGTTGATCTGTTGCTAAGAGCCCCCTCCACCGTACTCTGCCAGGCAGACCCCCCTCTACCGCTCCGTTCGCGCCAGAAAAAATCAGTCCTACCACTTGTGGGTGCGACCCTGTAAGTGTCAACTTCTGTTTTCATGCACTCATTTGGCGTTTTTGAAATATATTACGACATGTACTTAGTTGTATTTGATTTTTGGGCTAACGCCATCTAGTTCCTTGACCATTACCTCATTTTAACAGGTAGAGTGCGGCTCAAACAGAATAGGTTGTTCATTATGATTTCTTATTTGTCAACTGATCTGCTAAAAATTACATAGATAGTTACGAGCGTAGTTTGTTCAAAATAATCGTTCTGCCCGAAAACGCTGTTGACACATCGACTATTCCGTTGGAAGCGGTCATCAATGAATCACATAGCAAACAATATGCGTGCATGTATGGAAATACAACTAAACATCAACAAACTTCTAAGCATGTGAGGGGAGGAGAAATGGTTGTTTGGACATATTCAAAGAATGTAGGAGGAATTAATTCTGGAACTCGGGCAGGACAAGGTAATGGTGAACGCAGGATATTGAGCAGCAGAAGAATATTGAAGGCTGTGAGGGGAGAAAGTTGGATGAGGAGGTAGAAACAGGGCAACAGAAAGCATGTGGAGCAGAGGAATGTTTCAATTTAATGTAGGATTGTAGAGTTGTATTGTCATTTTAGGCGGGACTTGCTAATGTAGAAATTTTTATTCCTGAAGCCGTCGAAAATCTACTGTTACCGGTGAACTTTTCTTAATATTCGAAAGCTTGAACGTCTCCCTTGTGCCCCGTTGACGCTTGGGTAATAGATTAATCACAGGGTGCAAACTGTATTTCCAAATTAAGTAGCTGGGGCAGCCCATGTGTCGAAGTGGATCTCAGTGCTTGGACATGGTTGATTCCATGTTAGTATTCGTGTGTTGCTTCAGAGTTATTAACAATTTGTGCATTACTGTGATTATTACATTTTCACGGTAAACCAGATCTAACACACCGTAAACTCGTTATTTAAATAGCACCCGTTTAGTGGGAAGTGACCGCTATTGTCTCACTTTGATGGGTACTTCCAATGCTCGAAGTTTGGAGCTTACTATCAGCGGAATTTACCGTTCTTTGCATGGCTGTTTATAGTCCTTTTAAGTTTTCGAGTCCATTTTGTGGTATGATGCATGCTATCAGGAAAAATCACTCTATATCAACAACTTGTTCCCAATTTTCCCGAGGGAAAATGGTTTAATTCCATTCCGATGGATAGATTTAGACGGATGGAGGCGGATGCATTGTTTCGGTATCACCAATTACATTTCTTTTTCTATTATCTTTAGATTTGAGGAGTTTTGTTTTTTGGGTTCGACTTTTAGCCAAGATGAGGGGAAAGTGTTGAGCAACGTGTTGAGGCACGTGAAGTTTTCGATCGTGGATGGATGTTTGCTTTTTGTGTTTACAACATATTGGGCAATTTTTTTTGCCTTGTAATCGGGTGCACCAGTTTGATAATACGATATTTTTAGAGGGAAAGGGGGAGGAGGTTGAAGGGGATAATTTAAAAAAATAATCTTTCGCGTTCATCCCAGTGAAACTGTTGGACCTTCATTCTCTTGTATAGATATTTTTTCATTTTGTCCACTCGAGACCGGCGATGCTCTCTCATTGGAGGTTTCATTCATTTATTTGGTTTTTCGACTGCAAGTATTGTTGCTGCATATATTTTTTTCATTTTTGTGGCTAAGTTTGTTTGTTTAATTTTTTTCCGTGATCGGTTACTGCAAACATCCATTCTCCCGTGTTTCCAATGTTTTCAGTGTCGTTTGTGGTATAGCCGAGTGAGAATGGGCTTGGTTTTTCACTAGATTGCAGCCTCAATGATTTTAAGTAAAATATCTCTCCCGACGGGAAACGTGCTAAAATTT
Source organism: Hetaerina americana (assembly GCF_022747635.1). Classification (NCBI taxonomy): domain Eukaryota; kingdom Metazoa; phylum Arthropoda; class Insecta; order Odonata; family Calopterygidae; genus Hetaerina; species Hetaerina americana. Next base: position 1,305,281 of record NW_027286830.1, read on the forward strand.
ATGCACCACTCTTTTTTTGCCAATAATATTTGGCCGTTAAAAAAGATAAAGACAGGATTATGTAGAGAGTGGATATTTTTTGAGTGCCAACAAACTACTGTTAAATAACGACGCCAAAAGAGTTTCTATGCTTTATGTCGGCAATCATTTCCTTTCATCTTCTTCATAATTTATCATCTGTCTATTAAAATTAGGGTTTCGACTGTTAATAACATGAATGCGTGACCTTGTACTAATTTGCCGTACGATTTTTTCCTCCTTCGATACTTCATACTTTTTATCTTCTTTCATGCCATCCAGGTCCGTCAATAAATTCACAAAAAGATTTTCTGGTCCTAATTGACTTAAATAAAGTGTTCGACTGTATAAACCATGATATTATTCTCCAGTGGCTACATCATTTGAGGACTACAGGACAATAAGTTTGATATCCTACGCAGCTAAAGTTGTTCTCAGGATCATAAACCAAAGGATAGAGAGTAGGGCAAATGATTACTTGGGGGATGACCAGTTTGGGTTTAGGAAGGGGAGAGGTATGCGTGATGCCATTACAGTAATGAGATCACTAATCGAGAGGAATATAGAACACAACCAGGAGGTATTTGCCTGTTTTTTAGATTTAAAAAAAGTGTTTGATAGAGTGAATTGGGAAAAACTCTTGAGTGTATTGCAAAAAATAGGAATAGATTGGAGGGACAGGAGGCTAATCCGCAACCTGTACTTGTCTCAAACTGGTCAGGTGGGAGTCGGGAACGGAGAGTTCGGATGGGTAATATTAGGGAGAGGTGTAACGAAGGGTTGTCCACTGTCACCTGTGCTGTTTAACGTATCTGTGGAGGAAATGATTTAAGAGGCGTGGAAAGAACAGGAGGTAGGAATGAAAATCGTAGGGGAATACGTAAAATCAGTTAGGTTTGCTGATGACCAATCTTTAGTTTGACTGTCAGCCAAGGGGTTGCAAGCATTGATGAGTGAATTGGAAACTCAGGGAGAATCAAGATAAATAAAACAGAGGTTTTGCGATTTTCCAGAAAGAAAAAGGCCAAGCTTAAAATTAAAATAGGAGGGCAAAAACTAGAGCAGGTAAAACAGTTTACGTATCTCGGAAGTGTTTTGGACTAACTCGGTCCAAGAAGTAGGGACGTAAGGGGAAGCATTGCGCTAGGCAAAGAGGCTATCACAAGAAGATGGAGAGTTGAGTAAGGATGTTAAGAAAAGACTCATCAAAACGTTGATATGGAGCGTAGTTATGTACGGCGCGGAAACGCGGTCACTGAAGCAGGGGGATAGGCATTAATTGGAGGCTTTTGAAAGGTACCTGCTGGGCGCATGACGAGCTAATGGTTTTCTTTTCCTTGATGGATCCACCTTATGGGGGAGGCGGAACTCCTCATTCGATTCCATCATTACTTGGACGATTTTCCAAAATTATCACGCACTCTTTCTTTTGATGACAATTTACTCTGCTCTCAGTTTCGAAACGATGACTTTGTAGCAATTCTGTTTCAAAATAATTGCTTCCTTCTTTACTCAAGGTTTTCAAATTAAGACCCAGTTTAATAATTTAAAATTGACCAATAATTAACAAAGAAGCCATTTGGATTAATGCTGATCGGATAAAGATTTGATAAAATAATAATTCAGGGGGTCATAAGTGTAAATAATGAATTTGTATGCTGTAATACTAAACTTTGTAGTTCACCACAGTTTAATGGAATGATGTGTGCCGCTTCCATTTCGCATGTAACTTGACTAAGCTTCAGGGTATCGGATGCAATGTGCCAGATGCCTGATTTGTGGAAAATTATTTCATTTTTCTCGAATAATGTTGATTGTGGATAGATATTTAATTTATAATTTATTTATCACTTTCCTTATTAATCCGAAAACTTTGGCACTTTGGCCTATACATCGGAATTTTAACAATGACATAGCATGATAAATAATTTCAAACACACAAGTCCTAGAGGGAGGAAACCCACCCAGGCGGGAATCGGACCTGTAACCTCTGGGTTGGCAGGCGAGGACGCTACCCCGCTGCCACCGGGGCCGGCAACCCGTATTCTCGGGAAGAAGCGCTGACGCATAAGTGGAATATTGTTCTCCTATTATGATTATTTCTCGGTTCCAGCTGCATCTTTTACTGAAGATCAGTTCTTGTAATTTCCACCATAGGCAGACACAGGTTTTTTTCAAGCCTTTTTCTTGGGATCATTTGGAAGGGCTGATTATCCGAAGTTTCCTTTCCTGGGAATTTGATTGATTAACTCAGTCTTAAAATCCAAGCGATATATCGGCCACAAGAACTTTTTATGGGACCGGATGGCATTGCAGTGAATGGAATTGCTTCCCCAACCCAATTGATTATGGAATTACACAAGGTTTTAGGCTAATATGCGTCTGAAATAACACAAGGCATTAAAACTAACCTTGAAATTGAGTAGCACTGAAAAAGGGCATATCCAATGATTAGTACGTCTTACTCCACTCCAATGTACTCTCCAAACTTAGCACTGCTTATGGAAAAATATGCCACATCCGAGATCTGAACCCATTTGGGATGAGAAGTTTGTATAAACATCAGCAGCGATGGTGTGAACCAAAGCTGGCCGAATTCTGTTAAAAGGTCAATACCTTGGAAATTTACATTCCTTTTAATTACAGGGCTGAAAATTAGAAAGATACACTATTTAAACTGTCGCTAGAACGGCACACATCATTAATGCCAGGAGAATTTGCTGGAGGAAGAGTTTCAGGTCAGGAGCAGTGTACCCAATCCGTTTTTATCATCTAATTATTCTTCGTTTCCACTCCCTTCTAAATATGTCTAATATTCCCAATCTCCTTCAGTCACCCTTGCCTACGTGTCAACGGTCCTTAATTCGAGCGAAGCATCATCAGCCCAACCCCTCCCGTGCAAATCCCTATCCATGTCTCATCAAAGTATTTTTAACCCCTCTTCGTGATTTCCCTCCGCCATATCCATTCTCAGTCCACTCCCGCTGGTCCGTAGGTGCTCAAAGAATCACTCGCCCTCGCACTTGTTACTAATTATTCCAATGGTCGTATTTTTTTCGCGCGTGCCTGAGCACCCTTCTTTTTTCGAGTTTTTTTTTGCTATTTTTTCCCTTCGCTTCAGCATTTTCAGTCCCGATGTGTCCCCCCACATCCCCCCCCGTCCTCCACGAGTTGTTCATCCCCCCTGTGCCCGTTGCGTAACAGCAGCCGCGCCTCAGAACCGTTATTTTTTATTATTATTATTCTTTCCGCCCATATACCTCACCCCCGCATGCGAACACGTGTGATTTTATTTTAGTTACGGAAATTAGGAGTGAAGGCTTTAGGGTGAATGGGGAGGTGTGTCGAAAATGCCGGTGATGAGTGTGGAAGGAGAGGGTGGAGGAATACTTAGGACTGATTCCCCGTTGAAGCGTGGACAACCCTTCCTTCGGCCTCCCCTGAGGAAATTTCATAATCATTGGTCTTCCGTGCATCTGTTGATCCGGGAAGGGGTGATCTTTTGTGTGATTGATCGGCGGAAAGCAAAAAAACTAGATGGGTTTTTAAGTCGTTTCCAGGGTGATGAAAATAAAATGGCCTCTCAAAGGGAATCTGGAAAGGAAATTAAAGGGTTTCTGCCCTTTCACTTACGTTGCAATCCGATTTCTTGCCAACAAAATTTGGTTAATCTCCTTTCTTCATTGTGATTGCCGACTCTTAATTCAACTAAGGTATCAGTAATTTAATCTGAGGCCTTACATACCAATGAAGCAATATTGTTTACTACGATACGCAGCACTAAGTAGTTGTTTATATCATTAGTCATTTTTGGAAGGACATATCCTAATTTTAAATATGAGGAGTGGGAAGAACCTTGGTTAAAGATTAGAGGAAGAATAATTTTATTTTAATTTTAATTGACAGAAATTGAGACACGTAACTATGTAACCTTAATGCTGTTCCATCTTTTGAGTCTAACATATAGAAGAACTGTGTGAGTGTTTGTCAGTGGTAGCAGTTTCTTGCAAGTGGATACGTGTTAGACCGTTTTTCTATCATGTTGAAATCACGTGATTATTGGTAGTTTTAACGTATCTCATAAACGTTTATGAATGAATTGTTTCCCGGATTTCTAAAATAGGTGTTTACTTTTTTCGCCGCCAATTTTGATTCTTTACCATCAGCTAAACAGTCAACCAACTCAAGATTAAGTACTTCATGAATTCTAATAAATTTCCTTAGATTAAATATTTATGATATTATATCATAGACTTAATTTCTTCCCCATTTTCTTTGAATGTTCATATCACGCCAGATATTATTGTCCCCGTAGCAATAAAATATTTAAATTAGGCAATAGTATACCCCAGGAGCACTCTTTTCTACCATTTACGATTATATTGATATTGTACGAGGGGGACCCAAAAGTAACGCAAATTTGGCTGCGGTGGGGAGCGAGAGTGGGGGAAGCCTTTGTTCGGCTGGTCGTACGTCATGCTCACGCCTCCTGCATCAGTAGGCGCAGCGCCATCGCTGTGACTGGATCGGGTCGTCCGTGAGAGCTGTTTCAGTGAAACAACTTTTTTCATCCCAGCGAAAAACGTGATGGCGGATTATCAAGAGCAGCACGCTGCAGTGATATTTTGTTTCCTGCTGGGGAAATCGGCCGCGGAAACTATTGTAATGCTCAAGACTGCTTATGGGGAAGCTGCTCTAAGCAAAACTAGAGTCTACGAGTGGTTTACACGTTTTAAAAATGGTGTAATGTCAATTGAAGACCAACCCCGTTCAGGCCGCTCTTCAACATCAAGAACTGACGAAAACGTCGACAAAATCAATGCCCTCATTCGTGAAGACCGTCGCAGAACCATTGATCAACTCTGTGAGATGTCTGCAGTGTCATGGAGTTGAATGCAGTGGATTCTATCTGAATATTTGCATATGAAAAGGGTTGCAGTCAAATTTGTCCCTCGCCATCTCACTAATGAGCAAAGGGAGCGTCGAGTTCAGGCAAGTTTTGAGCTTCAAAATCAGCTCAAAGAGGGGCTTGATTTTTTTCCAAGGTGATTACTGGTGATGAATCGTGTTGCTATGGATACGATCCTGAAACGAAGCAGCAATCAAGCCAATGGAAGACAGCTGGCTCTCCTCGTCCAAAAAAGCTCGGCAATTGAAATCAAAAATCAAGAAAATGCTCATTTATTTCTTCGATCGCAGAGGTATTGTGCCCTCGTAGTTCGTTCTCCCGGGTCAAACTGTCCACAGAAGTTTTACCCGAAGGTTTTGAAGAGATTGAGGGAGGGTATCTGGAAGAAAAGAGCAGATTTTTGGCACACAGGCGACTGGTTCTTCCATCAAGACAACGCGTCGGCTCATACCGCCCTCTTCGTGATGTAGTTTTTGACAAAAAAAGGCATGGCATCGATTTTCCACCCCCCTACCCACCGGATTTAGCTCCCTGTGACTTCTTTTTGTTCCCCAGATTCAAAAGGGACATGAAAGGAAAGCGTTTTGATACTGTGGAGGAGGTAAAAAAATCTCTAGAAGGCCTAAAGGACATCCCGATACATGGGTTTCGGAAATGCTTCGAGCAATGGAAGCATCGTTAGTGTATTGTGGTCAATGGGGAATACTTTGAAGGTGAACAAAATTTAATGTAAATATATTGAGGACTAAAGAATCTATTACAACATTCCTGTAATTTTTCGGTCGCCCCTCGTATTACCCTAATTAGAAATAATATTTGCTCATTCATTGATTGAGATTCGCTAAAGAAAATATATTCATACCCTGGAATACTTTGTACAGATAGAGAATGAGAGGCAGTAACTTTTTGTGTAGGGATATGTGAACATTCTTCATCTCACTGAGGCTCGAATTTATTTCAAAAGGTATTTCATTAGATATTCCGAATTCGCTTCCAGAGTTTTCCGCTTATATAATGAGGTCAGTCAATTCATACTTATAAAAAGAGATATCATTAAAAAAAGAATTTATAATTAACACTTTCCCTTCGGCATGGAAATACGTTGGAAATTTCGGGATTTCTTGAATATAAATCAAATGTTAAGTAATTTGAACGAGACCCAGAAATGGGAAAGAAAAATATATATATTGGTTTTATGGTTCAAAAAGAAAGGCCCGTATCTAAATTTTACTGCTTAAACCTGGAAACTATGGTGTATCATTATAACCATTGAATTTACACCATTCACGTGCAACTTCAAGGCCGATGCCAGCAAATACGAGCATCGTTATACTTCACATGGCATATTTTTTGCTAACAATTACACGAATACAAACATTTCCTATTTAATTCAAGGAACCGTAATACACTTAAGAATAGTTTTGCTCATTGGCCGCGCAGCCTATTGATATTTGTTGGCTCTATATCTACCTACGTTTAATTTCCTGCGTGCGTACCTGTCCTCTGTGTAGATGTAAAAGGGAGGGCATTATTATACATGCCGTTGCACGTGCTAAAACAGTCGCATCATCTCTCCCCCCAACCCCTTCGTATTTGGTGCTTCCACTCTCAAAATTTCCCGCTTCAATTAAGTATTTTTATTCTTTCCCTCCGCTTGTTCCCTCTGATCCGTCCCCGGTGGCTGTGCGTTCCAACTATTTTGATGCAATTATTCCCGCCGATATAATCACGGGACCAGTTGATACTGTAATCTCGTTTATTTTTATGATTACTCCTTTTATTTATTTAAAGTTTGGTAATTGAAATTCGCCAATTATGGGTTTCAATTTTGTGCTCTAAATTAAGGGAAATTAATTTTAGCGAATCCGATATTTATCTCTTATTCTTCGCCAGTTTTTAGTTGAAAATGATATTTGATCTCCAAGCGAAGCGAATTAGCTTGTTTATATTTTGAATATCAATTAAAAATTTTGCTCCTATCATTACTGGTAATTACGAAGCAAATTTATCCAACGTGTTATGTGCCTCGTTGATGATTATAATTTCAAGTTCTCTTTTTATTATTTTTATTAAAAAAACTGTATTCTCTAATTAATATTTGATAAAAATCATAACGCATATTAGGTCTTATGTTCATCAAAATAATTTTTTATAAAAAATAACGGTAATTGTGGTTGTTTTCAATGGGTTATCTAAAAGATCACACCCTCTTCGAAATTGTTACTCTTTTACGCTCGTGGTCAATATGTGAAGTACTAGAGGGTATTTTGAGATAATGTTTTTTCTAATTCATAATTTAATTTAACATGAAGTGTTTTGTGAAATCAATCGTACTGGTAATGGATATGTAAGTACAGATGTGGCAAGGCTGATAAAAGTATCCCTGCATTTGTAAATTGATAGTTTTATTGGTATTCTACCGTTTAAGTTAGGTTTTCGATGGACATCAACTGAAAAACGATTTCTTGACTCTCATAAGAGAACACAACCTCATATTCAACACTACTTTATAGTAAACCTGTCTTCGATTGCGCATAGTTCCATCCCTAAAATCCGTCGAACGTGCTATACTTTCTCTACCCCTTCCTCGATTGCCTAACCTTCTCCCCCCTTTCGCAACCTTCGACATCTCATTGCCAATCAAAATACTCTGCATCCATTTTCCTGCCTTCGTTGGATTTTGGTCAACAATCTCCTCTCTTACTTCATCTTGCCTACCACTTCCATGTTTGCTTTCCTTTCTGTCCATTTACCCTTTCCATATTTTTCTGCCTATGGCGCAAATGACTTCAGCTGTTGGTCGCCTCCCCTAAATACTACTACCTAACCCTCCTTTTTCTGACACACGTTTAAAAAGCCGCCAATCTGCGCTTTGCTTCTCTACGCTTTACTTCAACGACCATGCATATGTCCGGGCAAACGAAACTACACTTCTTATCAAACTTCAAACTACTCCTTTCTGAACAGCCTAACTCAAAAGTAGGTTTGATCAATACTGTCATCCTAGTTGATGCTTCTATTCATAACGTAATTCTTATAATTGTGTCCCAAATAATTTGAACATCATAATCCGAAAGACTTTCGAATTAGTATGTAGTTAGTTAGGTAAATTGTACCATCTGCTCTTTGTTAATGACCTCCTATTTTAATTCGTAATTAAGCTTTTCGCTTCCTCGCAAAATTGTACAGCCTTTGAATTGATTTTCATACCATTCCTATTACCCTCACTTTACAATGTGCACATAAATGCATGACTGACTGATAAACTAAAGCGTAATCACCCGCCAACCTGATTTTAAGAATTCCCTTCCGAATTTCATTACTATCTTACTATTACTTTCATTATTATTCTTCTTTGACCGTTTCCTCCATATATACGTTGAGCAGCTCCGGTAATAATGGTCACCCCTGTCCAACCCCTCTCCTTAGCACTGCTTATTCCGACTCTCCCTCCGACTCTTGTACCCGAGCGGTCTTAGACATTTACAGGCTGCGGATGAGTCTCCTATCCCTCCAATCTACCTCTTTTAGTAGTAGTATTTCTTTATAACTATCGCTCCAGTAATCCCCGCTTTCCTTCTTATGTCAAACAGTACTGTCTATATTTCCATCTCCATTTCCCCCTCAATATTTTATAATTTTTTTGTCCTCAGAATCATATTACCTTTACAAGTCCCTATTCTGACCGGTTCTGTTCTCTTGTGTCAACTGTGCTGCTACCGCCGCTTTTTATTTACAAGGATTTCGTGGGATGACGACCGCGAAAGCCTTGCATCTCCCGATGCCGGGGACAACACACGACCTAGCAAGCCGAATCCGTTGATTCCCAGGGCTCCTACTCCGATCTCTGTTCATCATTGTTTCGTGGAAACATTGAGATCCTCAATAGTTTTTTAACGTGACACCATCATGCAAATTCAAACCCCTCACTGAAGAGCAGACACTGAGCGGTATACCTTTCGTCTGACTCCTGGTCTTCGACGTATCTGGCAGGGATCACCCTACCAGGAACTACGTGTATTATCATTGCTTCCGCAAAGCACGACTCTAAAGATCATGATAACGCACAAGCTCTTCCACCAAGTCAGGCTGTAATCCATTTATTAACATTATTATCATTGGTAATTTACCGGTTGAGGTTGGTTATGTTTGGGCACAACGGTACAACGGCAATTCCCTCTCCTCTCCTAGCGAAATATAACCCGACATGCAACACTACAATAAGCCCCTTTTCAATTCAGAATCCTTCCTCCCTTAATTCCGTCGAGCATGAACATCCCTTGACGCTTGCCTAGCATTCTCCCCTCTATCACAGTCTTCAACATCCCATTGCCAATCAATATGGTTTGCATTCATGTTTCCTGCCTCTTGTAGCTTTCCTTAAATTTACATGCTACTTTAACCGTAAATAAAGATGTATGGGATAAAAAATGCTGACACTGTAAATTTAGGTGCGTCTTTATATGTCGATAGATGGAAACGGGTTTACATTTGAGTAAATAAGTCTTTTAATACTAGTCGGATAGCAACGCTGTTACCGAAATTTGCGTTAGTGACCATTGAATGTATATTTTGTAATATATCTGGTGCCTTTCTAATTAAAATTCCTTAGGGTGTTTGTTAAAGCCGTTATACTATCACGAAGATTACTTTGTCTCAAATTAGAATTGGTGATATAATTCTTGGGAAAGACTTCAGAGAACCTTCCCTTTTTCTGATATTTTCATATCTACTATACGCCCAGATAGTGGTTTTGTAGACTTGGCACAGATTTTTGGAACAACAAGCGCCAATTATTTTAAAATAGTTAACATTTAGATTAAACGATATAATGATTTCATTGTACTTTGAAAACGATTGGTCAACGCTGCCGTCTAATATAGAGCGGGATCTAAAAAAATGCTCCGTAACATATATTCTTCTGGTTATAGTCCATTTCATTCTTCAGCTCAACATAATTTCTTCCTACCAAGAAACCTATAAATCTTTTATCTTACTCCGTCTTCCACGTATTTAATCTTGTATTAAGGTCTTCAGTACCAAACATCTTCACACCTTATCCAGCCATAATGACTGCTTTTTCGGATATCCCCAGAAAATTTTCTCTTTTCTACAAAAATATCACTCTGCAAATTCTTCTTTCAGTGTATCTCTTTCAATATTACCATAATTTTTATTTAGAAGGATAAATTAAGGGAAATTAATATATTAACCACTTATTCGAAATACCTCATTTCAACATCTATATATTAAGATCGATTCATGATTTTCCATAGTGACTATCCCTTCCATTAATGACCCAGGTGAGCCACTGCTTCTAAAAGCAATGCTCAGTGATCGATTAAAAGTATTTTAAATTAATTTAATCCATTACTTAAAGCGTAATTTTTACTTGGAGTCGTTACTTTTCGAAAAATGAAGTTTTTTCATCATCATTTGTATCTTTAAGTTATAGCTCCATTAGATAACCACTATACAAGTATTAAGACTACCTGTATGTTTTTTTGGCGTTCGATCATCTTTTGAGTATTTTACCTGATTTCACTTGTTTTCTAATGGGTATTAAACTCCTCTCATGCGTGTGCGTTTCCATAATATTTATTGATAGGGGTTCTGCGTTTTTTTTTTAAATGCGATGTTCCAAACTTAATGAAGAAAATAATCTTAGATTTCAATTTGCATGCAAATATTATTTTAATTTCAATTAAAAACCATTAAATTTAATTTTTAACTGCAATAATTACAATGCTAATTATCGTTTATAAATATGTTCTGTCGGAAGAAATGCCTTTAATGAAAACTATTATTTTGTTAAAAAATAATTCATTTTTAAATTATTTTATATTTATTATTTAGACATTTATCAAGAAAGTCTCTTGACAAAGGATTACTGCTTATTGGTATGAATCCACATGTGTTATTTAGAAATACGTAAGAAAACAAATTCTGCTCTGTTGTCAAGAATTTTTCTGTTTATCTTGAAAGTCAACTTTAATTTGTGAGAAATAATAGTCTCAAAAGAAAATCTGCTCAAACATTTGATGAAATTAGGAGAAATTGTTATTTATCGTCTTATTGGCTTAAATTTGTTTCTATATCGTTTTATTATAATTTTAAATTAAGAGAAAGATTAAAAGATTTAAGAATTAAATAATAGTATTCACATTATGAATTAAAATGAAAATTGAGGAAAGGTTTGTATTTCATGCCTTTCCTCGTGGTAATTCAATTTAAATGTATGTGAATGGATTTTATGGAAAGCCGTATTAATCGATGAAGATAATTATTTTCGCAAGTTTGTCTTACAAATATAGTTAACAATCACATTAATTTTGTTATAGTTACTTTTCTGGTCCACAGCTGCCTTTTGTAAAGTATTTTCCATTACTAGTTTCTGAATATATGACCAATTAATTTTTTTTCGCTCGCAGTCAGTTGTTTACCCTGCTAACTTTGCTTATTTTATGCTTACAAGCATTATCTGCTGATTCACTCCGGTGATTTGAACTCGATTAATTTTCAATGGCATCAGAGACAGAAAATTCTGCACCGAAATGTATTAATTTCTCATTTAATAGCGTGAGAGAAACTCGAAATATTTTTCTTAGTTGACTAATGGTTTTGGTTAAATTGTGGTAGCTATTTTGAAACCCCATATTCCCAATATCCCTCTGAAAATCATGCATTGGATATTTAAAGGGACCATGGCATGACCTTATATACCTTACGTTAAACTTCAAAGGTAATTTGTGAATGAACCTCGAAGGCTTTGAAATGATTGTTGTTTGAAAAATTATAAACATCGTCAGTTTATTCAGTGAAATGGTGAAAATTTCAGAGATGGAAGCAGCATTTGGCAGGCCATTCAATCCACAAAGAATAATCTTTGTGGATTGAATCTCGATGAAATGCTTCTAAGGAAATGTGTACGCCGTGCAACTCAAAAATAAATTATTTTATTTTGAGATTTTTTACTCTCAAAGCCGATTATATTTGAAGTTCCGTCCCACTTTGAATAAGAGCAGTGCGTATTCATCTTTGCTGGCCAATTTAATTATGCAGGAAATGCTGCACAATGAGCATTTAAACATGTCGGAAACAACTACAGACGCAGTTACGTATTCGATGGAAACAATTAGTTGCATCTAATTGGTTCCATGTATTAAATGAGCTTTGAGTGTGATTTCAAAAATTATGTGCCCTTCCTCTTCATTCTCCGCTTTTCATAAAAATGTAAAAGATCCACCCTTATTTTGCATACACGTTCAGTTGGATTTCTCTGAGTATGCCCAAACTTGAATTAAAAGCTCTTCATCTTCCATAGATTATTATTATCATGTTACTAATATATTCACCTTTGATAGGATGAAGTATTTATTCACTAGTAAATGGTAGTAGTAATCGTATTTTAAGGTGCAATGGATCAACATAAATGCACTTAATTAGTAGATTTTATTAAATTATTCATTAAATAAAAAGTAATAAGGTAAATTCATTGTCATTTCCGTATACTTATATGCAAATACCTTACATGTGCAAATGAATTGGATTCTTATTCTAAAAACTTGTGATCTCAAATTTAAAGAAACTGAGGAAGATGTTGCGACAGTAACTTTTGACGGAATCATCCGCAAATGCTTATTACAATGCAACAATTTCAATGTGCGGAATTTCGGAGTGTAAGGACATCGATGCATCTGGGTTCGAATCCCGGTCATGGCGTTGCATTTTTACCCTTTAAAAGTGTTTCATTGTGGTACTTTCTCGATACCTGATCGGCGGTAGTCAAACAGCTTTTGAGAAACAGTATAATATCCCGTTCAGTTGTGTCAATTTACATGGCAAGCCTAAGGATTGTGGGATACTGCTTTTAATACCAGAATTTTCGCGGGATTTTACGTGTATCGAAGCCCCTGAACAACACCTCAAATTCAGAGTTTACAAATTTAATTAATATGAGCATTTGGAAGACGTGAATTGCGGGTATCGGTGAATATTTCATCGCGGATATCGGTGAATATTTCATCACATTAATCAATTACACAAGTGACGCTACAATGGTAGGGAATGGTGGCGTTGTTGGTGATGTGATTTCTAATTAGAGATGAGCCAAATGTGTCCGAGCGTTCATGAGCTAAATAAAGATCTTGGTAACTCAAGTTGTCTCCGGTTTTTTCAGGTTCGAATATTTATCCTATGATAATTACCTTAGTTTGTATGGTGCAATGTAACCTAAAACGGATGAACGCCTGGAAACGAACTTTATTAATGAACTTATGGACGAACGAAGACTTATGGAAAATGCCAGATCCTGATCTTTAGGTCGAAAGTATATTTCAGTCTTTCATCCCGAGAAATAGTAGACCTGTATGGGAAAATTATTGAGGGAAAAATTGATAATTCTCTTTGATTGTCCCAGTCAGATATTGAAATTATCCGAATGGGACCCATCTCTAGAGAAACGAGCCGGTTTACGAGATTTTCTTACTCATCATGTATATAGTATTTCATAATATCACATATATTTCATAATATTTTGGAATATTTGCGACACTTATTTACGCGGAGAGTGCTTCGAGACGAAATACGTATGAAAATGAGCGAAAAATATGCATAAAGTAGATCGTAGCTGTGTTTTCTCTCATTGTCTAACGGAATCCCCAGCCTCTATGACACGGATTAATTTTTTGGAAAACCTTTGAGCCGGCCGGCCGCATGTTGCTTAGGCGGAGCCGCTGGAGGAAGAAAATTGGCGGAGGAAAGGGGTTTAGTTAATGGTTTTGAGGGAGGCGGTTATGGGGCAGGCTGGGGTATAGTGGGGGTAGGGTGGCTGTGGCCAAGGGTTTAGGGTTAGGGGAGAGAGTAAGAGGGGAAGGGGTACAAGTGGGAGCAGCTAGGTGGGGGGTGTGACCCGGGGCAAACCACCGAAAGCACCCCCTGCTCCTGACACCCGTTTCCCACAAGCGTCGGACCAGGAACGAATCATCGGGCATAAGGTTTTTCCTAGGGTGCGCCGATGTCATCCCATGAGTCCCCCGAAAAAAAAGCGTTTTTCCCCTCCCTCCTCCACCTCATTTCTCCCCACTCTCCTCCGATGTGCGCGGGCGCCAGGGTGATCCTTTTCCATTTCGGAATAAAAATACCAAGGCGCGGTGGGAATCGGGGTAGAGAGGATGGTTGGAGGGGTGTCGTGAGTGGAGGGGGTGGCATGGGTCTCTGTGGGAATGGGAGGGATGTGTGGCGGTCTGCGGCAGTTTGCGAGCCATTATTTTTTTAATCGCCGCGTATTTTTTTATTTGATAAAATTCATGCAAAACGTTATTGTTTTGTCCAGATTTTTTCCAGTCGTCCTCCCTCTCTTTCCTTCTCTTTTTTCACTCATAGTGGGCTCTCTCTCTCTCTCTCCTTCTGCTTGGTCGTTCGTTACCTTCGGAATGACAACGGTACAATCTCCCAGTGTCTCTCCCTTTTTTTATTTTACTTTCTCCCCAACCTCCTGTACTCCCTCCCATTCCACATATTTTTGTTAATTTTATATTTTCGCCGACGTTATTATGTTTCCCCAAAATGAATCTGTCATGGCCGTTCTCGTCACCGCTCTGGTCCCCCCTTGGTTTCATCGCCGGGGGAAGGACACGATGGTCCGCTAGTCGTGTGTGCATGTATGTGTGTGTGTGTAAGAGAGAGATAGGAGAGGTCGGTACCGATGAGCGGGGTTTCAGGGGGAAAGAGAGTGAAGGAAAGATAGCATGGCGAAAGATAAAAGGGAAAATGATGCGTGGGAGTGATTGCAGCCCCGTCAGAGGCGTCCACAGAAGCGGCACGGTGAGGCGAACCCCGCTGCACAGTGGGAGTTGGTTCGTGTTGGATGACGTGCCGCGTATAGTGCGTTTGGAAATTTTCGGAAACGAACGAAATGCGGTTGGGGGGAAAACATTACACTGCTCTTCATGTGGCGTAAATCCACAATTTTCCTAATGGTGTTCACACGCTTACTACTGCCAAATCCATGTCGACTCCCGCACCGTAAATTGCATTTTGTTGTATTAATAAAGGAATGCCGATGGATTTTGCTTTCCGTCTCCGCAATTCGTGTTTAATGAATTTAATGTAATGAATAAAAGAAATGATTAGGCGGCTTGAGGAAATTTTGCGAAGGAGTTGGAGACAAGTCGAATGGTTAATCGGTGCACATGGAAATGTAATTATGCGTGACAGCATAGGTCTTATTAATATACACTCGTTTTCTAAGGAAATCAACCGATACGATCTGGTGACCGTCCTGTGTGAGCTCTTTTTTATTCGAATTGAGTATTTAGGTAGCTGCCTATTTGAACAAAATAAGTGGGAGAAAGGAAAAGTTTGGTCGAAGTTTTTTGGAAATGAAATGATTATATTTCTATTAATAATGTATGTGGTAAAAAAATGATATGATACATTAAATAAAATAAAATGATACATTTTTTGTGTCCGCATATGGGGAGCGGTACTCGCATATGAGGGGCGAGGAATCTTCATTGTACGCGAAGTTTTAAGCTCTGAACTTTTATAATCCAGATTTCAAATGATTAACGAATGATATATCATTAATAAATTGAAAAGAAATATGTAATGTAATGATAAATTACTTATTAATCACGAAGCATTTGCGCATAGAGTAATTAAAAGTATCATATATAATACTATATATATATATATATATATATATATATATATGTATATATATATAGTATTATAGTATAGTATAGTATAGTAGTATATATATATATATAGTATTATAGTATAGTATAGTAGTATATATATATATATATATAGTATTATAGTATAGTATAGTATAATATATATATAGTATATATATATATATATATATATATATATATATATATATATATATATATATATATTCTGATGACGACGGTCCTGCCGTCTAAACGTCAAAACTACATGTGTTCTTTCTTTGTGTTTCTACGTTTTAAAAATCTACATCCGTTTTTTGATACATACATATGTATATATATATATATGTGTGTGTGTATATATATATATATATATATATATATATATATATATATATATATATATATATGTGTGTGTGTGTGTGTGTGTGTGTGTGTGTGTAATTTTAGGGTTTTAAACTTAAAGTATCTCCAGATTATTCTTATTTTCCCCAAATACTTATTGTTAACAAGATTAAAATATTAATAATATTTCTAATTATGTACTGTAATACCATCAATAATTATTGGGCTTTGAACGCTGATATCAGGTCCTAAAGTTCCGAGGATAACTTTCAGCAAAACTTCAATTATCGTTCTTTGCTAAATTAATTCCTATTTTCTTTAATTTCCCTTGTCCTATTTGTCAACTGTGGCTATATTTGATAGTATTTTTCTTCTCCTCCGAATACACGGTAAAATTTTATGTAATCACTTATAATATAGGATTGAATGAATAATTGAGTATATTGATCGATGGGACATTTATTACGAAATACCTTATTTTCAATACAATTACTACTTTCCTAGAATATTAAAGGATTTCACTTGCACATTTCATGCTGGTTTGGTTAAAAAAATCGTATAAGGAAACAGAGCTCTCCTTAAGTTACCATGAGTAGCCGTATATGCGTTCGTATTAAATAAGTATCAACCAGATTAACCACCATTTCTCATCTCTGTCGGCAAACTTCATTCCTGGATATGGGATTTTTCCGCAATGTACGATTCGTTGCTAAATTTTTATAGTCCGTCGTTTCCTAGAGTTTGTTCGCGCACCAATGGCATAATCTTCTAAATCAGATTAGGTGGATGCCATGGATTTTAAAATGTGACTTTAAATAGCAATGCATAGAAATCATTTAAGTCGGAAGATATTGAACGAATGCTGCCATAAGTTGTTCAAAGCCCCAAACCCCGTGACATGAATAGCACATTTGAACTACTGTAATTCGACGCCTGTCTTTCCATCGTTTCTTATGAATCTTTCTCAATGAATAATTAGTTCTGTGGGAGCGATCATGTAGTTACCAAGAGTGAAACGCACGTGCGTTTCCGAGTTGCTGGTAATTTGATATACTTTCGCGAGGAATATTATTTGTCGTTTAACTTTTGACTGAGTGACGTTAAAATAATCTTGGAAGGAAAAATAATGTGAACTTATATATCGTCCTTCAGGAGAAAATAAAAAAAAGATATTATGAGTGTTTCCAAATGGTTTTTGAACTATGTTGTTTATATTTAAAATTTTATTTGGTGGAATTTATTTTCAAATGAAGTATAAGCCTCCATAACAACGATACAAAAGTAGTTCGCTCCTGTTATTGCACCAATATGTTTGTTTGGAGCACAGATGATTTTCAAACCATTTTCTATCCGATATTATATCCTTAAGAAATGAAAACTTTTATCGTATATGACAGCAAAAGCCTATGAAAAATAGACTACCCAGCACATGGTAGGTAATACTTTTTACGGAATGAATACCTAAGGATGACTCCACAGGATAAATTTCCAACACTTATCGCCTCTTCAACATTTTTTCCTCGATTAAAAGAGAATTGCATCGTCAAGGTTCCCAGCTGTCCAAAAGCAATGAGATGATTTTCCTGGCATGTATCTACGTACCTATATATTCACTTTTGGTGACTCCAAGGTAACTTATTAACATGTAACGGGAGGTGAGTTAAAAATAAAGGGCAGGCATGTGCCGTCTTTCCCTACGGACTCCCCAAGCCACGAGGAGGGGGAGCGAGGGTGAGGGATTTTGGGACGACAGGAGCTCGGAGAAAGGGTTGGGAGACGTGGGAGGAAATAAAGGCAGTACTGCCCCCTCCTTCTATCCCGCTGGTGGGTCGGGAGAAAAGGCTGGGTGGGTATGGGGGGAGGGGGAGAAGGAAGTGGCAGGAAAGGGATTCGTTTCTCTGGGAAGGGAAGCAAAGCAGAGACACGCGCCCTCCGCGGGGGCATGGAAAAAAGGACGGGAAAAGTATTTGGGACCGGACGAGGGAGGAAAGAGAGGGAAAGAGTTGATGGGAAGACACCCGGCGACTCTGGTTTCGTTGAAATAAAGCAGCAGTAGGGGCCGACGGAAGAGACCAGAGGTGGGGTAAGGTGAGCGCTAGCGGCGAGGGGGGGGAGGCGAAGAAGGGGTAGAGATCTCCCCTCCGCTCCGTATTATGACGGTCACTTGATTTGCCGCCTTGTCTTTTTCTTCAGCGTAAAATATTCAGTGCCGTCGTGTGTCTGGCGGGTAGGAAAGGGGAGGAGGAAGGAAACGGGGTCTCCCCCACCCCTAAGCCATGGCGAATTCATCCCGAGAGCTTACACAAAAAAATATATGTATATATGCCGGGAGAATAGTCAGAGTTCTTCATCTTCCTTTTTTTATTATTATCCTCTAGTCTTTTTCCCCGTTTCTGTCACGGAGGCAGGGTGGTGGGCGGGGTGGAAGTCTGCCGTGATAACTTAATTGCGTGCGTGAGACATCGTCCCGGCACCGTTTTATAATCTCAAAGGGAAAAAAAATGTCGACGGCAGTTTTCGAGGACGAACATCGGGAATCGTTTCACTTCGTCGGGATTAGGCGCCATTAACATGAAGATTCGGGAAAACGTGCGCAACTCGCTTTACTTTCGAATTTTTTTTAAATTTATTTTTCCCCAGGTCTCCTGCAGACCACATCCGTGCGCTGATGTTCTTTAGTCGGTCTGACAATTGGTGAAAAAAATGTACGAATCATGCCCGAGTTTGAAATTACCAGACACACCAATTTTTTGGCCATTCTAGATTGAATTAAAATGGTCATCCGCTCAATTTTTTGTGTGCCTAATATTATATATGTATATGTGTATATATATATATGTATATGTATATATATATATATATATATATATATATATATATATGCAAATGTATAGGTTTTTGGATGGACACAACTACCAAATAAATATTTTATTACTCCTAGAAAAACACAAAATCCAGCATCTTACTCTACATCAGGTCCCTCTTCATCTCTGAGTACTGCCTTCTTCCCTTCATCCCGTCCAACATCCCTATCCTCTTCCTTCCCTTTCCTCGTTTGCCTAACATTCTCCCTTCTATTACAGTCTTCAACATCCCCCTGCCCCTCATCCATTTTTCCTGCCTCCATAGGATTTCTCCCAACTAACCCATCTCTTCATCCACCATACCAAGTACTTCCTCATTATATATATATATATATATATATATATATATATATATATATATATATATATATATATATATATCTTCGTAATAGAACGCTCTTCGGCGACGCAAAAATATAAAAAACACAGATTTAGACTAACTTTTATATTCCTTTGGCCCCACCCACCTTCATCGAAGTACGAGTAGCTGGGGGGTAGGTAAGGAGAAGAGGGGTTATTGGGGGAGGGTTGAACAGAGGGGCATACTCAATGGGTGATTGGTTGTTGAGAAAACAAGTGAGGAAGGTGTAAGGAAATGACAAGGTTTAATCTGGGAGGTTGGCAGGATATAAAAATTCTGTTGCCACCTAATTCGACGGTATTTAGATTTGTGTAACGACATTTGGCGGCAGGGAGGAAATAATAGATACTTTGTAGCAATTATCAAAACTTTCTTTGCGGGTAGTCGAATATCTGGGAACTGGGAAGGAGGTGGGTGGGAAGGATTGCTTGAAGGATGTTCTGTGATTATTAATTCTAGTATTTATGGGCGCGAAGTATTGGCCAATATAAGGAGCTGAGCAAGGTTGGCATTTTGGGATGCATGTGAAATTAAAGGAATATTGGAAGAAGTCGTATTAGATAGGAGATATTTGAGCAGGTGCAGTTTCGGAAGAGAATTTGTGACCAGAATGGAGCAAGTTTCACATCTGGCAAGATTGCATGCAGTTGGAGGTGTTTTGAGAATTGGAGAGGATTTAAGAATATTTTAAGGATTTATTTACTGGGCATTTAAATGATACTGATAGGAGATCTAAGTCTTTCGGGATTTTCTCTGCTTTGGTTAATATTTCTGGGACAGCAGTTTCGCCGGCATTAGAGTCGGCGAAACTGTTTTCCCAGAAACATGGACCAACGCGGAATAAATCTCGGAAGACTTACATCTTCAATATCTGCGCACCGCGGAAGCCTTCACAAGGTACAGAAGGAAATATGGAAAGTAGGTTGGCGGTGTGGTTTTTTTTTAGATGACGGTATAAAGATCTCTAATATTCGATTGTTCCTGGCTCAACTTTGTGGGAGTTCATGTTTATAAAATAATGAACACAATGTATTTTCCACTGATCTTATTGGAAAAGACATTGTGTTCTTCATTTAATGATCTCCAAGATTATTTTTTAAGGACTTCACGCCGAGGAAATATGTTATGCAAATGGACAGCGTGTCATTTTTCTTTTCATGGGATATTTTAGTGGTGTATACGGGGCTACGTACGTTGAGGGGTGGTCAAGTTGTCTCTTAGCCTCTTTTATGTAATCTGAGGTGTTGCGTACGATGTTGGGATTGCTGATGAGTTTTTTTTAAAGCAAGTGACATAAATATGAGAATATTGTTCATCGGTTTTAACGTATTGAGGAAGGAAAAACTAGAGAATTTGGATTGGTGGAGGTTGATAAAAATCGTACTGGATGATTAGGGGGAAAAGGTTTCGGCCCGTGGGAGGGTGGGCCTGTGAATGCAGTAAGGCAGTGTGGATATTCCTGTTCTCTTGTTGGCGTATAGATTGGGGATTCCCAAAGACTTTCATCTCAAACTACGACAAAAGTGAAGGGTAGCAATAAGAATGGTAACATGGTTGATTTTGGGGGTCGGTGAAAAGGAACTTACCTTTGCTCAGAAGCGATTTTTCACTTAAGATTAATTAAGGCGAAGGAAGATGTTAAGACTCCTACATCGGCATTATGTTCAAAGAGATCCAATGATTGGCTATGAGGGGGTGGACCAACTTTTGACGCTTAGGAGGAAAACCAGACGGTAAAGGCGGTAGGCAGAAAGGGTTGCTAGGTAAGATTTAAATTGATTTAGGGGTGGAAGAGGACGATTGGGGTCGTGACACAGCAGTGGTAATGATATAACCTAGTGAAGATGGGATGTGTACGTTGTAGAAAGCTTTATCAATGCATTTTAACGGCGACTTTTAAGGAAGAAAAGTGCTCTCTTTAATATACAGGTAATATTTAATACTAATTTTAATACTAAATTAATAGGTTTAATATTTTCGAAATTCCAGAGGAGATGGGGGATATTGATATTTCTGTATGGATGCGTAGTGTGTATATGCCAGGTTATTGTATTTTTCGTGGACAGATTGGCTGAATTAGAGTAATGGTTTGAAAGCATTAGTTAGAAGGAGAAATATAGGGCAGGCGGAAGACCGGAAAGTGGAAAGTTTAAACAAAGTCCATTTGGAACGATTTCCATCATAATGCATGAGGAGGACTCTAGAGTGACAGGCATATTGCGCTAACTTGAAGGAATGTATTTTAATATTACGCTGCCAAACGGTGATATAGTGGTGGTTAGTCATATTGGGGGAGGCTAAAAGTTGGAGATTTGAGGGGTGTTGAACGTAAAAGGAGGAGGGAATGAAGATGATGGACAGAATGGGAGAAGTGAATCAGTGGTGAAAGAAGAGATAGAAAACTGCAAAAGTTGACTACAACTTAAGACACGTTGATGGCATTCGCCAATGTTCGATGCGCCGGCATAGGTATACATAAAAAATAGATGTTTAAAAAAATATTAATAAATATTAAAAGAATTCTCTCTTATATTCTGTCGATCCCAGCCACCTTCATTAGAGTACGAGGAATAACTGACGGGAAGTTAAGGAGAAGAGGGGATACTGCAGAAGGAGGGGTAAACAGCGGCATGCGTATTGTATATATATATATATATATATATACACATGGAAACATACAAAAATATATAACTAACCAACAGCCGATCACCCAGTATACTCGTAATATATACGCATATGTGTGTATTTGGATGGTTATTTGTTGGTTGGCTGATTATTTATTGGTTGGTTAAATATGTGTATGGGTGATTGTACCCATATAATAATTCAGTGACTAATAGTATGTCAAGTTAGTGATTAAAGGACATATTTAGAAATATTAATTGATTGAAGATTCTGGAATTTCGAAAATTTGTCATTGTTAAATTTGTCATAAGTAACTGAACTCGGTGAATGATGTGCAATGCTGCACACACTCATGTAAGACATCATTATGTTTATGGTTTTACACTTGAACGAATTATCGAAATCTCTAATTGTAGATGTAATCATGACGATACCGTCATTCAATCTAAATAATGGAGGTAAAAATTCTTCTGTTTTTTACATGTGATGCGTGGCAGTAATTTGTTCTTTAGTTGGAATATTAATTGAATATTCGTCATAAAGTTGTCAGTCTTATCAGACATAAACACTACATGTTTAATTAGTTTTGCTTAATTAGTATTTAATAATTCCTTGCTAATTTGTTTATAAGTTTTAAATATAAATATGTATTTGGATTGGGAGCAAACCGCATTTACAAAGAATCAGGTTAAAAGTTTTGTAGGTTTTATTATTCACCTGAGGTTATTAAACATGTATCGCCCAGATATAAAAAATCTGCAATCCTGCGATTTCATTAGAATAGTTTGGAAAGAAGTAATGAAACAGTCTTAAGTGTATTATTTTTTTGATTTCCCGTTCGTATTTTTAACTTTAATGCACCTTTTATGAATGATCTATCATGAAACGTGAAAAGGATGCGAAGAGCCATTGACTTTCTTAATAACGATAAGATAATTATTCTAGAGTGTGCTTACGGTTACTTTTAAATCTAGTACAGCCAAATCGACGTTTATATTCTATTAAAAAGTATACGAAATAAAATTAGTGCCATGGTGAATGAGTGCAAGTAAGTTTCGTTTTTAGAATAATTAATTACGTTAAAATCTTTATGTTATAAACTATTGCCCTATATGAGTTATAATTATTATTCTCATATTACATTATCATAAAATATAGTTCCTGTATCGGTTTTAAGCGAAATAATAATACAAATATGATTCATAAACATGTTTTTTATGTGTTTTAAAGTGATTTAATCCGTCACTCATGGGAATCTAACGCGCACAGTTAAAATAGGTTGTCAATATTGAATAATCAAATTCGTAACAAGTTTTTATGTGAAATGTGAAGCGTTTATAAAATGATAATTATCAGTACGTTATATAACTGAGCTGACAATGAGTTGAGAAAAAAATTAGCACCAGGTTAAAATTACTGAAAAAATATATAAATGTTGGGTCAATCTATAAGCTCTAATTATTCTTCTTTATTCAAATTACTAAACTATTTTGCATAATTTATTATTTATTTTGCCGATTAATTACTAATCAAGAGAATAAAATCAAAACGAAAGGTACCACAGACAGAAGATTTAGGAACTCCTTTGATCAATCCTTTAATTTCATTGCGTAGAATGAAATGTAGCTAAAAATAAAGAGCGATATCAAATATTGAGCTCGGTCGGGTACACAAATAATTGCTCCTCATAGGGTGACCCACACCAGATAGTTCTGAAGGTAGGGAACAAAATGTATCGCAGACGAAAGGTAGCCCACCAAACATCTGTTCCTTTGATGCGGCTGCTCAAGTTGGGGGTCCAAGTAGTGGTGACACATTAAATTCACTATGGAGGAGGAAGGCAATGGGAAACCATTCTTATCTAATTTACGAGGTGCTATTGAAAAGTTCCCGAACCCTGCCTGCAAACATTTTTAGACGCTCATTTCCAGCTCCTATTCCCTTCGAAGTAATCCTCATGTGACAATATGTAACCATCGCAAAGTTTCTGCTTTCTTCGAACGCTCTCGGTAGATCCTTTGTTTAAAGCTGTCAAGGACCTTCTGGTATTCGTTTTGAATTCGTTACACGGAGTGTAAATGTTCTTCCTTCAGTTTATTATCATTTCTGAGAATAAGAAAAACTCACTTTATGCCTTTCGTCGCCTGTGACGACCCTGGTTGTGTAAATGTTTCTCCAAGAAGAGTTCGCAAATTGCAGTTGCTTGAAGCTCCTGGCTTCAAATTATCTGATAGGAATGCATAGCGGGGTTCATAACAGTTTCCTGATTTGTCGCAGATTTCGTGAATTAATATTGGGCGATCCTCACGAATAACTGTCGAATTCTCTTGTTATAATCAGGGGTCGTGCTGATACACGGTCGTCCCGGAGAGTCGTCACTTTCAACTGGTTTCGATCGCCCTTCAAACGAGAGTGCCACTCTGGGTACGGACTTAAGCTTGACCGTCAAAAGCGTGAGGAAGTATTCAGAGCGTCTTGGTTCCGGATTTCATAAGATTTGCGCAAATTTTGATTGAAATACGTTGCTCGTTTTTGTTAGGTATTACAAATTTGCAGGGCAAATTTGCATCCTAACACGGGGTCAAAAAGGATTTAGTGAATGAGACATTGTCTGCACGGCGTTACTTGGTTGGCTGAATCATTAGATCTTTATGCAGTCGCTCCACAGCACTCACCTGCCCCTATATAGGTAGAATAATCGATTCAGTCTGGAAAATCGTCTGACCTCTTATCGATATGCTATCAAGATGATAATCTCTTATTGCATCGCTATCGTTAAGTAATACGAACCATAAAAAGATCGGTAGGTTATTAATGCACGGTAAAATACCGCGGTGAATTCAAAGAGTCAAAATAATTATAAAAAAGTCTGCTTTCTTTGAATAAATTCCTTTTAAAAAGTGGAACTTTTGCTCGTAAAACCTTAATATAAGTTTGTATATTTATTCCATTAAATTTATTTATATTACTTACATATATATAAACCATGAACACAGTAATTAACCTGAAGGTCGGTTTGGCTGGTGATTGTAGACAGTAGCAAAAGATTGCAGTGCTATGCCCGACGGCATGTGAAATACACGCATCAGGGTTGGGGGCCAGTTCCGTTCCCTGAGCCGTTATGGTTTCCCAGGAATATCTGGCACCCGACAAATCACATAGTTTGGGTGGACATATGTTTATATATATATATATATATATATATATATATATATATATATATATATATATATATATATATATATATTCTTTTGACTTTGTTCCATTCGCCTCTTAAATATATGAAATTCAAAGGAGGAATTAGAGAGATCCTCTGCCTGCACCCCTTAGAAACTGATATTTTTCGGAGATTTGAAGCTCACGATACTGGGAACTCCGTCCGATATATGTGGAATTAACTGGGTACAGATAGCTTGTGGGCGATTGTGTTTCAAACTAAATTAAGGTCGATGTACCTGCTCCTTTTCGAAATTGATAAAAGCGGAATTTTGAACAATAGATTCCTCAAGAAGATGGGAAGCTACATATGATTGCAATGGTATTCTGAAAACAGAATTGATTTTTCTGTATGAAAATATCTCGTATCTAGTGAAGTTCTTTTGAAAAATATTTCGATGCTCACCGTACTGCAGGAATGCCGTTGGCAGAAGTGCGGGTATATAAACAAATTTATTGTGCACACGTATTGGATTTTTCAGTTTGTTTATCGCGATAACAATTGTACATCTTTAAGAAGATGCGGATTGATTCTGCAATATTTGCGCTTTGGAGTAAATTTATATATTAACGTCTCGTAAGTCACCACTATGGTGTGCGGTATGATTGATTATGTTAGGGAACCAGACATGAATATTAATGAAAGATGTCTGTAAAGGAGACATCGGCCTTAGCAGGTTATTACACCACCCTTTCTATTGTGATGACAATTTTAACGGGAAAAAATAAGTTCTTGAATCTATCTGTTAAACGATATTATCTCTCTGATGTTTTTGTAATTGTCCGATCCACATATGCATGTAAATACTACAATTATTTCCTCGAATTCTTATGTAAAATCGATCATTTGATTCCTTTGAAATCAGTTGAAATTAGAATTCAGTCAAAGTGACCACATACCATATTCTGCATTGACTCATTGATGATTTTCGTTTGAATGTGTAAGATAAATCACCGTTTACGCAGTAAATCTGCGGTCAGATATTTTTAACGAGAGAGGCTTCCCTTTTTTCCAGATTTATTTAAAGAAACACACGTTTCATGTACAGGTAGAAGTAGAGATAAGTATGTATTTATTATTTCCTTTCAAAAAATGTATTCCTATAGATGATAGGCATTTTATTACGGACTCCAAGGGCAACGATTCTTTTCGCATCGCCATACTCTCGGCGAGAGGAATCATGGAGTATATACACGTATCCATCCCTTCATCTGCACATTTGGTGTCTCCATAAATCCAAAGCTTATCTTCGGCATCAGGGATTTTAATGGGCATTTTCATTCTCAAATAAATGAGAGAGAAACTCTCCCTCGTAATGTATACTGTAGTAAATACAAATAGTGTTTTCTAGTAATGATATTTTAATATAATATGTATTTTTCCATTAAATTCCAGTATGCGCATAAAGTAAACTTTCTTTTCCTATAAAATGTATCTTAGGTAGTAGCTTGGTTAATAACTATAAACACTACCAATGCCACACGCGTCCTTTCAAGATTTCATGTATCTTAATATAAACATAATTATGGAGGCCAGTATGATGATTAAAATAATTGTCGCATCTTATTCGTAATTAAATAAAGTAATTAAAAAATAACCCTATTTCCGCGGAGAGAAAACCCAAAAAATCCATCCGAACGAGAACTGTAAAATTTTTGTCACACGGCACTATTTTTAATTGTATTTTGCTCCAAAATCAAATAGTTAACATGGTAGAAAAACTTCTGGTGGAGTCTGACGATTTACACTTGTATTTACACAAGTGTGAATCTGGTTGGTAATCATGAAAAAAACACCTACTTTTGTTCGCACCGACCACCATATCACCGTTTCTCCCCATTCCCGTTTTTATCTCCCCTCCTTCCTACCACCCCTTCTCTCCCTCTTCTCTCCCCACCCCACTCAATCCCTCTCCTTGCGGTCACCGGCTGCATTCCACCTGTCTCTCTCAGGCGCTGTCCCGATCAGATCCCTCCACCTCAGCTCCCCCGCCCCGCTCCCTCCTCTTCGGTTAGCTGACCTCTTCCCCTCCGCACCCGCCCTTCTCCCTGACCGTTTCCTCCCTCCCGCCCCTTGCCAACCGGCGCTTTCTTTCTTCCCCTCCCCTCCTATTTTACCCAATCCCCCCCATGCCCTCCACCCGCGACTTTCTCCCACTCGCCAGTCTCGCACCCCCCCCAACCTCCGTCATTCAATTCCGCCTCTTCTTGCATAGGCCGTTGTTCTGTCACTTATAAGCGGTGGCCGTCGGCTTTAATGAATCTCTCTTCGAGCACGGTTAGAAAACATCACGTTCAACCCGCCTGCCACCACCCGTTGAGGAATTGCTATTTCTCCATTTTTTTCTAATATAATCTTGACAGCTCGTCCTTTTCTCTCCTCTTCCTCCCCCTCCTACGTTTTCAAAAGGGTTTTTGAGGGTTTTCTGACCATATAAATTTCCATTATTCCTATGTGCGATCTCGCGTTTATCTCCGTTATCCGGGAAACAATCGACTTATGCGTTCCTGCTTCTGATTAACCATGACCCGAAGCATGGTACTCGTATGTAATAGCTGTGGTTTGATCTACCATTTTTAAATATATTATTTTAGGAACAATTTTTGGCGCTAATTTTATGTTGGAACAAGGCGTATAACGTAAAAGCTTAGGCGGGAGCCAGCCTAGAAATCGTTTCCCGTTAACCTTTTTCGCTGTTTTATCTGTATTATCATGCATGATACTGTTCACATATTTTGTTCACGTATTTTGTACTAATGGCACTTTGATCGCATTGCTATTCTCTCCAAATTTAGAGTTACAGTGCAGTTCAATCTTTTATAGTTCATCGGGATGTTTAATTGAATTTAGAGATTAATATTTTTTCACGCCCGTTTGAGAAGTGTTAACACAATCGCAATTAACGCAATATCGTTTTCACACCCCGTTTAAGTATAATGGATAATTGAAGATCAGTAATGTTGCAGCAGACGTTAATATTTAAGAACCGCTAAACACCTTCCAACAGGAACTTGAATTAATCTTCATCAATCCAATCAATCAACTCTGATTTGAAGTCACATAATACACGTGTACAGTTGATTTTTATTTTTAATAAATATAAACAGTAATTAATTGATGAGATTATTTTCCTTTTTAACTTCTCTCGGTGAGGTACGATTCACCAAAATACATCCCCTCTGATAAAGTTGCACCTAGTTGAAGTCTTTAGTTAGTTAGTCAGGGTATATATTCTCTGCATTCGTAGCTTAGCTATCACGCCTAACTATTAAAATGGCCATCAATCGTTTGCAGATATATTCATTTTTGTGAGTAGATTTGCAAGACTCGACCTCTATTTGTTACTTTTCCTCTCTTTAGGGAGGAGATTTGCGTTGGGAGATTTATTTTTAAGGAGTGCTTGGAAACATTCTTTTAAAATCTCAGAACCCCAAACAAAAACCTAGTCGATTTTACGAACGATTGAACTCAATTAATTTAAGTACGCCTGGTGTATCAAAATAAATTCTCTGGCACATTTTATTAAATTTTATAATTGTGCAATGAATTTAATGATTTCAGGAACATTATTATGACCAAAATATTAAAGTTGGTCATGCTTGTTCTAATATTGCCACAAAAGGTCAATCGCAGTTTCAAGGCGCAAGAACTTTTCATGAGCCGAGACTTATGAAATTGAGTCTACTGTAGCAAAATGTATAATTATATTTTATTCCATGATTTAACTACAATTTGTTCATTCACTCTGCCTCAACAGTACCCTTGCTTCACATCACCGATCATATAAGCGATTAAATCTCGAGCCGTGGTTTACACCAGTCACAAAAATGTGATAGAACTTCAAAAAACAAAAAAAAAAGTTTTCATGAACACGGAACAGTACGTCATCAACATGTGCGCACTGCCTCTCATCACCATACGCGGCCGTGTCTCAACTCCTGCTCCTCTCCGTCTGTCTATAGGGCCGTGACGTGATTCGTGGAGGACCCTTAAGGAGCACTTGTTATGTGTATCTGATCCTTTCCGAAAAACAACGGCAATGGCGCTCTAGGATTTTCAACCCTTCCCCATCTTGCCGTCGCCGCCTGCCACTTCTCTCCTGCTCTCCGATTCTCTCCCTTCCTTCCTACTCATGCCGCCGCCCATCCTCTCCACCCTCCCTCCCTTCAATGCCTCCGCCATTTCCCCCTCTCTCTCCTTCCTGGTGATGGGTCTTCGTGCTCATGGCCTGCGTATGACACTGGGCTTTGATGCGTATCCTGGGACACCATCATCCCTTTTCGCGTGGAAAACGGCTCAAATGAAATACTCGTCCAGCGCTGGCGGTGAAGCCCACTACCCCTCCTCTCCCGTACCCACTCTCTCTATCTTTCGCTCCCTCTCCACCCTACTCCCTTACTTTCCCTTCGTCAATTTCCTTCTCCTTCCACTTTCATCCCTCCCCTTCTTTCTGTGCCATTCCTCCCCCCTTTCCTCTATACCCTTACCCCTAAAATTCAAGCATGTATCCTGATGGAAGGGGCTAAGAGAGATCGCTGAATTGCCCACGATTTAGTTTCGTTTCTAAGAAGCCGGAAAAAGAAAGGTTTCTTTTTATTGAGACATGCCGTTTCCTATTTGTATTTTGTTTCCTGGGTGGATATAAGTATTAATTGCTGTTCGTCAGATGAAACGGTAAAAATGTCCTACCACTGTGACGGTTTTCCTCTTCGCCGGACTAGCTACCGTAATTTTTCCTCTCTTATCTGATGTTTCCTACGTTCTCTGGGCATGAGAATGAGGAGACAAGGGCATTTTAGACGGATTGAAGGAATAGAAAGTATGCGGAATTGAAGGGCAGTTTAACATATTTTGAGGTGTCAGGTTTTGCCTTGTTAGACGAAGCTAAGAAATGTAATGTTTATCAGTCTGTTCCCATCCAAAACCTGCCTTGACCAGCAGATTATAACTCAATAAAAGGTCGAACTCGCATATTTTTTCATCCCTTGGCAACAATCCCCAGTGACGTAATAAGTAATCGCTGTTTTTAATAATTTTTGACTCTGATGAGATCGATAACTGAATTTGCTAAATAAGTCTTCAAATATTATGCAACATAATAATGATGCAAATTAATATTAACAACAAATATGAAGAAGAGTGCACTAAGTTTAAGTTGATGTGATTATGAATTTATTATGGCCCAATAATATCAATTCAAACTAATATCTTGAAAATTCATCGCTATCTTAAACTGGCATTTGAAATTATTATACACGTACGATTCGTTTTTTAATAAAAGAAGCTATATGTTGCCGCAGCCCTGAGAACGGAACAGGAGACACAATGTAATAAAAATTCTTGGTTAAAAACTTCCCATTTGTTATAAATATGCAAGCATTTATGTCACTAAGTTATTTTTCTATAGTGCGGGCAATGTTCTTCATGTAGCTGTCGCATGCGTTTAAATTAATAACATTGCTTGGTTGCCGTCGGTTCTATTAGCGTTACTCTTGTTAGTGTTTCTGCCTTTATTGCTATTTTATCATCACATTATCCCCGAATTCACTCCGAAGTACATTGATTAAGAGCTCGTATAAATTTATGTACATATGTGGTCTATCATTTGCGGCTTGGTGGGCCGGTGCGCTGAGGGTATCTTCTAGTGGTGGGGCCCAATCATTTTTATGGAAGCGTCAAGCGATGGGCATCTGTATGTTCAGAAGGAATATTACTCGCAGCTCGTTTAGACGGGGGTATAGGACTCTTGGTTGGGTTTCTATCGTGCTGTGCTCAAAAATTGGTTGAGTACCGTATTCGCCTGCAGACATAATTGTGCATAGCATGAATAATGCAAAAGTTGCTAAGCCGCACCTTTATCATTACCCACAAAATAAATAAACTAATGGTTAGGGTGACCAAGGCTTCATGGGGAGTTATTATGATGTAAATTATTAAAATAAAATTGGTCAATCGAAAGTGGATGGCAAGGTGTCTGGAAAGTATACTGTCAAGAAACTTATACTCTGGGTTTTCATGGGATAACTAGTAAATGAGTAGTTATTGACTGGTCTAAAATCGGTGTCTTGAACTAGTGAGGCAGTGTAAAGGTAAATAGAACAATAATTGACTGATATGTAGTACGTTGAAACTTGTTGAAACAAGGATGAAGAAGGTTACCACGGCTAATTACGATGTTTATGGATAAATCTGTGACATTTGGATGTATGTATGAGGCCGGTGTAATGAGGTCTTGAGATTTAAATTTATCTATCCTACAAGTCACCGACGGCGTAGTGATTCTGGCAGATGGCCAAATATTTTACAAGGGGTCCTGAATACCTTTAACTCAGTGCCAGAGAGAATAAAATGGAGGGAAATGTACTCAAAACGAAATTAGATATATATATTAAGATGGATGGAAAGAATGCTGAATCGTGAAACTACTCTTTAAAATAACGGAGCTGTTCGTATGATTGCATGGTTAGAGAAGAAATTATTGGCCTAGAAAGTCATTTGTGAATGTAGTGGAAGACACTCAAGAGTACATGGATTATTAGACTCAGGTAGAGAAGAGCATGTATGGTTCATAATGGATTATCATAAAATTTAAAAAAATAAAAGTACATACCTATTTACACTTTTAATATATTTTATCTAAATGACAAACTAGTTTTTGTATCAAATGCTTTTTACGATATTCCTTAGGACTAAAATATGAATGCGTAATTAATCATGAAAATCTTTGGTGCTTCTTTATATGAATTATATTTTCCAAAAGAATTATTCATAATGATGTTTAGTCTAATACGTATAATTACTTTCACATTATCATATGAATATCGTTTTATAGTTAGCCTCCGATTAGCTGATTTCACCGAAATACGAGGGTAGTTAGTAAGGTTCTCAGAATCACCACCAGATGTCAGAACTAGCGCAACGAATTTCCCGCGTAGTAATGGGGATCCTTTATGATTAAACACGTAACGCGTCAGTGCTCTGGGAAGATATCTGTGGTTCGGACGCCTCTCTGTTGTTATTCCCGTGTAGTTATTTGTGAAGATGGAAAAAATTGAGAATCGAGCAGTGATTAAATACTTTGTAA
Organism: Hetaerina americana; assembly: GCF_022747635.1. Taxonomy (NCBI): domain Eukaryota; kingdom Metazoa; phylum Arthropoda; class Insecta; order Odonata; family Calopterygidae; genus Hetaerina; species Hetaerina americana. The sequence continues at coordinate 1,337,380 of NW_027286830.1, forward strand.
AGAAAGGTATGAAAGTTAAGAAAATTCATTCTGACTCTCAGGACACTCTGGGGTACCCTGCTCCTTCATATTCAACTGTTGCCAAGTGGACAAACGATTTCACGTTTGTTCGGGACAGCTTAGATGTTGATTCGCGTAGTAGTCGGTCAAAATGTGCCACTACCCTAGAAGTTATTGCAAAAGTGCATAAATCATTAGGAGGATCGCCAACTGAAAGTGCGAGAAATCGCTGAAGCTTCGGGGATGTCATCTGAACGGCCATATCACATTTTAACAGTGGAATAGGATATGAGAAAATTATCTGCTAGATGGGCGCCGCAACTCTTGACGCAGAACAAAGATAGACATTTCAGAAAATGTTGGACCCGTATTAAGAGAAACCAACAAGATTTTCTCCGCAGGTTTGTGACCACAGATGAAACTTGGGTCCACAACTTTATCCCAGAGAAAAAACAGCAGTCAAATCAGTGGAAACATGTTAATTTAACCACAACCAAAGAAAGCAAAGGCATCACGGTCGGCTGGAAAGTTGATGGCTTCAGTTTTCCGGGATGCTGAAGGGATTCTGTTGATACGAGGTCATCCAACTGGACAATCATACGCTAACTTCCTGGACTAACTATGGCAGGAGATACACGAAAAAAAGGCCAGGTTTGGCAAGGAAGATAGCCATCTTTCATCAAGACAATGCACGCACACGTCCAAGTATCGTTGCCATGGGAAAAATAAGTGAACTAAGTTACGAATTTTTGCTGCATCCACCTTATTCGCCTGATTTGGCTCCATCAGATTTCCAACTCTTCCCCATGCTCAAAATTTTCTCCGGCGGACGGAGATTCTCTTCAAACAAAGAATTAACAGCCGAAGTGGACGGGTATTTTGCAGACCTGAAGGAATCTAATTTTTGTGATGGGATCAAGACATTGGAACACCGCTGGACCAAGTTCATTAGTGTCGAGGGAGGCTACATTGAAATATTAAAAAGTTTCACCGAGTTTATTCGTTTATTTTCGTTCCATTCCAAAACTTTTGAAATTACCTTCGTATTTCCGCGCCGCAAAATGTTTGTTGTGTTTTCTTCCTGAAGTCTATAACTAAATCTGCGTTACGTGAATTATTTCTGAACGAAAATGAATGCACTTCATTCCCTTATTGTGCGCCTATCCAATATTCAGGAATAAACAAGAAGAACCCGAAGGAAAGCCATGAACCTTTTAGTTTTCACTTGTGTTTTTCCCAGGGAGATGCGCGTACAACTTCAATATAAATGGTCTTAAATTGAGAGTTAAGAGCAAAATAAATTATTTTAAGTTCTCTACAATAGCTATCTTACATCAGTTTTTTTATTTTTATTAATTTGACTTTCGATTGAACAGCACACAGCTGGCCCAGTACTCGTAAGCGTTGCGCGCATACCCTACCAGCAGGTCTTTAAGACGAGTTTTTCGTCATAACGAAAGTCAGGAAATTTCATGAGTTGGGTTTGCTGGCCAACCTGGTCAAGTAATGACATGAGCCACCCGTAGGTACATGTATTTAGATCATTTGGTTTAATGGTGGCTTTGACGTGAATCTACACAATCGCCAAAATGTGCGGAATGATACTGTTCCTTCACGATAATTGAAAAAATAAATGTTCGGAAGCAATGAAGATTGTTTAAACTTTCCTTAATTTTAATTGACAAATCGTAGCTCATCCGTCTTTTATAACGATGAAATGATAATCTTGATTTTTAATGGTTATCCCAAATTGTAATTTGCATTAAATACTATTTGCTCCAAAACCTAATTTAAAAGGAAAATATTTGTCAGGGTGCAATAGTTATAAAATAGAAGATTAATTATTTGTTACAGCATACATTTAAGAATAAATTTGCTTCAGTTTGAGTAATCTTTCAACATTATGAATTAAGCTACATAATGCAGAGAGGTTAATTTTTTACGTTGCCGCATGCATAAAAATTGTTTAGTTATGTTACCTATATATTATACTATGAGCCTTTCCGGGACAAACAAGTAGTTTTCCTATTTCTCGACTAATTTTCTCAGGGGTCGGGAAGAGCAAAGTGCAAAAAAATTTCTAGTATGGGACCGAATGAATTCCCACCCGTGAATAGATGATTAATTTTAACCCGCGCTTAAGTTGTATGGCTTAAGAATTTCACTAAACCATGTTAATGGGCCCAGTTTCTTTTATTGTACCTCTTCTTACCATGTATCCATAAGTTTCAAATGAAAAATATGCATATGCGAAATTATAATTTTATCTAGGTGTTTCCGAAGGCAAAAACCGAGTATGAGCCCTGGACTCATCATTCAGGAAGTCAAACACACTACTCGCTGTTAAAATAGATACGTACAAAGTTGAAATTTGAAATAATGTATTAGATAATAAATACATAATTTAGTTAATTAGGATGAACCGCATCTACGCTATGCCCAGCAAGACCACACGAGAAAGTTTGGTAGAGGAATGTAAATATAGGCATTAAGTTATATTTCATACGAGGCATATTCGAAATATTATGGCCGTTTGGTCATCAAACCGTTTGGTCGTTAGAAAAATGTTAACTGATGGTTTTGGTTTCCTACTCACCTACTTCACTTTTCTACATAATCGCTGTTCACGCATAAGTTCTTTTCGTAACGCTTTACCAGCTTCTTCAATCCCTCAGCATAAAATTTCGCCGCCTGGGAATAGAACCAGTTGACAAAGGCGGCCTTGAGTTCTCGAGCCACTGTCCACCAACTCAGTTTCATGCGCAAGAAGATTAAGTAGTCGCTAGGCGCAAGTTCGCAACTTTAGGGTGGGTGAACAAACATCAAACATTCTTTGCTCTTTGTGTTGGTCGGTAAGTAATTTCTGTACCAACCTTCAACACAATTTGTGATATCCGAGATTTTACGGAACAATGTTGCAAATAGTGGTTCATTAGACAAGAAAAAAATGTATCAGCCAGAGCACTAATCGTCAATCGTAAGTTAGATTGCATTACTTAGTCCACTTATTGAACGATATAATTGGTCTGGATACTGAACCTGCCACTCCTCTCTTCATCATGCAGATTTTTGCAACCAATGTTGAAGTCTCGACACCATAGTGTAACCGTTCCTTCACTCATTACTTTAGGTCCACAAAATTCTCCTCCTGAGAATTTTGGCAGTCCATGATCCTTTTTTACACAAAAATCGAATCGTGGCAAGCATTTCGCAACTGGCGGGAGCTAAGGTGTTGACGACATTGTTATCTGCATTCACCGACAGGCAAACCACTATTAAATCAAACCAATAACTTCAGTGGCTTCGTGAAAAATCAATACATGCTGCACCATACGTACAGCTTTGTTCTGTCCCACCAATATTTAAATATAAGAAAACGGCCTTTCCTTTTGGAATATGCCTCGTATTATTTATTTTCCTCACTATTTTATAGCAAGCACTTAATCGCGCAGCATGTAACTAAAAACTTTGTTACTTAATTAGAAGGCAAAGAAATAAGTTGGTTTATGTGATATAGTTTATGTGAATTGATTTTAATGGTGTACGGCATGGAATAATTCGTGTACACGTCATGATTGCTGAACCAAAAATGGTCGTCCTCTCGAAAAATGTCGAAAGTATCTTAGACTTATTACTTCTTTCAACTGGTCTTATGTGTGCAAGAATAGCGCGGAACAGTGCTTAAAATTGTTGTCGATAGGAATTATTTCATAGGGATAATAATAAAATAGTGAAATGATGAGTACAGATGAGAAACTAGGAAATTATATGAATTTTTTCTTTTGGTAAGTTGACCGTATTATTACTAATCATATTCTAAACATTATTTTTTACTTAATAATGATAAAATCAAATTTCTCATTAAATACGTCTTTTGGAGGCCTCGTGGTCGTGAAAAGCTTCAAATAAATTGGTACAGTTTCCCCTGTCTGTGTTATATAGAGCATTATGTTGGTAATTTTTACGAATAATTGTACGAAGAAGTAAATAAAAGAACAAACCCATAGGAGTTGACATGACGAAGCATTGACGATGCGTTTTATTTCGTTCAGATTCATGGGTAGATTCTGTGCCAAAATATTTGGTATAAGATCTTAAATCACTTGTGAAGGGTGTTCAAATGTAGGAGAAATTCTTTACAAATAAAATATTTGGTAAAATCCCATGGATGGTACATTTACTTTAAATTCAGCTGAATACAACAATATTCATTAAAACACTTTATCCATACCGAACCCAACACACATTCAATTCTCATATTCTCCTGGAATCAACCTCGGTGATGAAAACGTGAGGAAGATGGAGAGTCGTGCCGTAAGTCTGAGTGGTGAGACGGCTGAAGTCTCCTTGGGGCGAGGGAATTTCATTCTTGGCGGCTCTCCCTCCTCCCCCGCCCTTCCCACTCGTTTCCTGGACACACTCAACTACTGCCATCCCACCGCTTTCCAATCCGTCCACTACAGGGTTCTCTAATCCAATAACCGACGGCCTCCCCTGCTGCTGTTATCCTCTTCCCAGAGAACTCCGCTCCCCACTTACCCCGTGTACCTTCCGTAGTGTAATGTGTTTATATTCCTTCCCTTTATTCACCCACGTCTTACCGTTTTCCTCTTCGCTCGTTCCTTTACCCTACACTTGTTGCTTTCTCCTCCGCCCCGCTCTTCATTGGCTTGAGTTTGGCTAGCATTAGTTTAAATTGCTTTTTGTTAAATATTCCCCTACCGCTAACGCTTGGGGGATGAGTCATCTTTTGGGATGTGTCTATTAAAAGGAGTAGCTTATGGAAGTTGGTTTCAAGTTAGCTTAGCATTTGTTATTTACTAAGACAGGTTATTTTATAAAAACTCAAAAGATCTTGTTTATCACAGCTTCGATTTTAGAAAAATTTTAACTAAAGTTCACTAAGCATATTTCCCCAGCCGTGTGCAAAACTGGAAACATAAAATTATTTTAATTATTCATGGTAGCGCATTCGATATATTTTTTAAGAATGGTTGTATATAATGAATTAGATGGATATTCGGATATTTGAAGCGCTTTAAATTGGATGGTGGATGAGTGGAAGTTGGGGGTAGGATTTGCAACAGGAGGATTATTTGAACCGTGAGAGTATTTTTTAAATGGAATTGGTTAAATGGACGTGACAGTAGGGAAAATACTACTTAATCACAGGATAGGGAGAAAATGAAACTAGGATAATCTATCGGGGGTTGTTTAACGATGGTTTTAATACTATGTTTATCGACGATTTCTTGGGTCAAAGTTTAAATCAAGGAGTGACTTAAGGTATTTTAATTCCTCATTCTTTCGGTGATTTCTATTACTCCTAGACAGTATCTAGTCTAAGAAAAAGGTTGTGATAATTAAATCTTATTTTTAAGACCTGTACACGTTTTAGGGGTCGTTGAGCAACTACCTAAACTTTATGATGCACTAATCATCCTTAGCACTAATCAAGCCTGTTACATTAATTCATTATCACCTTACGTGTCTTCAGGTTAAATCTAAGGGTACATACAATTAACTGCAGTATTCCACGGTCCCCATTTGCACGTGTTGAATAATTGTTGCCATCTAAGCTCTACGGGTGAAATTCGGAAACATTTTATTACACCCTCACAAACTGTAGTTTTCCCATATGATTCAGAGCAAAGTAAACGATTTCGCTGCTGCGCACTATCGAATGTATATTGTTTCATCATTAAATGTTGTAATACTTGATCATTACTATTGTCTGAATTATAATTACACCTATTTAGTTAGCACTGGTATTGTAACTTTTTTGGTAAATTTCACAGGGTATCACGGCGTATTTTTGTAAATAAATCATTCGAAATGGAGAAGGTTGTAAAACATAATTCTGGGATAATGATGAAATGCATGCATAAAAATGGCAAACAGACGTGTGGAGTAAGAAAATTAAAATCAGCAAGTATTCGCAGGAGGAGAACCAATTACATTGGATACAGTTCAACGAGACAAAATGGGTTCCTTAGTATTTACAATAGGAGGGCCAGCCCGACAGAAAAGGCTAAAGCACAGAAACGTGGGTCAAATGAAGCTTTTATGCATGGCGTAAGAGTAGCTAAGAGTAACATGATTACTATTGTACATAGAATAGTAGTCTGCCATTCTTCTAATTGAATGATTAATTAATATAGACAGGCTTAAATGATATATATGCAGGCAGAGCAGTGATAAACCATTAAAAATGCACCCTCGCTCTCTCTGTCCCTCAGGAAAATTTGGATCTTATCAATTTTAGACAATCATACCCCAAAACGTCTACTCTAATAATTTGAAAATGGATTTCCATAGGTAGGTCGCACAAATTTCTATTTTAATATTCGCTTTATATGATTCCACCGGACAATCAGAGAATATTTGGACGGCGAGAGAAAAGAAACTCTGCTCTGAGCCGTCAGCGTAGGGAAGCAAGGCGGAGGGGTAGAGGGTGGGGTAATGAGGGAGGGAGGCAGACAGTCCCATTCTCTTTAGCGCGCCGCTGCCTGTATCATCTGCCCCCATTCCCACGTAGCCCGGCGTCCATTACACTACGCTACGCTCACCACCTCCGCCCCCGACCGTCCGCCCTCCCACCCAGCATCCCTCGGAAGATTTCCTTCTCTCCCATCCCCTCTTTATCTACCCCCCCCGATGCCAAGCCTCCCGCTCGCCCCCTCCTCGCGACGGCAACATAGACGTTCCACCGCCGCTTTGCGGGATCGCTAACTTGTGTTAACTTGGATTTTAGACCCACTCCCATCCTCCCCTTCTCCTGTCCACGGTGTACCCTCCCACCCTTTCGCCTTTGCCTCTTCCTGAGCCGAACCTTCCTCCCCTTCCGCAAACGCAAGAACCTCACCCTACTCGTCCCTCCCCTCTCCAAACGATTCCAAACCGGTCGGCAGGCACGCCCGCACAAGTACACGCGACTTAATTCCGCGCCGGTAGAAGGATGAGATATCAAGAGTCTCTCGCTCATCCGATTATCCGTTGTCGGGTGCACATTGGCAGCGAGCAGAGGGGAATTTCCTCCTTTCCATTCAGGCGTCTGCTTCCCTTCCCTCCTCTGCGCCCTCATCCCATCCATCCCTCATATTCTCTCTCCCCATCCACCCCCGTCCCAAGCGGGTCTCCCCATTCCACCCCCGTCTCTCTCCTCTTAGTCGAAGGGGAGTGGGGTTCCAGAGCTATCTTCGCACACGGACTTGTCGCATGTACACATCAGACAGCATGTGTAACGTTCTTCCGAGTAAAGGGGAAGAGAGTGACAGAAAAAAGAAGAGCAAGGGAGGGGTAAGGAAAGGGAGAGAGGCATACCAGACTTCCAATAAATTCTCACCAAGGTCGTCGGAAATTGGAGAGTGATACGCATGCGATGCAAATAATTGCGATGAAATTGGTCGAATTATCTCCCGCTAGAGAAAAATGTCAACCGAAATTGTGATTTACTCCATAGGTTATTTTAAAAATGCTCTCATTATTTTAAATGCTTACTTTTCATCAAATTAATTCATTATTAATATTACAATTATCATTTGCAATTTTCCAAACGACGAATGAGTATTCGGAGCCCTAAATAATTTATGCCTGAAGCAGTTGAGTAGATATAATTTGAAAACTCCATTTAGTGAAGTAACTCAAGTAGTCTAAGTATATAATATGTATCATCTAAAAGAAATAGCTCTGAAATATGAGGGAAGAGCAACATTGTTTCATTTTCAAAATCATCAAAAAAGAATTTCTGAATAATAATGTGAACACTCATTTAACCACCGCCAAATTCATTTTCCCAAACGTTTCCATTTTTCTTCCCCCTTCAAATTGATCTTCTAGGCGCGCCCTACTTCGAAGACGCCGCACACTCATTCATCTAGGAATTTGAATACGTTTAAATATTTAAAACACTTTTGCTCTTGTAAGGTGATGTTTCACCATCTTATTAAGTTATCTCCTTCCTAATTTGTTTAAAACGATGCCACGTGTGGGAATACAGAGCCCGTCGATAATTTACGCCTTCAAGAAACAGATAATTATTTGTCACAGTTTTGTTCTCCTGTTCTATTCTCTCATTCATGCCTTAATGGTGACGACTCTGAAGACGTGTCCTCATCCACACTTGCGGAATGAATAATAATGATAGGCAGTGACATTTGCATCAAATTTGCTGCCTGATGAAATCGATACGAATGACAATGAAATATACTCCCGCTGTTATTTTACTCTGATTCGTTGGTGTATATGATAATTTGCCTGAACCTGTATACTAAAATCAAGTCCATAACACGGTATGTTTTCTGTAATAAAAGTATTTTTTTAAACCGAACTTAAATCTCGTCCTAATTAAAACCTATTATATAGATATTGCTTCCTTGAAAAAGCAACCTCAGGTGAGCACACCAATCACACGTCGGTGTGTAATTCTAAACTTAAAAATGCATGAGAACACCAGAAAGTTTATATACTGTAATATTGATGTCTAAGGTGATTTATGAGATGAAGAGATGCGACCTAAGCCATAGCCGAAGGATCCAAAATCTGGAGGGCAGTAAATATTGAAAATACAAGGGCTTTTTTATAAATAAATTTAATACCATTGATTCTTGAGTATCGAGATGGAATAGTCAGTAAAAATGATTCTTCTATTTGATGGTACAGTTCATAATTTAAAAATACCTTAATCATGTGTGATATTACCGTGACCGTTATAATGAGACCGTGCGTTAGGTGCTATATAACATTAATATGATTGAAACTATCCAGTTATTTCTGAATTGTGTATGTATATATATATATATATATATATATATATATATAATTTATTGATACAGGGTTCTTAAGGTTTAGAGTTTGAACATGACAATCTACGCTTTGTGAATCACTGAGTATTGTATTCTTTCTCAGTAGGTTTCATGAAGTGTTTTAGTATTTCTATAACACCTACTTCCTCGCCTTCCCCTCTGTTCACTTTTTCTTCTCCTGGTCTCTGAGCAGTTGGTTTCTTGTGATAACACGCTGGGGGAACTCCTCTCCAACCCGTCCCCTCACGCGGACGCATTTCCACGAAAATAAAGAAATAAAATTTGAGTCTAGCTTTTCCAGTCTTAGGAGTGGTAAAATCATTGAGGCTTCTAATTCGTCGTCGTTTTGTTTTCAGTGAAAACAGAAGAGATTCCGGATGCGTGCGGCGTGTGTGTATCAGCTGTTCGGTGATGCCATGCGACATGCTGCTGCGAGTGGGAAATGAAAAAGAAAGAACTATCTGAGACTAGGGAGGTTGGAAGTTGGAGAGGATGTGAGAAATGGCTAAGGCATTGGGCCGAGAGCGCAGCAGGCGGCAGCGGTTAAAGTAAACATCAGGCACGTGCGATTTCCATCATATCTTGAGGAATCCAGAATAATATTGCATGGAAATTAAAGTGATATCTTGAGAATACGACTTTCAAAATCATCTGGAAAGTGAATAGTCGTTGGTAACAAAAAGAAGAATCCGATAATTGAAGACTTGGGTAAGCGAAAACTCAATGTTAAATGCAATACTTTTCAAAAGGAAAGGAAAATAGTCCGTACATTTAAGGTGTACATTAAATTTGGGGATCACGTAATTGGGAATTATTTTGGGGGCAAATAGATGTAGTATTACTGACAATAGAGGGAAATTTTCGTCGGTCAAAGATTTTTTTGTAAGAAGCAGGGCATAGATGAGAGATGCGTAAATGAGGACGCTAAGCAAAAATCAATTAAGACTTTAATTTGTGTGTAGATCAGAGACCTGGCCTTTGAGAGGTGATGATGGGGATGGGGTGGAGGATGTTGAGATGAGGGCATTGAGGAGAATAGAGAAAATAAGTTGGATAGATAATTGGGAGAAATGAGAAAGTTGTAAGGTGAAATCCGGGGAAAGCAGGAAATATTGGTAGCTAGTGGGATGCTGAACGGTGTTAAGGGGTAGAATGTTGAACATGAGAATTACACACAACATGTGTTACATAATAATTGTTAAGTACACCCAACACATATTAAAGTAGATTATATTTGAATTAATTATACAAGGTCTGACACAAACAAAAAGGCTAATTTTATTACTTGATTTACGAGTATTAGCCAAATCAATACAATTAGTGGCGGGTCCCAAATAGGACCATTTGGATTCACCCGCACCTGCATGCGTTCCTGCCACCGATTAAACCATTGCTGCCAGTCGTTTTCTGTCAGGCTGCGCAGGAACCTCGTCGTCCTTGCCTACACCTCTCTCGACGTTGCGAAACGAATAACATTTTGCGCCGACTTTATTTGAGGAAACTATTTTTGTTGGGAAAGGTGCAAAATTAGGGAAATATGAAGGCTCTTCAAGGATAGTGATATTTTTGCGAGTCAAAAATTGCTACGCTGATGAAGAATTGTCAGCTGTTGTGTTACCCTGGTGAAAGATCCACCCGTTCCTCCCCCCAGCTCTCCCACCCCGAAAGACTCTTGCCTGATATCTTCGCTCTTGGGGATGATAGTAATTTGAAATGCATGACTGCCGCTTGGTTTTTGGATCATTCGTGGTATCCATTTCTCGTCAACTGTAATAACATTACGTAAAATACTGTTATATTCATCAGTCCGTCTCAATATATCCGAACAAAGGTCTTTTCTGTTTTGCCGTTGCTCATCCGGGAACTTTTTTGTGCGGTGTTTGCAAAAACGTTCTTCATGTTCAATTCTTCTGCCAAATAACGTCGAATACTTTCTCTTCCCAGATTCAACATTTCAGCTACATTGATATTTCTTTCTTACATTATTTTGTCACAAACTTTTCCAGTGTTTTCGTCCGTAATACTATGCGTGGTTTACCGATAGTCTTCGTGTTTCATAGAGTCCCTGTCTTCTGAAAATCTCGTGTTCCGCTCAAAAACCTGTACTTGGGAAAAGAAATCACCACCATACTATGAAAATATTTTTTAAGATTATTTTTCAGATTTTTCAAATTTCAGGAGAAATTAGATAGTAGCGCGGTTCAGTTTTCGAATCCGGCGGTTTCTGACCGTACATGAAAACAAGTTTGCACTAAAATACTCTTTCTCTGTGACTGGGTTGACGGATCTTGTTGAAACCTCTCCCCGGGTTTCAATACACTTCAGTGTTAAATACAACGTGCGTACTAATATGCCAAGAAATATAGCTCCGTAGTGCTGATAATCGCTCATCAATGGCACTACCAAAGCATTGTTTGATTGAAGAGTTTTAACGAAGGTGTCGGTTTAGTTCTAGTTGTAACTATGGAACGGATTAAGAGAGGTGATGGACATGAGGAAGAAACCGAGTGCCCAAAGAGTTGATGGAGAAACTTGAATTTAGGATCCTTATTCATGAAGAGAATAAATGAGACATGTTGGGCCCGATTTCATCATAATGTGGCTGATACTTAATCATTCGATCATCAACTTACAATCAACATTATTCTCATTCGATTGGCATGTTTCTGACCAGAAATTTGATAATTTTACTTCACATGGTTGCCCCTTTTCGCCTGAAGAGTTCGAGAGAGAACACTCAAGTTTACTTCAGATACCGAAGAAATTGGTAATACTTATCCTCTATTTATTAAACGATTGGACCCTAAGCAAAAACAACAACGAAAACCACAATCACTTAGAAGTGGAATGGATGATACGTACAAGTTTGTAAAATAAAAAAGTAAAAGGCATACATCTGATCTGGAAAAGTCAATTTGTGATGAACCTCGCCCATATTGCCGAAATGCCATTTCGTGTTATAGGTTTAAGAATGGAGGCTTTTCTCTCGTCACTGAAATTTCATGCTGAAAAATAAATATGAGATCTACCCTCCATCGATTAACAACTAAATTTAAATTTAAGTAGTTTTAAAGTTGACTCGATATGGCTGTCATAAAACCTTAATATGGCCAAGAAGCTACATTATTACTTTCGAAGTTGCCGCCGACGACTTTGAATTGCACTATTGATTTAAAGAAATCCTGGTAATCAACCCGACGTTAGTTTTCATAGGTTATTTATTTTACCTAATATTAATTGTAAGCCGTGTGGTATGCTATTTCCTCCTGAGAGGACGTGGAAGGCAGCTTCTTTCCCTGTACCACCTGCGGTTTCATTCGAAGATCTGGAGCCTTGCAAATCACCCTCTTGGAGCTGCAGAGGGGGGGTGTCCAGATGCGTCACCCGATTTCGAACCAAGAAGTTCATTGATCAACGATCTCCTATCTATTCCTTTAAAATAGCGAGTTTTCGTCCCTATCAAGACAGGCAGCTTTGCTTAATGTTATCCAAGAATCCTGAATCACAAATGCCTAAAGCATCGGCTAATATTTATTCCGGTAGTGGCAAGAAGTTTCCAACAAAACTTAATTGAAAACTTTATTTTTACGTATTTTAAGTATTTTTTCAATTTGCTACAATTTTCTTGTGCATATATCTGAATTTTTAGAATAAACATAGTGCATGTAACAGTTAATTAACGTGTCTCTTTAACCTTAAGATATCCTTCACCGTGTAAATTAGTGAAATGTATTGGTGCACGTAAGTTATTTGAAATAATTATGATTTTAGCACTCATAAAATTTTATTTTAAGTTCTCAGTAAAAAAAATTATTAGGTTAGGCGTGTTATTAATCGGTAAGAATATATGCATTTGATTCTTTTGTATCAAGTGTGATGTGCATCATATTTAGGTTTACTTGGACGCTCTCTGACATTTGCAGGTGTTTTTTATTCACCTACTTGGTTCCTTGATTAATGTATAGCACGTCAATATTAAAAAATTTTAGAAATCTAAGCATTCTTTTTTCACGATTTCACTATTCAGGAGGTAGTAGCGACGGAGTAATCGAATTCCAAAAACTAGTCAGTTGAAAGTTGTTTCAAAGACGATCAGGGTTAATGGAGAAGAGTAAGTTGGCATATGATGGACATGGAACTTAATAATGTCTAAAACAATAGTAATTTTCCACTGGAGAAGTATTCATTTCGACTCAGGATTCTAATTATCTGGTTTAAACACCAGGTAAAGAGGCCTTGCAATTATTACATTATATACAGATGTGATTGAGGGGGAAAGAAAAGGAAATGTGTGGGTGGGATAGGGTAGACGACCATTAGCTGCGGTAAGGTGAAGTAAAGCAGGGGTGGAGGAGTTCGATTTTCAGTCGGCTAAGAGTTGCACAATATTGGAAAATATGCATTTAAAGCTAATAGTAAGGCCCCGAACATAGCAATTAGTGATTTGCGGCAGAATACATTAACACCAAGAAGCATAAAAATAAACTATTAAAAGAATAGTAGCATATACTGTATCCCCTAAAGGTATCGTTGCAACACATGCCTCACTTTGGCTTGCCTGGCTAAAATGGTTTATAAATATTTATGCCGGAAACTCTTGCTGCATTGTGCCGCATTTAGCTTCCCTTTCAGATATACGGAACAAATCCGCTTGTGCTTTTAACAAATCCTGCCACCTGGCTGTAATGCGTACAGCTTGATGCGTGAATAACGCCAGATATTTCGCTTTACTTATTAATTTGTAATCGGGGCAAGGAGTTAAATTTCGGAGTTTCATCGATTTTTCCGGAATTTCATTTAGTAAATTATTTAGCGTAAAAATTATACTTACGATGCTTGATTTAAGTTGCAGCGAGATGCAGATTAAGGTCCAACCGTTTCCGCGTTGGTTATAAATGAAAGAAACTTATCACGCTAGGGTTAGGTATGATTATAAATTCCTGGCCTACCTTCCCGTTTTTTACCCAAACATCATCTCTCTCTCTCTCTCTTTCTCAGGCCGTGCTTTTTTTCGTTTCGCGGCAAACCGCACGCGCGTAATTCTCAAAAAGCTCCTTAAAAGTGTTTAATACCTTAAGTTACTTACTTTGAATTATATGCGTACACATACTTGTCAGTATTAGGTATTATTAATGCGAAAGCTTTCGTTGGCAGGGCGCTATTTTGGAAAACCCGAAAGCACGCCCTCACCAGATGGTCCCAGTTTGTTCCGGCGGGCTGGGAAGGGTGTGCGGAGAGAGAGCGGGGGAGGGGAGGTTGGGTGGGTGCAGGTTGGCGGGAGCGAGGGGAATACGGGAATGGAGGGAGCGTTTGATGGTAGGGGGCGGGGAGGACGGCTTGAGGAGATCGGGCAGGGTTTGGGGAAGGGGATGAGTAAAACCGATACGAGCATTTGGGGACCACGCCGCCTCCCCCTTTCCTCCTGCCCATATTCCTTCCTTCCTCTTCCTCCTCCCCCGTCTTCTAACGCTCAAAGTGCTTGGTGCTTCCTCGACAGCTAAACATGCTTAGGGCCCATAGGTTGGATACAGACTCATCCACGTTTAATGCCAGGGAAGCCTGTAAAGGAAAGTAGGACTGTCCCCCAGACGACTGCTACATTCACGTCTGAGTGAGAGTCACCGGCAACGCCGTATCGCCGGTCACTCAAAGGTAAATATTTTTGAGGGAACTTTCGACGGAATCGTGCATATCCTACAATGCATGATTTACGAGTGCGGTCGAACACGTAGTCCTGAATCTTTCAAATATATCTACCATGCTTAATTTTAGTATTATTTCTAAATTTTTGTTACATTTATTTTTATCTCGCTTGATGAGAGCGAGTTGAAAATACCAACGCCAACCATCAACAACCTATAATTCGTTCATTCCTTTCCTAATTACTGCATTATTGAAACAGGAAATGTTTTGTAAATTTTGCACAGTTGGAGTGAAATGCATAATCATCGTGACCTTGACGCAGATTTACATTTATTTGGCGTGATTTTTATGCCTAATTGCCATTTCTTCCCTTCAATCATGGTAGGAAGAATCTGGTCGTTTGATATCTTCCAATATAATAAATGAGGAGTAATGTCTTTAAATGACTGAAGTGAGGCTTACAGATGCTCAAAACGCGAAATAGATAAAATGTTGAAAGCTTACGAAGACATTATATTACATATTCGAAAATATAGCATTAAAATTGTTATAGCCAGTTATATATTTATGAAGATAGCGTTATAATAGCACTCCGTGATTATTTTGCAGTTTTTTGACTATCGATCAAATTAGAATGCCATTGAACATTCTTAACAAGAAGCGGCACAAATGCATCATTCGGCATAACTTTTACAGTGAATACTTTTTAACGTAATTTGTAGTGCAATTAATAATGCCCGTAGCCTTAATAGCCCCCGCCATATGCTCCGCTGTGACGTTCGTTTTATGCTTGGTGCCCGTTCCCATCTGCTTTCCATCGATCGGCCATCGGGGAATCTTCTTCGTAAAAGTTCCAGATGCGAGACGCTTCCTTTCCTGTCTCGGGATATGTTGCGATAGTCGACACGAGTTTAGGAAATCTTTTGTAAACGTTTGGCCGACCACCATTGTGGGAATCTTTTCACGTGTATCGATATTGACCCAGAGCTAATATACTTTATTACATGTGTAAGTACTTATCTTTATGCAAAAACAAATTTGTATAACTATTCTTGGTAAAGGTGCAGCTTTCGCGCAGTCTAAAAAGACATTCAAAGGAAGTTAATTTAAAAATTTTAATTTGAGTCATTTGATGAACGAAAATGTGTCCGCAATTATTTTGTTAATACCTCTGGATGATGTGTTTTTGTTCGACTCGTACTGAGATTTTCATGCAGTGTTCTGGATATTTTCCAAGCGTGAAGAGAAAAGGGGGTAATGCATGTACGTTATTTTTTTTAATTATAACTCTTTGCGTAAAAATTCAATCCTTAAGAATTGGCAGACACTATATTTTAGCTGAAATTTCATCTACCGGCTAGCATTTTTTTCTATTTTGACTAAGTAATGTATAACAAGACCAATAAATTTATACTGTTTTTCCACAAGTATCTTAAAAATACACGCATTACGAATCCGTGTGTACACCCATGATGGACGATTTTTGCGATTTCTCCGAGGCGAATTTCGGTAATACATATATCTGGTATATTGAATGGGCGGAGACTTTTTGGAACTTTGATATTTATTCCTCATAATGTCAAGCTGTTTTCATAATAAAAATGCTTTTTCACGCATATCTCCACTCTACAGCACAATTCCGGGACTGGATATTCGAGTGCCTTTTCTTCATGAGGGGTTTCTTACTTGTTGAAATATTTATTTAAAACTAAGGGAATGATATTTATATTTCTCTGAATAACTACGCGGACGTAGAGGAAATAAGAGGAATGGCATTGTATTAGCAATTATTATTAAGTGAATACTTATTCGTAGAATTGTATCCGGCCAGACCGCTTTTACAGCTCCGATTTTACTATTTGGCACCTTCAAGCTAAAGGTTCGAATTTTATATGCAAAACACTCGAGCGTATTATTGGTGGTGCACTACACAATTTTACCGCAAGCTAATGGTTTAATTGGATTTTTTCATAAGGAATTTCTACACCTCCCATGAATTTGAACTACAATGGAAAGTACTGGGGAGAAATTAAGAGAAATGGAACAACTTTAATCATGACTTCGGAGACAGTGAAATATATGAAGTGTCTGTATGGTGAGCCTTGCAAGTGGCCTTAGTTGTCTTCGGCTCCCCTGCTGCGTGACCATGGACTCGTATCATATGTGTGAAAATATTAACATGCAATTATCGAACCGAAAGATTAATGTTTTATTGAACTACATCATAAAAACTTTTAAAAGTTTTAATTTGTGATCGTATGGATGAAAATACAGGGAGGGAAACAAACATGCAGACCTGTATCTATTTCTATTTATGATATCCAGAGAAAATTTGTTAAATGGAACACATTGATAGTAAAATTTCAATACCCAATTAAAAGAAAATCAAGTATCTGACAAAGCATAGCATTGAATTAAAAGTATATGAAATAATGTGATTGGACATACAGTTATTACATGTTTCTTACTCGCTGGATGACACAGTTTCAGTGTATATGATTCTTAAAAATACCAGCCGAAATGTGAAGCCTATGACACTATCGAAATTGGCTTTGCAAAGCGATTTGCGTAACGTAAATTGACATCAGATTGGTGGCAGTCTAATCAGGTGGTTTGTTTTAACCATTTGCGAAAGAACATGATCATTTCGTTTCATTTATTCACTTCTAGAAAATTTTCGATGGCAATCTCCAAAATACTCCTAGCATCTCTTATCTCACACATACTTCATAAAAATACTCGTTTAGCTCACGCGTATCATTCATTTTGGTTCCCAAATAGGGAATAAAAATTCTGGCGATCGGTAGATCAATGAATGGTAGGAACAGCAGGGGAGAGAAGGAAATCAGAGAGTGATGAGAGAGTAGCTGGACGGACGGACCGAGGGAGTAAGTCAGAGAGAGGGAGAAAAGATTTAATTCGGACGAAATTGAGGTCCGTTTGGTCACCTCTCGCGATGGTAAGGGGTGAGTTGTGGATTTCGTGGCGGGGGCAGAGGGAGGAGACAGGGGTTTCTGGAGAGGGGATCAACGAGAGGGTCGAGGAGGAGGGGAGAGGGGGAGGGTAAGTGGGTGGGCGGGTGCTTTTTCGCACCGGCGGCGCACGCCTAGGCTCAAGGGACGTAAAAATAGGCGATGGAATCTTACAGATGGCGCCTGGGTGCAACTGAGTAGGGCCTTCTCGCACACGCGGTGCTCATCCTTCTTCCAGCCTCCTCCCCTCCTCATGCTTCCCATTCCACCGCTCTCCACCTCCCCCACTTCATCTTCACCCCTCCTCTCTCCATCTTAGCCGCCCCTTCCCTCTCCTTCGCCCTCACCACTATATCCCCCCCCTACTTCCCCGCCCACCCCCGAATTCCAACCCTCTTCTCTCCCCCACCCGGGTCTGCTTCCTCCTCAACCCTCGAAGAGCA
The DNA here is from genome assembly GCF_022747635.1 of Hetaerina americana. Classification (NCBI taxonomy): domain Eukaryota; kingdom Metazoa; phylum Arthropoda; class Insecta; order Odonata; family Calopterygidae; genus Hetaerina; species Hetaerina americana. The sequence continues at coordinate 1,355,242 of NW_027286830.1, forward strand.
CACGCACCCTCTCTTCCCACCCTCCTCCCCCGAAGTCCTTTCGTTTCCTTCTTCCTCTTCACTTACCTCGTGTCCCCTCCGCTTCAATTGTGAAATTTTTGTACCCCACCCCCTTATATTTGTCCTTTACTTGCTCCTTCAAGTTCATTCTATTTTCTTACTTTCTGCGGCTTCGTCCTTTTGCGCATCCTCCCCTCCGTGTCGAATCTTCGTTTTGGAACGTGTGTTTCGTCCCCGTAAAATTAACTTCATTGTGCATTCATTTGCCTTCTTTTTTGGATGCGACAGAAAGAAGATGTATTCGAGGGATGGGAGAGGCAAAGAGATTTCTCCACGCGTTTTACTTTTAAAAAAATGTTCTTGGCACTGATTAATGCTATGAGGACTTGACGGGTGTATTTTTGGCCTTTGGTCGGACCCCATAACAATTCACAGATTTGGAATAGGTAGGCATTTTAATACCCTTATGTTTCGCTTCACTTTCCCAAGCCTTGAATAGTATTTTACACGGCGGTGGGATTGCCTATCACTGTTTATGGTAGTGCATAAGGATTATTTCAGGCCCAATTGTAATCTTGTGACAGATATTTCTTCTTCTACCTTGTTTAACATCGTTCTCGAGGGATAAGGACTGTAAGATCTTGATGAAAAATCACAGAAAGGAGTTACTGGATTCGATCTTCAAAATTTATCTAATTAGCTACAAGGTAATTATCGTATGTTCAGGAAATTTTATTCAAAATTTTCTAATATTTTTCCAACTAGCTCAATGTGGAGGAAAACAATCAAACGTTGTTTGAACTGAACGTGATGTTTTATTGCCTGGAATTTATTCAACCATTGACTTTTTATGGGTTGCCTTGTCTATCTATAATGTTGGCGTGCTTAGTGTATCTATAACGTTGGCGGATTAGTTATTTTATTATAATACTGTGAGCATAGTTAAAATAGTCACAGAGTACTGAAGATTTTTTTCTTGGATAATATGCAAACGAAGATTTCCCTTTCGTGGGAAAAATCTCCTAAAAGGCAGGTGTTATCATTGATATTTAATCATCTGAAGGTTCCATTCTGTTGGCTGAACAGGTCGCCTCCACATAATTTATGATTTAAACGCATTTACGCTTTATACGACTGGCATGTTTCTTATCTGTTTGACGCATTCCATCCACCCATCTTTTATAGTTAATCCAAGGGAATCATCAGTTTTGGTGTACGTTATGAGAACCAGCAGCAACTCTAACTTTGAATTTTAATGCCATTAAATCGTATTCGATCCGAGTAATTTTTGGCCAGAATTGGGGTAAACTGTTTCATGAGACTATGAATAGGTGATCCACTATCAGGAGAGAGTATGTCATATCCAGAATCCAAATGAATAATTCAAATATTTTAGTTTTTAAAGCTATTTCTCTGTATTATGAAAATACCCCGGATTCAAGAATAGGCGAGAAATAAGAAAATTCTTAATTATAATTTCGCCTGGATCAAGGATTTTCTAGGAACTACTATATCCACGGCATCTGTTTCCTTTCGAGGTACTCCACATATGTAAAATGTATGAGCTTATGTTATGTCTTTTTCATACTCCATAATTTACCATCGTGGAATACCCTTGATTCTTAAAAGAAATCCATCTTAACTGCTCTCACCTCTTGTTGACATCAACCTATACATTTCTGTATGCAGCTGCACATGAAGGCTTTGGTGCGTTGTCAATCGACTTTCTCGTGCCGTTCCAACACGGTAGTTGAGCTGGCCAACGCCGACAAAACCTCTTCCCTTTCTTCTTACTGCAAGACACACTACTCTATCTCCAGTTATGACGCCTAGCGGAAAGTAATTTTCGGCAAATTTTATTTTTGGGGCTTGATCATACGATTGACGGTTGTTTCAGTGTTTTCCTATCGTTTTGTTTTTCTGTGAGGCTTAAAATAAAGAGCTCAGAATTCACTTGTTAGTATTTATATAATGAGCTAACTTGATGAAAGATTGAGAAGAAATACCATCCATTCACCTTTACTCAGAATGGTTTTACACATACATGACGCAAATCATTCTGATTAATGGAAAAAAATCGTCAAAAAGGTACTTAATATTCTGAATCCAGTGTTTTCGTTGAAGAATGTGTTGTTGATTTAATACAAATGTGTCTCATTCAGCGTGCATAACATCTCTTCGTTCCTTTGTGACGTCTCAAAATATGCCTAGAAATCTCTTGCGCCAGATGAACTTAATTTCTCCTCGTTCTTCTGGTAAGAAAATAATTCCTAGAATGTATTATGTTGTAATTCCTCAAGAATTGCAAACCCCAAACTTCAACAACTCTTCACTCATTCATAAGGCAACAAGACGCTGATACATTCCCAGAAACACCCGTATATCCTTAGCATCCCATTCCATTGTAATTTATTCCTCCTGAACTGCTTTTCAGTTTTGGATGAAGTATTAAAGTTCCAACTCCTACATTTTTTGCAAATTCAACCATCCTAGTGCTCCAATTTTTCTAAAGTTCGCTAATTTTAAAATAAAGTTAATTATGAAATTGTATGTATCAGTAGCTTTATTTACCTGCTACATTGATGTTACGTAGCTGTAATCTCAGAAGGTTGTTCAATGCCAGTGATATGTATTATGTATAATTTTTAAGTATTAATTGATTTATTTTCCTTGATAGATATAATTCCTTTTCACCAGGATCTATGGGGATACCACTTTGTAAATAAAATGTTAATGGTATGCTCTCTGAAATTTGCGCATCTGGATAGTGGTTCAGCTCATTTTTCTTTAGGGGTTCAGATCCTTTTCCTTTGCCGACAGGAATTTCTCAAGAATATTTGTTATCCGAAAAGTCAAACAATTCGAGCGGAATCGAGTCACCTTGATTTGAACCCGGTCCATCATGTTAATATCCAAATTTTTTACCAATGACACCTTAGTTACAATTTAAATATACTCAAAGCCTTCCTTCGATCGTGCAACTGTATTTGAAAGGGAACATCGTTAAATAGGACGAGCTACGCACTTTCAAGGCTATATGATATTAAGCATAAAAAATAATTGATATTATCTATTTATCTTCTATCTCGTTAAGTAATTTTCTAGCGGCAGTGTAATTTTCTAGTTTTTGATTGGTATTGATGTGCAATGTGCGGAAACCCTCCGCAGAATAAATCGGATTTAAATACCAGTTAATTCCTACCGTTCCTCAGCCACGCACCAGTAAACATTTCAGACTTCCTTAAAATTCTATTATTCTTCCCAAATGATAATAAAATTATTATTTTTCACGATTCAGATTTACCAATACGATATATTACGACCGAATTGGACAACAATCTAAACTTGCTGTAATTTTTGTCTCATGGTGTCTCTTTTTCAAGCAAAATTTTTAATTTGTCGAGTTTGGGTGAAGGATTTGAAAATAAGGGTTAAATTATAACTGACAATCTAATTCTACGCCTGGCGTTATACGCTGAAAAGGGCCTCCTAATGCAATTGCGATATCATTCAGGGCCCCATTCAGGAATTGGACTTGGGCATCAATTGTTGGATGGTTCAAATATTTCTCTCGTTGTCCTGTCTTAGTAAGCTACCGTACACCGTGCTTAGTACTCTGATTAAGTCTTGAGCAATGAAAAATGAAGGTAACTATTTGTGTTCGTGGTGGCCCAATATCCTGAGTAACATTGCATTACACTAATTTTTAACGCCTTTTTAATTAGGATAGTGCAATGAGTTCTCACATTACAGTCGTGACTACCAAACTGTTGTGTTGGAATGTTTCACATTTTGCATTATACACAAATGAGTGTGTGCTTTTAATTTTAAGATCGCCATGCGTTCTGGGGTGCTTTGGCGAGATTGTTGATGTCTGGTAAAATCGAGTGCGTTCCTTGTTTGTTTCCTTGCATAATTGAAATTATCTCGATTCACACAGCAGTTCCGTTTCTGTATAAATTCGCCCATACATTCATCGTTTTGTTCCCACGGACTCGTTCGTCTCTGGAGCAGCCACCTTCAACGGTGTTCTTGGCAGTGGGCGTATGTACTCAAGACCACCCACGCTCGGGAAAGACCTCCGTGTCGGTCGGGAGAGTAGATTCGTTGGAATGAAATGAAAACACCGTGGTGCGTGGTTCCAAGTTGACTGCGCAGGAATGGAAGTGAAAATCCTCTGAAGATTTTTAATGCCTGCGTTCCACTAGGGGAGGCTCTTTTAAATTCGTTACTCTTGGAGTTGGAACGTATCTTCCATCGTAAACTACCAGTCGTAATCTGTACGTTAATTCTCGAATTGATCTTCCCATGAAACTTGTCTTTGCTTTTCCAGGTGTTTTGATTGAGAAGCATATGGCTTGCGAACACGTTATCTATGCAAAGAAACACTGTGCCATTTGTGCGCCACTATTTAGTTTACGAACCTGCTGAACCTATTAGGGAGGGAAAAACTATTGTATGATACGCCGGAGAAAAATTGTATTCCATATGAGGCATGAAAAATATTTATTTTTCTCAATTAAATACACCAGAATGGCGATATGGGTAAAACAATATGTCTTTAGTTTGGTTCTAAGGAAGGTCAACCAAAGAGATGAGTCAATTCTGGATGATTGTAAGCGTTGTCAATGCCAAATGAGAAATTATTGTAATGGCGCTATTTAGCTGCTAGTAAGACAATAGCCTCGTAATTATTTTTCCTAATATGTACATGTATTTTGTAAAGGCGCTTATCATTCTTCATCTGAGTGTGTTTAGACCTTACCCAGAAATTAATCGAACTTCGGACAAGGTGATTCATATGGTTCGTAGGTGTAAAAATTTTCGTACACTAATTCTAAACTTTATAATCCCGGAAAGTCAATTAAGTGGGCATGGATAAATGTTTCGTGAAGCTTAATGAGCAAATACTAAATACATATCGACCGCTATATGAAAATCAATTATACCTATTGGATGCTTCTCATTAAAGAGCAATCACTAAACCCACGAAACTAAGCTCGAGCCTCTATGAATCCCATGTAAGTTTCATGGAAGGATAAAGAAATGATGAAACTGAATTAATATTATGCGAAAGAAATATTATTGAAAACCTTGTATTTTTTTTCACTTTCAAGCTTTCAAACACAATTATTCTTTGAAAAAGCGCAATACCTAAAAATACAGAAAGCTTTGATCTTGACATATGCAGGACCTCGAGTCATTGCCATAAGAATTCAGTCGATGCACGAGGGATATTTTAGGATATATGCTTTTTTCGATGGTTGCAAATTTTTAAAAATCGTAATTCATGCGTGGCGAATCGTGTTAAAATAACATGCATCCTATAATCTGTGGATGCTATATTTTCTTCTTATATCCTAAATGTGTGTCTTAGATCTTTGTACTTTTCATCACGTATCTCATTTTCATAAATAGATTTTCATTTATTTCGTGTTTTAATGTATACTTTTATGGAATATTGTGACTGCGTCTAATTTTATATCCTACAAAAACAAAAAAACACAAAATTTCAGTAGAAGTGCTATACTTCGCCGACAACATGTCCTTAAACAATACTTATGAAAGTTGGAAAAATCGTGAAGTCCTTCGCGGTAGTCACGGAGGAGAAGAAAAACATGCGACGAATGGATAATAGATTGACTAAGTTCGTCGAAGGGAAAATAGAAAAAAACAGTCAGGAAAATCATGAAATCCGTCCACTTCCAAAGTGATATTTCCGTGATAGGAAAGTACTTCTTGTGAATATCCCGCGTTTGAGAAAAAGGAAAAGGGAATGGGGGAAAGGGATTGGTTATGTTGGGTAGAGGGACAGATAAAGAGTTATACCGGAGGGTGGGGCGTTGGCGGAAGTGGAAGAGAGTAGGGGGACAGGATTGGAAGGTCTTTAAGGGAGGAAGAATGAGGGAGAGGGAAAACAGTTGGGGAAGAGAGGGAGAGAGAAATGGAGAGAAAGAAGAGGCTTGGGGTGAAGGGGGAACAGCATTCCAAATTCGGAATTGTATTCGTCGGATGGGATGGTTCCAAGCGTCAATGTTTATCTCATCAGCGCAGGCCTTGCTCGGGAAAGAGGCGACGGAATACCGGTTTTAGGGCTCGGGCTTACGTTGATCGAAAGTGTGTACGGGAATGTGGAGGGGAAAAGGGAGGAGTACGTGTCGGAATGTTGGATGAAAGGTACTTAACTGTGCGTGTATTTTTGGTGCATATATTCAAGTGCCTTTGCACTTCTGGTCTTGGCAATAAATTCCTTTCCAATGAAAAAAGCATTAAATTATTTGACATGAGCAAAGAAATTACGCATTCGTCAGGGGGATACTTGCACGCAATACAAATGAAATTTCAAAATATTCAAAGAATAGAGATTGGAATTTTAGGTTGCACTAATCCACAGCGGTGAACTCTTGCGAATAAAATATGAGCCTAATATGGGGTGGGTACAGCAAGTACGAGTAGTTACATGAATACGTATTACTTAGCTGAGGGAAGCGACACATTTGGAGAGACACACGATGTTATTCCTCAAAAACAACATCCTAAAATTAAAAAGTCAGTCTAATATCTTAAATAATAAAAGGGTAACATAATATAATAATAAGAATAAAAAGTGCGAAGGAATAAAACTCTGCGGGTGTAAACTTTCATAGAAACCGTTTCAAAAAGAAGCTGTAGATAAAAACCAATAGAAAGGATCAAGGCACTTGAGTTTGTCCCTGACGCTAAATTAATTACTGAGAAATATTGAATATCACTCCAGCTTCCATGGTGGTGAGGTTATGTTTTGAGTGTGCTGAATCGATTCCAGCCTATATGGGTGATTGTCTTTGAATTGTTTATTTTTCGTGTTTATAATCCAATAAAATACCCCACATTATGCATCTTATATTTGTGCCTCACGGTTAAAAAATAGGCTCTCTAATTTTTGATTCAAATGTATAGTTACCTGAATACGTAATGTATATTTTGTTCTCCTAATGCACATTCATGTTAGAACGGAAACAAAAGTTGAGCAACCCAAGAGTGTTTGCTCACACATATCATTAGAGTGAAATAATTGTGTAAAATTGTTGTGAATGTTTAATAATGTATAAATTCGATCATTGGATATTATAATTCTCTGCCTGAAAGAAAAATGGTTAAATATACATCTATTTTTTGCCTTTAACCAACTGGACATAGTAGGGACAATAAATGACCATTTTTTCATTGCTCAGGTTTCAATTTTCCCATTGTGAATTCCACTGACCAAAGTCAATGACTCCATTTATAGGTGAATGATTTTATCCATTATTTTTCAGGTATACCCCCCATTTCTTCTGATTGAATTTCTTCCTGGTTGCAAATTGTCCGTGCTGCAGCATTTTATAACCTGGTACCAAATGTTATGTGAGTATTAAAAATATATTACTAAAATCTTCTTCTAATTTTTGCTGAAATCATAGATATTTTACAATGGAATCTGTTGGTAAAAATATTATTCCTTACCGCTTAAAGTGTCGTAATTGTTCGCCAAATTATTTACAAACTGTTTCTTAAAAACTACATCCTAATTTGATTTTTGATTTTACTTTGATTTTTTTAGGTATATGATTTATTTTTATTCGCATCGTGTGGTTTTAGTTAGTTTCTGATAGAAGGGTAATGTTAACATGATGCTTTCAGAAAGGGACGAAGGTAGTATCGCTAGCAGTCTGATGACATATTTTATTTTAGAAGACGTTAGCAGTATGTGTGAATTTTACAGGAATCTGCTAACGATTTCATATTGCACTTTGTGCCTCATATTATGCGTGGCTCCTAAATCCTCAAATGGATAACGTAATTTAAAAGATAATTATTCAAGTTTTTAGAAATTCTTAGGATGTTATTATCACCCCATCCTCAAAAAAAAACCACCCATAATCGTTTGAAGAAATTTAAAGTTCTCACTGAGGTTGAGTGTTGCATTGAAGTGAGAAAATGTAATTGAAAACACGTTGATTGATGCGTGTAAACTTCACGACACTGTACGGACTAATTCATTTAAGTATTATTCGTGCCACGGTTGGTAGTAATTACATATTCGGGGAGTCGACCGACAGCTGCGATCATTTGCATAATTAATGATTGGTGATTATAATTTGGTAGAGAAGGGATTTTCAGGAAAGGGCAAGGTTTGGGAGAAAACCCGGTGACAGCATTATCTAACCCTCCCACCACGATCATACAGCCAATGTTTGGCTTGATAGGTGCGGCCAGAGCTCAGTATGTGAGCTCATAGTTGCGTAAAGTGACACATCAGGGGAGCCTATTCCTTTCCATGTATTGCCTGGGATTTCCCAGGAAGCTCTGTGAACTGGAAAGTCACAGTGATTGGATGGAGCTAGCGGGGGGTAGACCTAAAGTGCCATCTGGTTGAACCCGGGCCCTCTGGTAATCACCCGAACGCTCTAGCCTCTAGGCAATCACACCACCGAATTGATTTAGCTCTTTCTAATTAATTTACCAAATAAAACCTCATGTTGTTAAAAATCTGTTTTGTACATCATATTTATATTTACGGGATCGATAATTGTCTTGGGATTAGTCTTCAGTTATTTCTGAGTATTCATCGTGCATGACTAGCTTAGACTGACTAACATCATTTACTTAATTTCATCTGCTGTCGAATTGATTTACCTCGGGCATCATGTTACTCTTCATATCCACAAATATAGTCTAATGTGAATCGTTTTCACATATTTGTCCAACAAAGAAGGTAGCTAACTGGGTAGACATTGTCTGTCGGAGTTAATTCGATTAATGCATTCAGACTTGTTTGCAAATTGTAATTTGCTCATTCTGTAATGTGTTATTTTTTGGGAGCCGCGTGTGGAATTCTTGACTGACTGATTGATTGTGTATATATTTTCATGCTAATACAAGTGTATCCTCAATTAATATGTGCATGCTGCGTTAAAGTAGGACTTTTCTTCCTATGAATTTATAAAATCCAACAGCAATTTATTCTATTCATTTATGGATTATTATAGTGGAAAAAGATAACTGTCTGAATTTGATTTTCTTTCCGACTTTTAAACAAAAATAGTTACATAAAACTGCCTGCGATTCAGAGAACGCTTGGAATGGGCAGGTAAATTCATTTGCAGAAGGCAAATTCCATTATTTTGATGGTCAACTGAATGATTGAAAGTATACCGAATAGATTTCATGAGCTTTATGCTCTCAAAACGGCAAATTTTTGCCCGAAATAGTTCTCGTGGACGGCTGCTTTGATCTTCAGGTGGAAGAGAAGGGATCGAGAGAAAGTGAAAGGGAACTCTCCCTCTCTCTCTCTCTTTAGGGGTTGGCAGCGTCGAGCATTCCGTCTGTGCAAAACATTCTCTCCCTCCCGCCCGTCCTCGATTCCCCACCTCGCGATTCGCGGGGCCTATCCTTGGGCGGCGTCAAAACGATACCTTCCCGCTCACCCCTCGGGGGCGCCACTGACGCCACCTCGTCCTTCAACCGCTCGAGCGCACGCGGGCGTTAGCCGTGAATATTCCCCGCCCTTCCGCCCCATCCCTCGCCGGTCGCCGCCAGAGTGGAGAGCGGGATTTCGAAATCGTTCCTCATTCCACCTCAGATGCCTCACGTCTTCCTCTTTCACTCTCTTCGCGTCACTCGCTTCCGCCATCCTCTCCCAAACTCTGGCCACTCAGCTTCGTCCTTCTCGCGTTCACCTCACCCCAGCGATATGAGATTCTTTCCTGTCGATGTACGGGCTCGCGGGGTTCCTCGCAAAAGGTCAACAATAATAGTTTTCCTCTTAAAGGTAAACTTCGAAAGGTATCGTATTCGCCTCGTCCATCTCCACCCTTGTTGTGTTTGCAAGCGCTGCTTCGGCATCACGTGTGTGTGTGTGTGTGCCTGTGTTTTGGATCCCCCTTCCCGTAGGGGGTGCCAAGGGTAATTTTCGTGGGTGTTTGTATTTTGTCGTACAAGGCAACAGTGACGATTGTTTACGAAAGCGGCAATTGTTTTCCTTCCATTGGTTCGACTGCGAAACCGCAAGTTTGAAGAAAACGGGGTCTGTAAAACATTTTAGATACGTAGAATTTTCTGAACGGGCATTTATCCCCAGATTCTCGTTATTGCCTTACGCGATATTTTAAAGAAGTGTTGCCCCTAAATATTAATAGACTAAAAGGTCTGTTTTTGTTAGTAATCTGTGGAGAGTTTTTTTATAGATGAGCAAAAGCTTAGGCATCATTTTGCAATAAAAATTTTCTGCTCCCGATTGCATATAATAGTGGGAGCCAGAATATTCATGTCCCTCTTTATGAACTCCTCCGCCATTGCTGGAAGAGTAATATGAAATTTCGTGTTCCATTAAATTTTGATTAAATTCATGGTAAAATGTACGAAAAACTTGAGTTTGGATGATAGAAACAGGAGTGATTTCATAGATGGCGATTTCTTTCTTATAAATGCGGCTGACAAGAAATCTTCATTTTTTAACCAATTCGGTGGGTGAATTAATTTTTTTTAATTGTTTGGACCCATTTGACGAATGGTTTCCTGGGTCCACTTTTTATTTTAATTCACAGTAAGTTGGGGATTCCTTTGAATCTTAGTTCCCCTTTTTTCAAGAACATTAGTTATCTAATAAAGAATTTTACATGCAGAGTAAGTACAGTATGCTTTAGATTTTAAGATACAATCATCATGATTGGTCTTTAAAAATGTTCCGAATATATGTCTCTCTGCCAATTTGTGTACTAAAATATCACAAAAACACTAATACAATGGATTTATCGCAAACACTTAAAACATTTAGTCAATCAGTGTGTTAGTAAAACACCATTAAGTCCCAGACATTATGTTCATCACATTCAATAGAGTTTAATACATGGAACTTCAGTTATCCAAGCAACACAAATAATAAACAGGCATATGGAAACAACATAAGTTTTGTGAAACATAATCTTCCTAAATAAATTTCTTATTCATTAAGGAAAAATAGGTTCACCGAGTAGTTAATTATTTGTGAAATTATCGCCCGTGATGTCTATTAATTCATCGGAAATTCCTTTGAGTTTTATGTGCATGTACCTAAGACGCAAGCGAGAGGAGAAAGAAATAGAGAGATATCAGTTCGTCTTTTGACTAAGTTACGACGCGACAAGATCATCACAGCACCGATTCAATGAAAGCAAGTTGAAGGCGTAATGAGCTTAGTTAATCCCGTTTCAGTGACACTGTTAAGCGCTTCTATGTGTTATCCGCGTGTAAATCGTGAACAATGAAGATGATTGAAGAGCCGTAACACACGGAACTTAGCTTCCACCATGTTCTTCAACTCTCTTTACTAGTTCTAAGCTTACATTGCCTGTAATATCTGTGACAGTACTGAAAGTTCCCGCAACCGTCCGTGATAGCATGGGAAGTCAGTTGGCGAGCCGAGGGGAACGGAAGGAATCTGACACATTCCCTACTTTTCTCCTGCAGACTTGAGCTCTCTCTCTCTCTCTCTCCCTATTCGTTCCGCGCTTCCTTGCGTAGCTCTGTGATCCGCATCATCTGCTTCAACATTCGTGGCACGCCGATGTTCATTTGAACTCTTATTTTACTAGCTAATATCTCATGGCTTCTTGTCCATACACTTTCATCTGTCAACATCATCACGGTTCATCAAACCGAGGAAAAATGTATAGCATCCCTTAAAAACTATACTGTTTCCTATTAATCTCTTCACTCCAACACGACTCCTTGCAGCGAAATTTCCCAATGTCTGCATCTCGTTCATTCACCATTGGCCTTCCTCCGTAAATTATCCTCTCCACATATGGTTCCTTTAGTAAGCTATCGTGCTTCAGGATGTGCCCAATTTTTATCCCTCTTTTTCCTTTAACTATCCTCCATAGGCTTCTCTCTTCGCCTACCCTTCGAAGTACTTAATTTGTTACTCTCTCTATCCATTTGATTTTCAGCATTTTTCTGTATCACCACATTTCCATCGCCTCAAATTGTTACTTTGCTGCTTCTATTTATACATATCTCACATTCCTAGAAACGCTAACACCATGCTTTAATTTAAACGAATCGCTTATTTATATTTGGAGCTTTAATCCATCAGTGAAATGTTCAACCAGTTGCGATCAAAAGAAGGGATAAAATATTTGGGATGTGACTCGCCGCGTGACACATTATGTCACTCGCTAATTTCCAGCCTCTCGTGATATAGATAAAATTAATGTAATTAATGTCAAGTTTATGTTAACATTTGGCTTATTTAAGTATATAACTGCAAAAATGTCATCTTTTTCGTTCAAAAACAAGATTATTGATGTTCTAATATTTATTATTATACATATATATTAGAATATTTTACAACGAAAGACTTTTATGGGTCAAACTTAGTTTATTGATACTCTTTTGACAGTCTTTTAGACTTACGACATTCGATAAGAACCGAAAATATATTTAAACTCTTAATTAAAAATTCCGACGATAAGTACTCCATCGGATGTAGGTGGCATGAACAGATTTTCATAGCAACCTCTTTAGTTGAGTCAATGTAAAATTGCTAAGATTTCTACAAGTTTTGGTTACAATCAACTATCTCACTCAATTAGTGAACTCTTTTGTGAGCGCTAATTTTTCTGTACTTACTAGAAGCTGGCTACTATCATTTGTTAAACGTTACAATATGTTTAAATTTACTGCCACCTTTTCAGTGTAAACATCAATAAGTTGAATAATATAGAGCTGAAATACCCTACCATTGATTTGAATATTTATTCCGTTTAATTGTCATCTGTTGAACGATATTACCGATTTCACTTGGAAAATGTACTTTAATGCATAGTTTTCGCAAATATCTTTCTTCGTGAAACCTTATGTATCTTCAAAAATCCATAGACTATTCCATGAAACTATTTTAATTCAAATTAAAGTGGTTATTGCGAAAAATAAATCCCTGGTCGAGGAGAATATCCAACTTAGTCTATCTTCGAATTCCTTCAATTTATTATTGCTTCAAATTATTCGAAAATATATCCTTTTCCTCCCTTCGCGAGGCAGATGAAAGAAGGTGAATTGATAAAAAGTGGCTCTTCATCTCTCGATGCAAATGAAAAGTAAACACTGCGAGTCTTTCGTTTCTCGGAGTTGGCCAACTGTCCCAAAAGGTTCGGTTGCGCTTCTTCATTCCCGCAATGCGGCGTTGTTTTGACTTTTTCCATTCCGTCGCTCCATCTGAATGGAAAAAGACGGAGCAATGAACGCTACTCTTTTCTCCGGAGTGTTACACACTCATTTATTTCCGGATAGCTAGTCCGTCTTTGCAGTTTCGTAACTCTGAGCGAATTTTTTGCATTGATATCCCGAATCTTTGCCTGTTTGCCCCATGACGTTCTGCTTCCTGGATGAAGCACCAATGAATGGTAACTTAATATAATATTATAATTTTTCGTTTTATACTATTTAAATAGGCCGATCAGGTGTTTTTTTGAGTAAAATAATTAATTTTCTACCAAATTCCGTCAATATTTTACACGTTTTTTATTTACTCCCAATAGAAATTTGTTAGAATGTTTCAAAACTTGAATTGATTGCCAACTATGCAGGCGGAATAGGGTTAGCGATGAAATGGGCTTTAAGACGCTGTTAGGCGGATAGGGATAAGATACACTTTCCTCTGGAATTCCACTGTATTATACCTACCGTTTGAGCGGAAGTTTTCCGAAATGCTCGACTCCGTCGTTTTCTTCAGGGCTACTGTAACGACGGGGGCGGATGTACGTACGGATGATATCCATCAGTAGAAATATTCACTATGGAGATTTCGGTGCGAAAAAAACTTGAGGAAAAAAGACGCATTGCACGAGATTTGCGTACAATTGGAAATGATGAATGTACGCAAGGGCTTTGCGATGCAAATCTAATCAATGAAACAGGGAAGGAAAGTGTGTTTTGTATATTAATATTAAACGGAGAGAAAAAGAATGTCCCCGGAAACAAACAGATTCACCATTAAAGTATTCGATAATTTCCCTTGACTGCGGCAGCTTACTTAGGAATATGATTCGGAGTCTTAAGTATTTGGACCTCTTCGGCCTTCCCTCGATATGGACCCAACTCTGGAGAATATAGGAATTTGTAGGAAAAGTTCGGTAAAGGTTTTTCCAGAGATACACAGCAAGTGCAAGTAGGGGGATCAACGGAGGGGGAGCCCGTTAAATTAAACTTTGATTGATTTGGTTATATTATCTTCCAGTCGTATCCATAACAACAGCAGCAACTGTTTGTTTTAGCATTCCAGAACAGCAAGATGGTGTGTTCCTGAAGCGGAATTTCCAATGCGTATAACTAAGAACTAAGAAAATTACTATTGAGTATTGTCTGTAAAAGGGCGATAAATTTCGGAGGATGTATTTTTCAAAGCAGTGCAAGGGGTTTTTCTGCTATATATTCCAAAATGTTGAGAGTGAGGGATGTGTAGCGGGTTTTGATACGAGCGTTGGCGTTGCCGAAAAGGGTATCGCTTTTGTAGGGGTATCTTTGTTCCAGGTACCAGGATTTTTTCTTTTGGATGGGCGAGAATCATAGGGTGCAGCGTTAGATAAGCGTGGCATGGATGACCAACGGAAGTGGAGGTGCGAGTTACCTGAAGTCCAGTGTTGCATTAAGGTTGCGTGGACGAAAACGGAAAGTTGAATACAACTGAGACAGGTTATCAGCGGGCAGGGAGAAGGATAGAACGATGATAGAGCGCAGCTCTACGCTCAGTGCCCTAAGGGCACCGAGCGTACTCAACCCTGACACTCTCCCTCCGCTCCCTGTGTTGGACGGGGGGCGGGGGTACAAGGGGAGGGGGAGAGAAGGCGGGTGGGAGACGTCCTTGTTCGGCTGGGGGATCCGGTCGTCTGGTCGCCCATTCGGGGATACTCTCCGGGTTGGGGCGGGTGTCGGGAGGAGGAAGGGTTGCGAAGTGAGCGGGCCACGACGAGGAAAGGAGGAGGCGGAGTGCGGGGGAAAGAAAGGTATGTGGGATTGCGGGCGACGACGAAGGCTATGTCGGTCTCCGTGGAGGGAAAAAAAGATAACGTACGAGTTCCTCCTTCCTTGATATGTGACGAGACGCAGACGAATGGCGTCGGGTCGACCAACTCGCCAGAGCGATTTCACGCTCGCAAAACATCCAGAGTGATCTTCAAAGGAGTTTTTTTTTCTAAAAAGGGATTCAAAGGGAAGATTTTTAATTCGTTTCGGTTCCTTGTCCGAAAGTGACAAGTTTCACTGTATCACTTTCTCTTCTGCCCAGATAACAAGGCCACTTCATGGAATCCGCTAGGGCATAGGTGACATTTTAACGAACGGAGACTTGGTTTTTCATCCGTAAGCATAGCCTATACCTATTTGCAGAGCAATATATTGTCCCTTTGTTGTATGTCGGTTTAAAATTTCGTGTGAAATGTGGCAGAGAATATCGGCCAATGCTTCGTTTAGTTTTTGCTTATATGATTGAGTTATTTTTACGATATTTATCACTTGTATTTGAATTAACGTATTATTTTCTTTATTTGTAACTCTTGAATTTGTGTGGCAGCATGAAGTAATAGGAATGAAGCTTTCGCGATAAGAGAGACCATGACTATGATAAGTTGCCGTTTTTGTAAAGCTGCATTCACGTAACGATTAATATTATTTTCACCGATATCAGGATAAAAAGCTTAACCTCTGACACCGCCGCCTTAAAAATAATTTCTGAATTAATATGTTGATATAATATCGTTGACGGAATAATATTGAAAAAGAGTGTGATAAAATGATACATTGGAAAATATGTGTGCAAATTTTATTTGCAAAATTTTATGAATCAATAAAAATGATTTAATTGTATTTAACGAAACCAGCACATGTACTTTATGCTAAAAAAATTCTTTGGTTGGTCCGAACTCTCATGTTTCTAGGGAAGGACTCACATCTTGAGATTTAAATTAGATTAGTCGCAATTATAAGTGCATAAATATCAGAATGACACGGAGATAAGTGGTTTTACTGGATAGAATTTTTAATAAGATATCCGTAAGGGTACCCAATTAATTACTTATCCTATGTTTAGTATAATTTTCCCATTAATTTTGAAGTTTCTCAATTACCATTGAAATTGTTCATATAGTGGAAGAGTATTTTAAATGGAATACGGCGTTAGAAAACCAGAGATAACAAGATTACAATAGGCTGTTTCATAACATTAAAATAAAGGCAGAGTAAAAAACTGCTTATTATTCACGGGAACGTCTACGAATCAAAGCTTGGAAATTAGTGCGATATTTATTTTTGTATAAGCAATATTTATGAATACCTACCACAAAATCGCTTCCTTTCGCACGATTCGCCTTCGGTTTTCTATGCCCAGAATCACATCTTGGCAATTAAACACGGAGGGTGTAGGGGAGGGATGATTTTGATAAACAGTATGCTAAATGCAAGTAAGGATTCTTTATTAGTGGAATGATCATTCTCTCTAAGGCTTTATCTTTCCAATGAAAATAACATGGATAACAGGAGAAGATTTGAAGATCGGCAGTTGTCCTATATTCAGAAGTGTGTAATTTTTATCGTGTTAAAGATATTTTCTCGTGTGTTGTGAAAATTCATGTCTTCGTTGTTTTTCATCTGTCAAGTTTCTAAGAGAAGCTATAGCTGAGTGTAACTCAAGAACTTCACAACTCATGGCAACTTTAGGACGAGATTGATATCTTGAACAGAGAGATAAATTCACTGTTTCCAGACGCATGTCCAACGATTTTTTTTCATGCCCTGTAAGATTTAATGTTGATAAAATTAATATTACCCTTGTTTCACTCTGAGGAATGGATCAGATTAATACTGCCTACAAGTTGGCAGTTATGACTGCATAGTGACTACCTACTTGTACAGCTTTGCCACTCGCTTGGGGAAGTTTAAATTGCTATAGTGGCACCGAATGGGCTTAAGTAATTGTACTTAGCGGGAACATACTATAAATTGAACTTAAATTTATACAAGCCATTCCACGCAGAATTGGTGGGGCAATATATATTGCATGATAAATGTGTATTTCCACTCCTTGGTCACTCGGTGACCACTGCAGCGGCGATCCACTACGGGGCCCGAAGCCGATCAAGTCTGAAATGAACCTAATGATGGCAGTGGTGGGTGTTTTATTTCGATTGGCAACAGATGATGACCATCTCCCCTCCCTGCCCTACACTCTATCTGAATCCCTCTTGGGATTCTTACTTGAGAACCATTCCCACGGAAGATCACCCGCCCTTCAACGCAGCTTAAAGCGGAACAGAACCCATGCCACCTTATCCTGCCACGGAGAAAAAGGGAGAAATCCCGGCCCCGCCTTTCCCGTCCTCTGCAGAGGGGAGTGCTGGTAGACGAGGGCCAGCAGAGTGAGAAGAACCAAGCGCGAGGAGAGCGGCAGCCCTGTTCGGAAGCGACCCCTTCCCCCACCTATTATGGAGAGCGTTCGCGGTAGAATTCCCTATAGTTTCCTTCATCCCTGCCCACCACCCCGCAAGGGCATCTGCATCTGAAGTGGACTGTGGGGGTGGGGGCAAAAAAATATATATGGACGCTCGTGAGGCTACTTGAATAAGGCCTTGCATTAAGCAGGAGGGGGGTTTGGGTCGGAGGACCCCAGTGTGGCGTCCTTCCGGCGGTGGTCGGGGGGCCATTGGCCCCGAGGGCCTTCCGATGAGACGTCGCCGTAGGCAAGGGGTCGCGGCCGGCCAACGAAGGAACTATGCAAGCCTCTTTGAAAGAATGGCCTCCTCCTGGCTAGTGACTTCCCTACGCTTGTTTGAAGGAGCTCCTGCCTCTCTGCTTCCATCCGTCTTGCATCTGGTGGAAAGTCAAACCGATTGATTGGTATTTATTTGTCTTGGTTAGCTTTCCTTTCTTTTTTGCGAGTCAGCATTCATTCCAAGACAAAATCCTCCATCACGACGATGGAGAGAGTGAAATGACACGTAACGAAGAAACGAGAATGTTTGATGTAGCTTATTTGCTATTGGATTATTCGAACAAAAGCGGCTGAAGCACTCTTATGCAAAGGCACTGGCAAGCTCCCGTCTGCAGGTGATGGCGGATACAAATTGATTTTCTTTAAAATTGTCTTTGTGCCTCTGTCTGCAGTGGGCTTCGGTATTCTCGCCAATACTGACATTTACTTTTGTTTGTTTTGATTGTTTAATAATTTCATATATGGAAGGCTATGAGATTGAGGTAGCTGGTAGGGGAATGTAAAGATCGGAAAATACCAATCCGTAATCTGGATTATCAAAATCTATCATGCCTCGGCAAGGTATTTTTCAGAGCTAATATGAATACAAAATGTTATAGATTTTTAATTATTTACTTAAACTGTACGCACTGTGGAGCTTAGAATCAAAATATAATCGATGGTTGAATTCCCCAGTAGCTGATCGAAGCGCACTATAACAGCTATGTGCACTGACTAAAGTTATACTGACGCTGACATTCGGTGGTATATTGGAGAAGTTGCTGTCAAAGAAAAGAAATTAGGAATCCCAAATTGAAAACGTTCGCTCAAACCTGAATCTTGAATTGGTCGGGAAAATATGTAATTCCTTCTTTAGCTTGATATTTTGAGATTGTTAGTTATTAATTGTCGCTTGTAGTAATAAATGGATAAAATGAAATATCATGTATTGAAATATAATTATTTTGTCTAGTAGTCACGTTTGATCAAAGATGAAAAGCCACCTCGTGATTACAAGCTTATTCGTCCAGCTGAAGATAATAGAATGCTTACAAATTGCTCAGTTGCGGATATTAGAATGATATTGTTAACTCCGGTGATGGTATAATCATTGCTTTCCAAACTTAATTTATAACTACGTGTTGCTCGATTGGCTTCTAATTTTGAGCATGGCCTCCGCACTCTACTTCTGACGATGTTTGTAAGAGCTCACGAGTCAAAGCCCATAAGTCGCACCTCGACCTCAACGAGTTCTTTTACATAGATTCTCGAGTATACTGTGACTTAAGCAGTAATATTTTTTTCTACTTCAAATCCAACTTGGCATTTACGAATGTCCAATTCTAAAATTTAACCCCCTTGAAAATATCGTCTGTTTTTAGTTCAAGGAGGCCACAGAAGTGTCATATAACAGTCATCTGTGTTTATGCTTAGCACTGGGATGTTTCCTTTTTTATGTCACTCCTACTTACATAGCTACTATTACTCTTAAACCATTAAACTGTCTTCCTTTATAGCTAATTGGTGAGATTTGAGAATATCCATTTCTTACAAGTATTTCTGTGAGACTCTATAACCTTCATACTGATCTCGTCCAACTATCGATTTATCTTCAGCAAATTAGTGAAACATATAGTATGTAACGCAGTTCCGTCTGACCTGGGAAAGACATTTTTCGAAGGCCAAATTTTATTCTTTTTATTTGGGTGCAATTTATTGTTCCCATCTCTTTTACCACTTTATAGTTGCCACTAAGTCTATACCCCTACTCTTTTTCCCCATCGTTACTTTGGGAGATGTTGAAAACCATACTCGCGTCCATTAGACGCGTCACTGCCGACTAGTAAAAACAGCATTTCTTTAATTGTAATTTTTTACTCCTCAAGGAAATGCGGAGATGAGAAAGAAAAAGAGGGAGAGGAAGAAAGAAAGGGAGGACCTTGTTCCATCTCTGCCGTTAGGTGAGTGGCCGCGGCTGGCCCGAGCCATGCCAAGGGACGATTGACGCTGAACAGATGTGTTGGCTTCCCTTCTCAAGAGAGAGAGAGAGAGGGAGAGAAGGGGTCTGCTGGGCTTCTCTTTCTCGTCCTTCGTCTCCCTTTCCTCCCTCTCTCTTGGCTTTCGTGTTTCCGCGCTCTCCTCGAGAGCATTTCTGCTCTGCGTTTTCTTACAAGTCTCTTGGAGGGGGAGGGTAAAGGGGTGGTACTTGCATCCGTGGTAGAGCTAACAATCTGATGCGCAAAGGAGGTTAAGGGGATGGGAAAGATTTCGTGACGGATGCTTGAAGCATAAACGTAACTGTAACCGAAGGGCAAGGTGTTGGTTGTTGGGATGAGAAGGAAGAGAACGATCTAACCTTTCTTTTGCCATGCGTACAGATTGTGAGTGACTATTACGTCTCACTCCTGGAGCTAAAAAAGTGATTTCAATTTCATTTCAATTTTTCAACCATAGCCGAAAGTAATCAGTTTTTATTTGGCGAATGAAGATAGGGGTAGCAATAGATTTCGTCAATAGGTGCTGGAAAAACGGTTTTATCGCAAAATTTTATGTACAATCTCTAAGAAAAAGAAGAGCAATTCCCGAAGTGACATTAGAACTATTTGGAAAACACCATGGTTACCTCATCGGAAAGTCACCTACCTGATTGCAGGAAAAATTGTAATTAGAGAGACTTGTTATTCATATTGAGGATCATTTCCTTCTTTGATTTTCAAAATTTGAAAAAATGGCTTGTTTGAAGAAATGTGACGATATTTGAAATTCAATCAGTATTGGCAAAAACTGACCAAAAATATGCTTATTGCTATCTTTATAATATTCTGGCTAAGCTTAGGTATATCTGTATGACCTTGCCGCTCCCTCGGAAGTGTCCCCATTTCCAGTTACTACCTATGCAACCCCTAGCGACGTTCTTACCAGGATAGCCCAATTTATGCATTTATTTATGGTACTAATGAAATATAGTATAGTCCACTAACTCTAAACCTTTGAGCTCTATTATCACCACGAAACAATTAGGTCCAAAGTAATTCAGGGACATTCATTTATTGCCTTTTACTACCACAAAAGGAGGGAAAATGTGCCCACTTTTTCTTTGCCATTATATATTAGTTGCAATTTCTCGTTCGAATCTGGTTTCCAGCAATGCTTAAGGAAGTGTTATTCAACGGAAAGGTCGGCAGTTTTTTTTATATCACTCTCCATTAGTACTAAATTCACTCGTCAGGGCTTTCAAGGAACAATAGAATTTGTTAATAATAAAGAATTACGTCAATTAAAACTTAAAATTATGCCTATATATCTTGGAGAAGTATATACAATGATTTTATTTTGCAAATCTATAAATGAAAATTGAAATCATAAGAGTTGAGTTTGACTTTGAGTCAATAAATTGGCTGGATAAAAGTATCCACCAAATACGCAACACAATAATCAGTGATTCAGTTTAGCGTCATAGAAAAAGGACTGCATTTATAAAGCATCCTTACTAAAAGGCTTATGCAATTGATTTTAAAAAGTTGAACTCCTCCCATTATTTAATGGTGATTTGTCTCCGATCTGCTGGTGCGCCTTGTTTCTCATATCCCGTTAATCCGTGAGCCTTACTCTTTGGGATACATTGCTTAAATTTTTCTCTCAGTGCCCCAACACCGATTTTGAGGGATTGGTTTCCCCTCGCTCCAGCTAAAGGCAAAATAATTTGAATCGAACAGCAGTTTCCTGCAGATCCGAGCTGCAGTAAAATTTATTTCCTCAAACTATTATCCCCTCCAAGAAAAGGGCAGCATGCGTAGGAATAAATGCGAGAAGGCGTGGCTAAAGTAGGAGCTCTTCCTATGAAAACCTACCGTGTTGTTTTCATTGAAATTGAGTCAACTTTGATTGCTTAAACTTGTCGTTCAAGACGTGGATATCAATCCTACGAGGTAATAGATATTAAAGGTAGAAGCCTATTGTTTCCCATTTACCATAGTATTACGTGCACCGATTCTATTAAATATTTCACTACCGACTTTTTTCCAGTAAATGTATTGGAATTTTATTTAAACTCAAAGTAGCAGCACATTTTCAAGATAAAAAACTTTCTTATATTTTTCTGGGTCGAATCATAGTGAAAGTAAATTTAGCATCAACAATGATTGGAAGTTGGCGATTTATATTTTGAATTCAATGTATCAAAATGTACTCCGAAATTGTCATTCATTTCTTCTCAATGAAGGAGCTTTTCGTACATG
Source organism: Hetaerina americana (assembly GCF_022747635.1). NCBI lineage: Eukaryota > Metazoa > Arthropoda > Insecta > Odonata > Calopterygidae > Hetaerina > Hetaerina americana. Next base: position 1,377,223 of record NW_027286830.1, read on the forward strand.
GAAATGAAGCAATCTTCATTTCTTCATCGTGTTGCTATCAGTAAGACTTTTATCTTTCCAGTGACATTTCAAGCGAAACTGTGATACACTTCTGTGCCAGTAAAAATATTTATTTCGCTTCTTCAAATACAATAAACAAAGGCGAGAAATAAATAGGGATGGGAAAACGATGGAAAGAGTAGTGCGAGGAATATGGAGAGTTAACATAGAGCGAAATTGTTGCGCTATAGAGAAAGGCGAAGGAACTGTCAGGATTTAAGAAAAGAAATTACGTTTACCCTGGTGAGGTGCTACGGGTAAAATGTCAATCGAAAAAGAGGTTCTGAAGATGCAAAGAATATTAACCAGGGGGTTAGGATATACACGTAAAAAGGGAATATGATGTCGAAAAGAATATCTCAGGACCATTTCAACTTAAGTGTGAGATAGAAAAATATGGAATTAAAATCGAAGGCTGTGGGAAAGATTAAATCACTGCAGAACTACTCAAGAATTGAGAGAAACGAGGAAGAAAGATTTCTTATGGGGTCATTATTAGCAATTATGAGAGAGGCATTTCGCGGAAAGAATTTGTCAGATCAAGTATTGATATCCTTACCAAAAAAAGCAAAAATCAGCAGTATGTGAGGACTCCAGGACTATAATTTTATTTCATACGCGACAAAGACATTACTTAGGCTCATATATAAAAGGAATAGACAGCAAATGAGTGTTTAGGAGAATATCGTTTTAGATTTAGAAATAGGATGAGTACGCATGATGCCACATCAGTGATGAAGTTACTAAAGGAAAGAACAATAGGAAATACCCATGATATATATTTTTATGCTTCGTGGATTTTGAGAAGGTGCACGACTGAGTTACGTGGGCACAATTGACGAATATATATTGGAGAAGATAGGAGCGGGTTTGAGAGAGAAGCAGCTAATTCGGAACATGCACGCGCCTCAGACTTTACAGGTGCCGATAGCAAATGGAGATTCGGGATCGGTAGTGCTTGGTAATGGAGTTAGGTAAGGTAGGGATGCCATTATATGTTATTTTCAATGCATAACATGGAATGCTAACGATAAGAGAGATACGAGAAGGGTCTGAAGGCTGGGGTAATAGTAGTTGGGAACCTCTTGAAATAATTTAGATTTGTGAATAGTGTATTTGTTAATGAGCTAGTCTGCAATAGGATTGCAATCATTACTTAGTGAATTTAGAATCTATTTTTCAGGTGCGGGACGGCAATTCATCACAAGAAGACGAAGGTGATGAAATTCTCAAGACATAGGAAGGCTAAGATGTACGTTAAATCTGGGCAGGTAATGTAGGGCAGATTGAGCAAATCACCTATTTGGGAAGTGTTTGGCAGGAAGATGGGTAAAGTAGTTAGGGCATGTTGCCTTTGCTACTCACTTGCATTCGATATATCATCGTATACGAAAAGGCGGTTGTAAAAAGAAAAGACGTACTGAAAAATTGGCGAAAACTTTAGCTAGGAGTGTAGGTTCGTAAGGCTCGGAACTTGGTTGTTGAAGTAAGAGTATGGGCAATGCTAACAGACGTCACTCAGTTGAAGCGTTGTACGTTCATCCTGAATAAATAGAACCATTGGCTAATATTTCACTTGGTAATAAATGTGTTCAGGTGTTCCCGCCCCTCTCTCCACTAGTAAATATTCGCCTGTCTTCAATATCCTGACCTGTTTTTATCCTAATTGAGGGATATTGACTTTGAAGACATATAACGCTTGCCATTCTGCTTGATTGTGTTTAAAATAGTATAAAAGCTTCTTTATATGAGATAGTTTTATTAGGCATACGGCTCACCCGACACTTACATAGATAATGGCATTAATGGTCGAAATCATGATCGTTTGAAGAAATTAAGTGAGGAAGTTTACGGAGTGATTTTAATTTTTTATAATTAACAAAAAGGTGAAATATGGATCGGAGGCTTTTGAGGTGTGGGTGTGAAAGAAAATCGAGATACTAAAATGGATGGGATGTAGAACCAACGATGATGATTGAAGCAGGTGGTAGTGGTAGAGAGACGGCTATTGAGAGAAATTCGATAGCAAGACAAGTGGCTGAGGGGGACGGTGTGAAGGAAATGGATACAGAAAGTCCGTCGCAAGGGCAATAACCATGTGAATGTGGTTTGCACGCATGCAGAAGTCTAGGTAGCCTCCTAGTTCAACTCCCCGTCCTCTCTTAGGCCCTTTCCTCCCTCCTGGGTCGGCCCGGGTCACCTCGAGTCGCGTCCACCCTCCTTTGAGGGATCATGAACATTTGGACCGGAAAATCGCTGACAATCCCTTTCTCTCGACTTCTTATTTATTTTATTCCTTCACTTCCGCGACCTGACATAGGTTTTGCCGGGATCCCCCCATCCGTGGGTGAACGATGGGCCGATTCCTCTTCCAACGAAAAGATATAAGGTATTCTGCCATCGCTGCCATCCTTGTAAAACCGTTTATTTTCAATCAATCCCAGATAGTAACTATCCCTAAAACGAGGATTACGGGTTGTTATTTATTAATATACTTTACAATACCATTGTTTTTCAATGTCAACTATAGAATAAAATATCTTTAAACTGAATTAAGGAAATTGTACTGTTTTAGTGGCTCTGCGTCAGATAGGATCGACCCTGCTCCTGTCGCAATACCCTGAGTCGACGGACCGTCGAGACTGCGTGCCATCCAGACCTCGGTCTGCGCCTCCCATACTATTGGCTCCCCAGTCACGTTGAATACTCTTATTCCTTGGCATAAGATTAGCTTGTTTTTTTCGGGTTACCCGACTGGTAAACTCCTATATTATTGGCCTTGTGCGGTTCCATACTCTATACATGACATCCAGAACCAATTACGGTTTCCTATTTATTCGACCCATCCTTTTTTATGTCACGATGACAAGGGATAATAGAGGGGGAATGCTGGGAAAGCTAGGTAGAGGTAGGAAAAGAATATGCATTTTAAATGGAATGAAGGGAGGTAGAAGGTATCCGGAGCTACGTATTCATGAATGATGGAAATTGACTTAAAAGATTTTGTCTCATGTTAGTTAGAGCTTCACCGACAGTATACTTTCTTGTTTGGTTTCACCAAAAACCAACCTTGGCCGGTTGATTCCTGATGATTTCATAATATTCAAATTAAAGATTGACGATTTCTTCAATAAACATGTCTGTTTCTTCTTTCAAAAATAGGCTCCATTTCGGTCGTGAACAGAATAGTGAATGCAGTTACTTAATTTGGACCTCTTTATGCTCTTATTGGAGAAGTACATGCAATAAATTTGATTACCCTCATCTTTTACACCATACCGTACATGTGTTAAATATAATGTTTCCTCCAACTGTATGTGCTCATGATAGTAGTTTTTCAATGTGGTCGTGCAGATGATGATTTATTGTATCCAATAGGTTTGCTGTTTGAATATTAGATAATGGGGATCTGTCATATCACTTACGTTGAAGTAGCAATTACAAAGGGAGTTAATGTACCTCGATTATTGGTAACACGATTTTCGAGCAACACGGCGAGGGCGGGAATTACAATGAGGAAACTATGAATTCAAGGCCAATTGAGAGTAGTACATTCTCTCCAGTGCCGTGGTTTTACGTGAAAGGGCACGTTGCAGCTAGTGGACACGTAGTTCTTGAGCCAGAGAACTCGAGTAGAAACTCAACTGCTTGTTGCGGTATAAAAATTGAGGCGGTAAGGTGTGCATTAGAACAACGGAGAAACTCGTATCGTAGTGCCATCCCTCTCTTCAAGTTTGAAGGCGTGATTAACATGAAATGGGAAAGAATAAGACGAAAAGTAATGAAAAAAAGCATATAATGAAAAAGTGGAAAAAAATGGAATTGATACGAAAAGGTACTGGCGAAATAGGAAATAAAGCAACTACCACTACGTTACCGCTGTAGCTGTATTGTCTGTAATGCAGTTTGAAAGGATTTCATAATACTATTAACATTAGATCAAGTTATTTCATTAAATTTGATTGAATTGAGGTACAATTTATGGGGTGTGTTTCTAAACATATACAGAGAGAAATCCAATGTTTAATTTTGTATGCATTCAATTGACAATGATTATGCGCTTTTTTATGATAGTATAAGCAAATGTTTTGGCACTATAGTCATTTAATTGCCATTTACGTGAACGTCATCACGATGAACTACTATGGCCGGGACAAAATTTCAGGTGAGGAAACGTTGACATTTTTAGCAGTTAAAAAGGAAGATCTTTCAAAAAAGATTTAAAAGGGACGTCAGTGGAGGCAATAGTAATGTTAAATAAAGGGTAGCGTTACATAGTTTAGAGGTGAGATGATTAGCAAGGGAGAAAGAAATTGAAAAACGTGGAAATGTAAAGAAGGATGGAAGAAGGGGAGATAATTTCCGAAGTTAAAAAAGGAAATACTACACTAACTATTAGAGAGAAGTCGAGAAATAAATTATTGATACGTAATAGTTTATTTACTCCATACTGTCGCAAAACATACCAAAACTCACCTAGATTTACCAATTTTTACGTCTTCTGCAATTCAAAATATGCAATAAACTCTCCCTTTTGCTCATTCATGCATTTCTCAACTAGGGAAGGGAAAGCAGATGATGTACACATCCTCAGGCATGAAACACATTTAACTACCAAAACTTCGGTCAATCATACTCTCTTAACTCCTCTGCACAATACTTAACCGAAAAAGTTTCCTGGTATAATGAAAGAGCCATTTCTCCATAATCCTTAACTTCCATCATATTACACTCCCCTCTCGATAAAGGTACCAAATTGTATTCTTCCAATCATTCGCTTTATTTAAATTTTTTAAGGGTACCAATTTCAGTATGAATTCAAACATCCCCTGTAGAAGGCGAAAAAGTAAAGCAACCAAGTTATACGTCGCAAAAATACAAATATGAATACACTTTCAGTTAATTCGCGAATGAAAAAAAATCAGGTTAGAGTAATTTTGTAGACGACGCTCGGCACGTTCACGCAATGAGAGGTCAGTTAATGGAAGTTGGGGCACGGGGAACGCCCAAGGAGTAAGGAAAGGGGCGAGAGAGTGATAAAGGGAAGTGAGATTTAAGAGGGTCGCGGAATTAAGTCCGAGTCTTGAGGCGGAGCGGGCGAGATGGAGGGAAAGAGAGATAGAAGGCGTTGGTGGATAGGCGCATGGGGGCACTCCCTTCCTTCCTCCTCTCACGACCCGGTTCCCTCCCCAAGAATTGTCTTGGGATGCTGCGGGAGTGAGAGGAGGGGGTGGCCTAATAAGGAGACGCGGAGCGGAAGGATTGAGAAAGGACTGGAGGATGGGGATGAGGAGGGTCGTAGTAAGGAGGAGGGAGGGCCGGAGTGAGGTGTGGTTCTGTGTGTGTGTGGATGTATGTGTGACCCCTATGCTCCCCGGCAAGAAAGGAAATGGCAGGGGTGTAGTTGCCAGGGAGAGAGAGTGGTGGAGTGAGTGCTCTCGCAGGAATTTAGCAAGGTTCGGCGGGGAAGATCTTCTCCGAAGGAAGAGGAACATGAGGGTCGCTTTGCGTTGTAATGGAAGCTGAGCATCGCGTCGACTCCCGGCTCCCGCTTTCCAAAAATGGTAAGATTTTGAGGTTAAAATTTGTCTTTAATGACTGCGCGTACACCTATTGTGTATTTGTTCTGATGGATATGCCTTTCCCATCGATCAAAGCCCAGAAAACAATTAGATATTAAATAATGATGAAATCAAATGTATAAAGAATGTTACTAGTGCATTCAGGCTGGAGTGATTGCTCAATATTATTAGGGGCCAAGGGAAGGGATGTGATATTTCCATTAGATATTATCTTTTTCGCAAGGTCGTTCGTAGCACATGTATGTGGTAGTTCGCGGTAGGCTCATTAACTGTTTGGCAATTCGCATATTGATATCTGTCACAATATGATGGCATCACATTACTTGTCATCACTACCGCCTTCACACCCACAGTTCCACTTAACGGAAGTGACGAAAACAAATTCGCCGTCCCCGATTTTTGAATTTTTTCCGATCACTGGTTGACAATACTGCGCGTGAACCTCGATGACGTGTCAGGGTTCGTAAAATCCACCTCAAACTACACCTGAGATCCTTCATACCGTATTACGTTGCTGCGACAGAAATTTAGCCTTGCAAAGTCGCGTCGTTTAATATTACTAAACGTAGGTGGGGAAAGGAAGATGGAAAGGACATGCTAATAGTTCCGTGTGCCAACTGTCGGAAAAGGGAAAGTGAGGTGGCCAGAAATTCAGAATTGAGCGTTTGCAGGTGGCCGAATATCTTTCAACCTCTCCCATCTCTACGCAAGTTCTTTTTTCTTCCCCTCCTTTCTCCTTTATTCCCGTGCATGGCGTTATTTTCATTTTTTGATGTCCATACACCTTAAAACACTGGTTTATGTCCTCACACTTTAATGGAAATTTCACAGAGGGGCTTATTTTTGCATGCCAAATGGTTGGAACATGCGCGTAAGTTATTCGTAATGTACTTTGGACAAGTAAGGATATCGTAAGTCAAATGATTGAATTAGGAATGAGAACATTGTGTATTACCAAGAATCCACCATGTGCATTTTTAAATATAATGCATGAAATTTTACACGCCATTCCTTCTTAAACTGTACCATTTCAATTTCGCCATAACGGTAGTGGGAAGGAAGAAGCCCCCTCTTCCAAAGGAGGTCGTTAATAATTTTCTTGAAAATGAACTTTGGTGATTCGATCGGCACGGTTTTTTTAAAATTCACATTGGAGTCAAACCTGATCATGTCTATGTGTCTCTTCGAGTAATGGCGAACGAGAAAATATGCACAAAATAAGCAGGATATTGAGCGTCTTTAGAGATGTGTTCCACCGAAATCCAAATGTGGGCTGAATTAGGTGAGCACGTAGCTTAATATTTATGATTGCACCTCTGAGAGTTACCTTTTTGCTCAGACAGGCATATATAATTCCTCTGAATGCCTTTACAGCTTCCCCTTTATTAACTGAAATATCGCTGACTCTTCCAAGCACTCCTGCATTTTTTTCTTCCAAGCGTGATACCTGACAGACTTATTCTTCAGGTTCTATTTCACCATTTGATTAAGAAAATGTACATTATCCCATGGTAAAATGGCTATTGACAGATTCCGTTCAAATCTCGTTCTTTGAAATAGTATGCCTATTTTATTCTAAAAGAGCAAATATAGCGACCTTCAGCTAGCAATCCGTCAATGGCTTGCAAAAAAATGTACCTAATTCTGAGTAATTCAGCTTCCAGTGAAAATAATATGTATAGCTGAATCTGATATTTTTAAGAATCCAAATCCATTTCCGAACTATTGAATGCACGATTTTTTTATTTCTGTATGATAACTTGAGGAATGATATGCCGAATGGATATCAGGGCTATTGGTTTGTAAAAAGAATCTGAGACGAGGACATCCGTAGAATAAATACTAACCCAAGGTATAAGTGGAAATGTGACTGATATGCATGTGTGCTGTGGACATGGTGGGAGTGAACACCTAAAATCCCTTTATTAATCATCAATCAACGTCCAATCCCGTTGGAACGTCAATAGCCATTGTTTAGCGTCGGGAATTTCTCATTCAGCAAATAGTAAGAGATGGGAAGAGTTAATTTGTATTGGTGACCTCGAGCATAAAATATCATCCAATTTTTTCTTTGGTGACTGCTGCCTCAATGGGATATGTTGGAGGAATTTTATTCCCTAACTGTATCAGACTTGTAGTGGTAACGTCATTAAAAATATTAATGCTTTCGATTAGGATAGTTAATGGCAATATGACGGCCAATGATTTCAATGGCATGGACAGAAAAGAAGTGTTTTGATACTATCGCCCTTTCGCGCGTAATCATCATTTATCTAATGTACACATCGTCAAGTTTATGCGTTTATCAAACAGTTTCGCGATTTCATCAATTTACGACACCAGTTATCGATTTGTAGAGAGTGGTATTTGAGGAAAAAGCGAAATACATGAATATTCCACGATAAAACCACTTCATGATGTTTGTAGAGAGATTCAACGTTTAATTTTAGCTTTCATGTCTACCACATAAAGTAGTTATCGATTGCTGTTGATAATTTATATAAATTTGCTAAAACATTTTTTTTCTTTTGTAAAGGTACGTGAAAATATCTTGAATCATTCCGTATTCGTTGCTCTAAATTTGTGCCCGTGTAAATGCTTATTATCTTTTCAAAACGCGCCTAATCCTTAGATGGGGTTAAAACAGAAAATCATTAGAAAAAATAAAAAAATGTTTCTTTTATTTAAAATACGATTTTAAGGGTGTAAATCAATTGAGGAATAGGATCCGAGTGTTTCCATTAATTAGTTTTAAAAAAGTTTTAAAAGTTTTGGGCGTCTTCATCTAATGCAGTGAAAGTGAAATATTAATCAAGAATTTTTTAATTCTAATATTTTTTATCAAAACATCCCAATTTTTGACTGCTCCTTCAAGAAGTCAAGAGTAATTTTTTAAAGATTATGTCCATTTATAATATAATTTCTGATTATCGCTTTTTGATGGTAAGTTTCGATGTTACTAAGAAGGGAATCTCTACTTCCAAATTTTTTCGGCTTATTTCTTGCACGAATTATAACAAATAGTTCCAGAATTCTTAAGTATTCCTCTTCCACAGTTTGCGATACTCTAATAAACCATATTAATACTCTTGTATTTCTTGTGTGATGAATACTTACATAATGACAACTCGTATATTGAATTTTTGCAACAAAAAATTATCAATTTTGGCCGCTATGCACGTAATCATCGTAACATAATATTACGTCTTCATTTTATGATATAATTAGCGGTTGAAAATTTTAAAAAGGTCTATTCCCTATGTCGTACTATGCTCTCATTCCCTTATAGCTATGCCATAATTTGATCTATTGCCCTCTTGGTTCGCTTAACGTTCATGTAATATTTCGATCAATGCCATGGAATTGCACCCGCGACTTCGAAAATTGATTAAATCTTTACATCTATTACATATTTCCTGATCCGACCATGAGACTAGATACAAGCAGAGACTAAGCAAGGCTAAATGAATTAGTTTCATCAGCTGATGTTAAAATATGACCTTCATCAGATTAATCATGCCGTTAACCAATTATTACTTCTGAGTCCCAGTGCTTTCAATAGCTCATAACATTGAAATGATTTTAACAATCGGAAATATTCATCCAACATTCGGTTCTGATTTTGATTCCCCTCGCGGGTACTGAAATAACGTGTGTGAAATTGTATTTTATTTATTAGAATATTTTCATCGAGCTGGTTTTGAAACGCCTTATCCAAATTTAATCGTTAATTTTTAAATTCTACGCCGCAAGTATTTTATTGTACGTTAGTTAAAATTCTTGCCTTAAGACAGGAATGGATAAGATAGGAATAGATAGGAATGCATCAGCTCACCATTCCACCTTGAAACTTACAAACTATTTAAAAGAGGACAAATTGCGGAAATTCTCGCGAAAGAAAATCGCACCATCAAGCACGAGCGACAAGAATTCGTGCGAATTGATCTGATTGCCACGACACTTTTATTTCTATTTCTCTGGTGAATTTCTGTTTTCGGCATAAGAAAAATGTTAATTTCTGCAGATACATGACTCTTTACGTGCAAAGTAATGAGTGTCGCTCATTACTTTGCATGTAACATGTAGAAAAACTTTACCGGAGCTTCTAATTCCTATGCCTTAATATTAGCTTTAGGCTGAATCAAAAGCCTCGCAAAAAAGATGGATCGTAATGGTCTTTTACCGGCTTATTATTTGTCTCTGTATGTGAAGTCCAAAGGGATAAGTTAGAATCGAATAGCCTCGGCTGATATTTGTTAAACTATTGAGATTTAATTAGATATTTATAAAATTTTGATATGTTAAGCTTTTTATTTTCCCCCAGTCATTTCTTTGTTTTAATAGTGAATCGAAGTTGGGTGGGAGAGTGTACGGGTCGAATCGTTCGTTGACGGGGGCAAGGAGCTGGACTTCGGAATGGTTTTTCTGCTTCGAGAGGGTTTGCATCCTCGGGTGTGGGCACGGACGGGCCTTCCTGTGAAGTGGTGGGGCTGTTAGGGAACAGGGAAGGAGTCAGGGGGTTCCATCGGAAAGGTGGGATAGGTTCTCGGGCTCCAAGAGTGCCAGATGAGGCCCCAACACCCCCTCGTGCGCCCGCGTGTCGGCGGTGGTAGCTGGGCGGTGGGATGAGGGAGAGGGAGGGCGGTGAAGGGAAAGAGGTTTGGGACGGGCCCCTTCCCTCTCCTTTCTCCCTCCCACGGGCCGTATACCGTGCGAATCGTTGAAGCAGGGGGGTTGTATAGGGCAGACCTAACTCGGATTGGAATTCCTCCTTCCCCGCCGCGGCGCCATATTTCTTCTCTCCATCCGCCCCTCTCTCTTTACACTCGTGAGTAAATGCGTGTAGTCACTCCTTATTCTGAACTGTTTTACCATCCCACTCCCCCGTTCTTCTCCTTCCCTTCCACATTTTTCTTGCTGCATCTCTCCTCATCCCACGTTTTAGGCATTCGCTTTGCGACTAGTTCTCTCTACTCTCAGTTTCACCGCTGGGAATTTTGAGCAAAGAGGAATAGGCGAAGATAGATTTAATTCCGGAGGACTCCATATATGTAACATATATATTTAACTTTACTATATTCAACTTTACTTCATATATTTAACATACTCGGGAACGAATGTGTGGAATGTCCAAAGTACTATTACTACAAGGTCTGTCCCAAAAGTAGTAGGACTCAGTCGATTAAAAGAATTATCGCCTAAATGGATACATTACCTCAAAATTCTTCAAAATGCGGCCACACACCGCTACCAGAGGGTTTTCCACGCCCCGTACGCCTTCTGAAAGGCGGCGCACTAAATACTACTAAGCTCTCTCGTCACGGCCTCTTGTAACGCTTCCACCGAGCCATGGTGACGTCCTTCGGAATGGATTTGGAATGTGGGAAGAGGATGAAGTCTGGTGGGGCATTGTCTAAAGAATTTAAATCCTCACTCACATGGTCGAGAAGCTCTTGGCAGATCCGCAGGCGAGTTTCCTTTTGTTCGTCCGAGAGCGCTCGCGGCACCAACTTCGCACACTACGTTCCCATGCCCATATTTTCAGTCACAAGTCGATGCTCATAAGTTTGGGGATGTCAGGTTCATCAGAAACCATGCAAACACTCAACCCAATCAATCCCAGTCCAACAAAGCCTTCACTTTAGCAAGATTTTCGTCACTTTTTGAGGTCGAAGGACATCCTGAGCGTTCGGCGTCTACAGCATTTTCTCTACCATCCCGAAACAATTTGTGCCACTCAAAAATACCCGATCTACCCATGGCGTTATCACCATGAGCCGCCTTGAGCATGTTAAGAGTCTCTTCCCCGGTTTTGGTCAGTATCACCCAAAATTTGATGGCATAGTGCTCTTCCGATAGCCGGTTCATGACGAAGGGTGACTAGTCACATTATAGAGGTTTCGCAACCGAGCGATTCTCACTCTTCAAAGGCTAGAAGCCAACTATCACCGGCCTCCAGCCTTTCCTGAGACTCCCATCCCACGAACCCAGCCAGAGAAACCGCCGTCCGTCTATCTCGGAAAAAATAAGTCATACTACATTTGAGACAAACGTATTATATGTAATGGGTAGATGATTTATTACTATTTGATATTTTGGTAGAAATATTCGAGATATTTTGCTGTTTGTATTATTGTATGAATACCGATGTGAAATATACACGTAATGATCATATAAAAATTAAGAGCAAAGAGGAAGAGTAGCTTTGTTAACCTTATGACTACCAGCGCTTGTTTTTGACGGTTCGTTCGTAATCGGCTTCCGAAATTTTTTCGCTTCCTCCCTTCATTATGATAATTATCCTTCGGGGCATTTTCACAAAATCAAAATTTATTCTTCCTTCTGTAATTTTATCCTACGGCAGTAGCTACGGTATTTTCCACCATTTGGATTTCGTTTTTGTGTCAGTGTCTATTTTATCTATTCATCATAATTTTTAATTTATCTTGGAATCAATATTATATTTTCCCATGTCAGTTTGAAATTAATTTTTGTTGATGTGTTTGTATTGTATCAACCGCTTTATGACCTTCTTCCTTACAGCTAATTATAGGATATTAAGACTAACTTTGGTATTTTATCGACGTTTCTTTGTAGCTCTTCCTCGATTTTTTCGTGCCCTACTTGTCTATTCAGCCCGTTTTTTTATTCTTCATCCTACCCTCATCTAAGAAGCGTTTATTATCTGCTCATTCTCTTTCCTCTCTTTGAAACTAACAATTCTTCATTTAATCTCTTTGTATTTCACCCGGAGCTCATGCCATGAATTCTTACGTCTTCTTAAATATTTTTTGTGCAATCCCTTATTTTTCGTAAATAATTACTGCTACACCAATTATCCTGCAAACATGTGCCCTGCTCCGCGAAATGTTCAACTTGCTTTCATTGTCTTGTACTTTCATATTCAACTTATTCTTATTAGCCCTTGAGGATATCTATATCCTTTGTTCATCATTCATCTTTGATATTATCACCTTGGTGTTGAATTTCTCTCAGCTCCAATTGCAATTCCTTGCTTAAACGCCTAACTGAAGCTTTTTTATCTCCTAATTAATTGTTTTTCAATCATCTCTTCGTCTTTTTTCATTCTATACCTAGGGTATGTTATCTTGTATTTTCCATTTCCCCGGGGTAAGATACTCCGAGCTATTCTCTACTTCACGTGACTTAACGAATAACTCTACCCCTCTTACGTAACTATCAAAACTGACTTTTCACCACTATTGTATTTACGCAGTCTTCACTAAAACATAGGTTTCAAAAATGGCTGCTATAAACCTCTCTAATGAAGCAAGCAGAGAAATCCTGATACATTTCCATGGTCCTTAATAGAGAATCTCCTAACGCATATACAATTTCAATCCGATGATTTCTTATTATATTAGTTAGGCGATTAGTGGAGTACCTATTATATCGATTTGTGGTATTCTTAAGTGACTGATACGCTGTAATGGTAATTTGAAAGGCAAATATAATTCCCAAATGTGGTACCTCTATTGGTATGAACGTCCACTTAGTGGGTTATATTTCCTAAATGATTGTCATGTTAGCATTAGAAAGTTCATCCAATCAAATATTTCACGTAGTATAATGTGTGCAAATTTCATTGCTAATGCCTAAGTGATTATAAATATATTTAATGTGTAAATCAAAAATGATCTAGGTAATATTCAAGTTATACACAACTACAACAAAATACCATTAATGAGTTCCTTTCCCTTTTTCTTCATTTTAATTTAATATATACTGGGTACTTAAAAATATTTTTTGAGACCGTGCAGGAATGTACCCCTTAGAACCTTTAACATCAGCTTTATTTTATGGGATATCATACTTTAATTAATGGAAGGGAGTCAAGTGTTTTACACCAATAAAGAAGTTTGTCCCCTTCACTGAACGGGAAGGATATATTCATCCGGCAGAAACAATGCGTGCTTTAAAGTTAATTGGTCATTAAAGACCTACTGAGCTAAAAAATTAGTTTTAATTCCACCGGTCACGGAGATGTGAATTTTATTTCAGCGAAAATTAACTGCGAATAACATTTTGTATAATTCCCGGAGACTCGAATACTCTAACGGATTATTGTTGATGATCGATCTATAAAAAAATTATGATCCATAGTCTAAATTTCCTTTTTCTATTTAGCTACCGGCTGACGTGGCAAGTAAATACCAGTTCCTCTGTTCATGAGGTATTATCTATTTTTCTCGTCATTATCACTCGGCCTCCTTACATTTCAATTATTGCCTATCGAAAACATTTGGGAATAAAAATATCGTTAGACAAGCATAATTTGTTTACGAAGCGATATAATAGCTTTCTTATTTCCACTTTTTAGAGGAATAAATATTGAGGAAATGTGACGAACGTGGAAACTGGTTGAATGCAAATGGGTCGGTATATGTAACTTCTGCCTCACAAATTACACCTTTATCTGGCGGAGGATTACGTGAGCTATTTTTATAATACTGTTTGTCAAAACGCAAGTGGTGAAATGTTCAATGGAATGTCCTGCGGAGTAAATTCTAGTACATGAGGTTGTAGTTATAACGACTCATTACATACACTATCAAAATATGGAGTGTTTTATTTTTCTAAATAATGTTTATTCACAATATCAATATAGGAAGAACAATATAAATAATTTTCTTTTCTTATTTAATAGTTAATTGCGCCACATGGTTCATAACGGATATTAAGCCACTATGACGATTCCTACCTCTTCGTTCCGCAATGTTGGGCCTAGTCAAAAATTTCTACCACTCATACAATCATAACTCATGCAACGTTGTCGTAATAACCTTTATATCTACCTTCCTCTTAATTCAGATTTGAAGAGTATTAATGTCTACTTAAAAAATTGTGTTATATTTACTTCAAATCATTGTAACTTTTATGATATTAGTATTTTTAAATTCTTTATCTTAGAACTTTCATATTTTGTAACCATTTATTAATCGAACAATCTAATCTGATAATGTGCCAAAATGCGCAATCTATGTAATTGATTTTTTGTCGAAACGTATTGCACACCATTGAAATCTTTTCTATGCCAAAAAAGCGTTATGATAAATTTCCACAAACAGACTAAGCGTTGGCTTTGAGACACCAGCACGATTATTTGCAATTCTATATTCTATTTTCTTAATTCTATATTCAATTCTATATGCCCGTAAGCTGCAAAAAATTATCATTTTAAAATTAATTGCTGAAGAGCCTTGTATACAGTTGAGTTCACATGTAACATACACTAAAATGGCATATTTACCTTTGCGAGGAATTCATTGAAAGGAATGTACGATGTACATTACTGTAAATAAAATTGAGATTTGGGTAATAACCTATATTGTGATATCTTTGAGGGTATCGAGAGGGTTTGGTGGCTAACGTTCAAGCTTCCCACTGAGAGGGCCCGGGTTCAAATCCTGGAGATAAAAAACATTTTTCAGCGGTATCCAGATCCCTACTTGAGGTACTTTGTGGAGAGCACTTTGAGTGAGTACGACGTCCGTCGGATGGGACGTTAAACTGCGGACCCCTTGGCGCCCTTTCGACAAGAGTAGGCTAATGCCGACACCGGGTTTCTATCCAATCTTCCTTTCCCATCCATCCGAAATGACCTTAGCTGTCGGTCGCCTGCCATAAAAACTACTACAACTCATCGTGAAGGAATCCCACCTAGTTAAGCCTGAAACTGTTAAGTTCAGCCTACTAAGATTTCTAGGGTATGCTTTTTTCTCAAGGACTTGAAGGAAAAGTATGAGAAGTCCAACACGATAGAAAACTCAAAGTAATTGGGGTCAGTATATTAATCCACACGAAAGTTGGTTTTCATCGGTGAGGCTGAGACTCTCCTTGAACCAAGTCTTATGGTGTTTGGAATTGAAAAATTAATAATAGCACCAATTGATGTCAGTTCCTTTCCATCTTCAACTATTCCATTCTCCACGGAGTTCGTGTGGTTAGGAAATCGTAACACTTGGTTTATTGGTCTATCCAGGGTTTTGAATCTCAGATCCTCCGGCCAGTAGCCGAACTCTACCCACTTGGCCACCAAACCACCCTCATTGGGACATCCGAAGTAAGTCAGCTTAGGTCATTTTAGGTTAATTGATTTAGCTGTATTTACAATCGAAAATGTGACTGCAATAAACGCTCCACATCTTTTCTGGGAGGTGTTTCCTTACACGAAGACTAAAGCGCTTACAAGGGTTCTTGGAAGGGATGAGATTGTAAAGGGGAAAACTAAACTCTCAGCAGGAGCAATACAATTGACGGCGAGTGAGCAATAATGGTTGGGGAAGTGCTCGATAACGGAGGAGGAACCGTTTTTTGCTCCTCTTGCAGCAGTCAAGCTATTCCGTGCGACGGTTGCGCGAAGTGCAAGTGATGGATTGGGGAGAAAAATGCAGGAGGGCGAGGAAAGGTACGTTGACAAATCCAAGTAGGGAAGTCGATGGAGTGTCAACTGGGTTATTTTTCCGTAAGGGTCTTTGAGGAAGGAATTGCGGAGGCAGGGAGTGGAGGGAGGTGGTGAACCTGTTAGTTTTGGACGTACATTTCTTGGCGGGCCGTGGTGGGAGGAAGGGAAGAGGGGGAGAGACCGCGCGGAGCAGGTGCGGTGCATAATTTAGGAGGATATGAATGAACTCGGGGAGTGCTGTTAGCGGTTAAGGGAATGGGTAGGGGCGGCGGAATCGGCGTGACAATGTGGCGGCCATCTAGCTCCGCAGCGCATCCTTTTATGCGTGCAAGTTGCTCCAATTAAAACTAACACGAAGAGAGCCATTCATCTGTCGGCCCCTAAAGCGTCTTTCAATGTTGGGAAAAATTAATCTAATAAGTCTATGAGTGAGAATCGAATCGCACAATAAGAATAATATATGAAGGGTTAGCTAAGGAACGAATATTTCTACAAGTTTGCCTTTTATTGAAATACAATAAATTATTTACTGAAAGGTTATCCCATATTTTATCCTTCACGCAATTTTCAGTGGGAAGTTTGTTGGAAATTATAAACCTTCAAGTTATTTTATTAAGATTTTTCATGGAATTGAAAGGTATGATTTCTATTTGCGATTTTTAGAATTAAAAAAATAATATTTCAAATGTGAAGTCACGGATATAATTAACTGCAATGCAAATGGTTTTATGATCGTTGCTATGCAATGCTATATTTTTTCACAAGATTTATCATTCATTTTGCGCTGGGCTATCATTTTATTGATTTTTATTATCTTACAGTCTTCTCATTTTCTTGGCTCAAAATTAGATTTTGACAATCTCCTTCTGGTCAAAGGAGTCTGTACAACATCCTCTATTCAGATAGGTACAAGCAAATATATGTCATCGTCTGGATAACTGTCCTTGTATCAAGATCCGCCCGTATTCTATACTTGTGTCCTTTGACTTTGCAAGGAAAAAGTAATACATCTAGAATTATCTTCCTATAAAGAAGTGTATAAGTAAAAATAACGTATCAGATGATTTTCCCGATGCATCGAGATTATTGGCTGTGAAATTCATAAAACCTGGCGCAACTTGACATTTCTCTTTTAAGAGATGTTAGATTTGACATTTGCATATTAAATCTTGCGATAAATTAATAACGGTTGAATTAAAAAAATTTAGACCATTTTTTAAGGGTATGCATTCTTCTGAAGGAAGAGCAAAATTCTCAATACTGCAATGAAAAAAATCTTCATTTCATGAATAAATACACAGTGGAAATTGTGAAACCATAATAGATAGACCGTTCGGCTACCAAATGGAAGACCCCCCCAGACCCCTGGTTTGCCCAAGCTGGGTACTTTTTCGAGTACTAGATATCTATGGGAAACCGGAGACGGAATTGGGACAGGTGCTTACCCCACCTCTATCCTGATTGGTTCAGAACTGTGATCGCCCGCTCCGTAGCACTTAGTTAGATGTGAGTTCTACCATCGCCTTTCAAACCAATCTCTGGGCAGATTGCTGTGGTTAATATATGAAAAAAAGAATACTAAAATCCCCCTAGTTGATAAATTTCTCTGAGATAATAACAAATTTTAATCCAATTTATAAGGGGTCTTAGACCCCAACGTGAGTTTGAAAACTATCCCTTCCCCTCAAATCCGCTCTCTCAGCTTTGGTGAGTACTATGAATGGCTTTTGTGTGTGACGAGGAATGTAAACATTGAGCATAACTGGTTGTCACAATTACTCTGTGACCTTTTTGTTGAAGATTAAAATAGTCATCATAATAATAGAGGTTATGATTGTACGAGGGTCATCCGGAAAGTAGTACCCGTTCGTGAAATAAAAAGACAAAAGTAAATATTAACAAACATAAAAAATTTTATTTGAAAGAGGATACTTTAAACTACTTCTCAACATAATCTCCAAGCAAATTAAGGCATTTGTCATAACGTGTGACAAGTTTCTGTATTCCTGCTGCATAGTCCTTCGCCGCCAGCTCATTGAGATACGCGAGGGACCCATCTTGCACAAATTTTTGCATAATGCAGATGGTTTTTAACAATTTCATGAACAATTGTTCGAGAAACATTGGGAAAATGCTCACAGATGTCATCAATTGTGACGCGCCGATCGTTCCTCACGAATTCGTCAACTGAGCTCACCAGTTGGTCTGTAATGACAGACGGTCTCCCCGAACGCTCATCGTCGTGTGTGTTCCCCCTCCCCATGTTGAAGTTGCGACACCACCGCCGAACAGACGACTCGTCCATTACATTGTCTCCATACACCTCCTTTAATTGGCGATGAATATCACATGGGCGAACGTTTCTTGCATTGAGGAATTTAATCACTGCCCTCACTTCACAACTGGCGGCGTTCTCAATTTTTTTAAACATTGTAAACAATCACAGAAACAACACAGGCAATGAATGCTAGCGTCACGCAACTTGGCTCAGAGAAGGCAGAACGGGTACTACTTTCCGGATGACCCTCGTATGTTTTCTTATTGAACAACTTTGTGTGAGAGGTTCTGGTATATTCAGCTAATATTCGTACAAATAAATCTTACGAATTGGTATCAAAAACTTCACCAGTTTTTCTCGGTCTGAAAGTTATGTAATTTGGCTAGCAATTCTTTCAGAGAAAATTGTTATTCTGAATGCAATTTTAGACGTATCTATTAAAGCACTGGAGTTGTGGGGATAGTATACAATTTCACTGGCGGTTGCCATACCGAGAGAGTCCCGAATACCCGCTTGGACAATATTGGGCTACTCAGCTAATCTGACTTTATGGAACGAAATATGTTCCGTTAAGCGGAATTATATTTGAAGGAAACGAAATATTGTCCATTTTACTATATATACATTTTTTCAACTGGTGTTTTTTTTGGAGCACGGCTGGAAGTAGTGGAGTTCCCATCCCTCCATTTCAATATCCCTGAAAAAGTCATAATACACAGTTTTTATTGAAAATAAAATATTAAAAATTTATCTCTGCTACAGCTGAAGGAAATACGTATTCTTATGAAAGCCGATGGATTGTTGTGGCTCATTGTACGATCTCATTTGCCGTGCCTTAAGGGAGAGCCATTAACACATGACAGCCCCCTGACTTCAACCGAGCCACGAGCCGTTGGCAAGAAAGGGAGGCATAAGAATGAATTAATTTCGGATACATGTCATGGCCAACCACGCAGGAGTCGTTACACCTGTGACTCCCAAATATAAGGCTTGAGTGAAGGACGTAAGACCCGTGGCGGGCGATATCAAGAGAGGCACCGGAGGGATGATGGAGGATAAGATGACTGAAGGAAGAGAGTGACGTAGGGAGAATGGAGGGAACGATAATTGGGAGGGGAAAGTAACAGGCCCGAAAGCGATGGTCTCCGGTAACGTGTGACTTCATGAATCAAGGGTGCTGGACGGTTAATGTAACCAATACCCTGACTTCTGTTACATAGCTACTAGGTTTTAATTTGGAAGGTGACCACATTTTTAGTGATATCTCTATCATAGCTTGAGGCCTGAGCGAAGGTCGGTTTAGGAACAAGTGGCGTCTTTTAGATGGGACGCTTCGCGGATGAACATTCGTACTAGTATGTATTGATTCTACAACATGTTTCGACGCATATCATTTTATCACCGAGTAGCATTAACTATGTTAACCTGTTTACGTAATAGTGTAATGTTAAAATAATATTGTGATTGAAAGAAAAAATTGTAGGTATTTGATTATGATGTAATGTACCTTGAAAATCGTCATACAATTAAAAAAGTTGTATGTAAATTGCTAAGTGCATTATATTATAAAATTAATTTATACAAATCAGAAACCACTGCCTTTCTTCTAATTGGGCGTTTGATGGGAATAAATGATGCATTAATGAAATAATTGATGCATTATGCAAGTAGAGAGACTGATGCCACTTACGGTGCCGGTTCTCTCTCTTTATCTAAAAAATGAATTAAGTATTAAATGAAGGTGCTGCTCATTTTATAAATATCTGTTGAATGAACGGTGTCCACCACTTTGTTGGACACTTATATAATCTTAGATGCAATTGGTGCTATATAGTATTGCACCGTTTGCATTATATTATGATGTAATAAGCAAAGATGTATTATCATTGAGCGTGAAAACATTTGAAAAATTTCCTGGCAAACGGATTTTTAAAGTGACACCAAGTTTTATGTACTTAAAATTAGTGAAACGATAAATGGCGAAAAGGACTCTTTGAAATATTGTTTATACAGTGACTTCATTTCAGTTAAGCTATTTTCGAAGTTGACCAAATAAAAGGTATGTGTTCAATTCTGGCTTTGGTTTGCCAGTCAGACAAGAGCTTTTGAGCATTGCTGAGTGCTTTGGAAAGTCAATGCGATATGTTTGGGTTGAGGAGGTAAAAACGCAAGATAAGCATGTTGGACAGAGTGAAGGAAATATGCGGAATTTAAGAGGGGCCTATTTTAGCGTGGGATATCTGTTTGTGTTTTGCTGGAAAATATAAATGTTACGCTATACTGTTGCATAGTCTGTGTAGGTCTAAAACCTACCTTAACCGTTAAAATAATAATAATGATGAAGTATTAAGTATGATAATTTTGCTACTTTGTTTAGCGCCGATGAAGATGTGAATTAGTTTAAGCAAGCCTTGTCGAAGAGAAATGTAGAACATGAAGTAATGTAATTCACTTAGAATCATAAATAATCCTCAACATTAACGCAAAAAAACATTCCTAAATATTTTACTGTCACTATCGGAGTCGATGCTTGAGATGGGATCAATGTTCCTCCCTCAAATAGCTGAGATCCCATAAGGTCATAGTGTTAGACAAGATTTAGTGAACCGAATGAGGATTGAACGCGGGTCACGGTTCATGGAAGCCTGTGCATGAACTCTCCCTTCGATCTGACGGAAGTATGCGAATATGGTTTATAAATTACGCAGGGAATAAGGAGAACTAGATTATTAGGATGGTGTCACATATTTGCTCGAATCGCGAGCTTGTTCCCGATAATCGCCAATCCGAGAGTAGAAGTTGGGGAATTTGCCTTGAGTTTTCCCAAACAGCAGGTTGGAATCAACAATAGTAGTGAAATCAGCGGAAGTTTCCTTAATTTTCCTGAAACATAATGTCAACAGTCATCGTTATGAATTCCGGAGACATTGCTAATTCGCATAAACATTAAACGTGTCATCCCATAGGGTATTCTCTTCTTCATGTCCTCATGTTTTCTGCATATTTTCTAACCATCATGAAGGCCTATTGTCATCCTGCTTCATCTCCAGCTCCCTTACTTTCTTTCTAGATAATAGACTACAAATCTCTTCGGTCCCTTTCCTCTTAATATCTCCCCCAAGTTGTCTACCTTCTTCACCCTTTTTTTGCTACCTACCATCCTATCTAGCTCCTATTCCTTTTCCCATACTATAAGTTCAATTTTACGATTCATACATATCCAGACCACATATCAAATCCTTCAGCCGGCGTTCATGGTCTTTCCTCAAATAAAGAGTGTCTGTTAATTGAAACGTTGCGTTTATGTATTCATATTTAAGTAATTCAGTAATGCTTTCTAAACGTCTCTGTTCAAAGATTCTAGGCCATTAGAACTTTCCTCACTCAATGCAGCTCCGTGGTCGTGTTCATAGACCGTTTACCCAGCCTGTAAAAACATCTAGGGCGTTCTTCTACGAATGGGAGCCGGCATTATCCGTCTGATGGCTAGTGGACAATTTCAAGTCTCGCGAGCTTGTGGAAGGAAAGAAAACTCGTCCCTCCCCCTGGACGCCTCCGCGGCTGAGGATTATAGGCGGAGGAGCCAGGAGAGAGCGAGGATGAGGAGATGGGGGGAGGCAAGAGGGGTGGGTTTGGGTATGGTGGGCCGGCTCATGCCGAACCTGGACTTTGATTAAATAGGGCGCGGAGGCTCGCACGGTATGGAGGATAAAACAAAGGGTTCGGAGTGGTGCGGGGCCGGAGAGGAAGCTTGCGAAAGGTGGGGATGGGATCTTGTCGTCTGAGAAACGACGGTAGGGTTCAGGAGGAGGCGGATCTAGTAAGGGACATGCATAGGGGGAAATGTGTGCGTGTCCGCGTGTGTGGGTGTGTGGGGGGGGGTTTCGGGAAAGAAGGGGCGTAGAGGGGTGTTGCGGATGGTCGGGGGCTCCCAGATTGTATGCGGTGGACTGTTAGAGGGAGGCGCGGGTCCCCTTCCCTCACTCACCTCCCCGACCAATTGGTTTTCCTCCCTCACTGGTACCCCCCTCAACCAATGCCGCCCACGCCCGGCACCGCCCGCCTGCTCGGTACCACGTGACGTGCCCACCTCTCTCCTCCCCCCTACGCAGCTTCCCCCTCCCCTACTCGTTTCCCTCCTCTTAATCCGCCACTCACTTCCCTCCTCCGTTCCTCCTTCACTCCACAGATTTAGGCAGCGCACCTGCTACGCACCAGCGCGGCAGGTGGCGGGATCCGGAACTAATAAATATGTCGCCGCTCGCTTCGACCCCCTCCCTCTCTCTCTCCCCCATCCCACCTCCCCATCCCCCTCCTCATGCTCCACACGTTCCTCCCCCTACCCCACTCTTATCTCTCCTCCACACTGACACACTCCCACTTCCCTCTCCCCCCCACCTTCCCCGACCCCTTCCACCAAGCCCCCAAAAAGCTATCCGTCAGTTGTTTTTTTATTTATCCCCCTTGGCTCCCCTCCCCCTTTCGCACTACCCTCCCGTATCCCCCGCCGGTGCGATGTAGCTGAGCGAAATGTGTCCCGCGTATATTCGTCGATTACCATTCGATTCCCTTTCAATTCGATCGATACGAATGAGACGCCGCCGTCCAAAGTGGAAATAGAGGATGGGGGAAGGGGAAATTTATATAGTTGTATGGTTCAAACTTTTTTTCCCTCTCTCTCTCTCCCTCTCCTCCTCCCCTATCCAACCCACGTGTCATCCCCCATTCCAACTGGGCGACGCGATCCACGTCTCAACCGCGTGCGCCGTGCGAAAGCTTTTTGCGTGACGTAATTTTCTTTTTTCGCGCGATTTGGCAGTCTTTTCTTTTTTAAAGGGAGCGCAGATCTTATTCAAGAACGGTCGCCCTCTTTCTATTTCTCGCATGATCCTCGAGTGCCCTCCCCTCTTTCCAGTTTTTTCCGATCCTCCCTCACTCGAATCTCCCTTCATTGCCACCTCTCCTCCCCCCACCCTATCACTCCCCCCCCCCGAGTCCTTCTTTTCCTCCTCCTCGAAACCTCCTCCTTTCATGTCTCCCACAATCCCACGTCTTACTCCTCCTGCCCCATCCCTCTGTCTGCTTCTCACTCCCACGACACCCTTCCCGTAACTCCCCGAACACCCCAATCCCTCCTCCTCCATAATGCTTCTCAGCCTCCCCTTGCCCTCCCTCACCCTCTTTTATTCTCTCCACCCCAGCCTCCCTCCCTCCCTCCCGACCTCCTCTCCTCTTCCTCACTCTCTGTCTCTCTCTCTCTCGCACCCCGTCCCCCGGAAAAGGGGCAGAACGCCTGTCACGGCGGCCATTCATCACAACTGGGCCCCAGGTTCGATTCTAATTGCAAGAGTTGGAATTCGCGGGGCGGAGGTGGGTGGGCGGGTGGGTGTTTAGGGGTTGAAGGGGAGAGGGAGGGGTGAGTGTGGTGTGGATGGCGGTGGGAGGGAGAATTCCCTTCTCCCTTTTTATGTTCCTCCCTCCTCACCCCCCCCTCCTCCGCCTCCATTCCCACTCTCTTCCTTTCACTCTTGCCTCCTTGCATTCCTTTCCCCCATGCCCTCACACCGCTAGCGCTTTCTCTTATCAAGCAAACCCTTACCTCCTCGACCCTTCTCTCTTCCCATACTCTTACGCACTAGACCCCCTTTTGTCCGCTCCGGCTTGAACCGCCCTACGCTCTCCGCTTTTACTGTGGGTAAATCAAAATATTTGATATATTTATATAAATAAAGATTACTTATATATTTATTTTTTTCATGCTCACAAGGAAATATGTGTGTGTGTGTGTACGGATACAAAATTTGCATTTGTATTTTGTACGTGCTCCTGAGTCACGGGACCTTCAGTATAAGAATATACAACGATATATATCGGCGGAAAAGAGGGGATGCTTCCTACCATACTATATGTCAGCTCGGAAGGCGCACCGACATAAAAACAAGATGCACGCCTGGCTGAGACCTCGAGATCTTAATTTTAAATAAACTGTGCTTTGATATTGCAGCGGAGCTTTGACTTCCGTGAAAACGCAAAATTCGATAGGACCGACTGTGTTACGGCGCATTTAAAAAAAATACATGTTATTGAGTTCAATTTTTAGGCTGGAAAACATTATCAAACCATAAGGAAATATTATAATGCAATTTATAGCTCTGAAATGATATTTTTAAAAGATTTCGTATAAAGTGATCGTATTTTATAACGTCGCCTAACTTAACGTGTTATAGTCCCCTCAGTGGTCAGATGTGATGTTTGGTATTAGCTATTTGGGGAGGCGACCGACAGCAGAGGTCATTTGCACCGTAGGTAGGCTTTTCATTGAATGTGGGAGGGGTGAAAAGAGATGTACATTAATGCATCTTAATGAAAGTCGCCAAGGGGGTCCGCACTCAAAATTCTTGTCTAACGGAAGGACGGCGAACTACACTTGAAGCGCTCTCCACGTAGCATCCTAAGTAGGGATCGGCGCACTTCTGAAAATATCTGTTACCGCGGGGATTCGAATTCTTGCTAATGTACTTGCTTCCCCTTAGAGTGGGAAGCAAGTTCACTAGCCACCAGCCCAATCTCCATCAGATGAGAACTAGTTCGTAATATAGTTGTGACAGCCCGTTCCCAATCTACTTCTCGTTATTTCCATTCTTATATGATGTAACGCGTACCCAATTATGTCCTCCTGTTGTCTTTTGCCCATCAAAGACCAACATATATAATTTAAACTCTTTTGTCTCTCTATAGTAATCCATCAATCAAGGTTCCTTGCTATTGACTCTTTTCTTAGGCGACATCCATGATATTTTTTATTGCCCATTTCGTTTCAGTGCACTCAAAAAAGCTTTAGCTATGATAAAAACTTTGAAATGTTCCATTTTTTCGCACGCAGGTTGGGAGGGAATTATGATTAAGGTGGATACGTATAACTTATAGAGTAGGAGTACAGCTTTAGTGGCAATTGTCAGCCGGCAGGTTGCATTTAGTAAAATGCTTAAAGAGAGATAATGCTTAGCATTGTTTGTGTACAAATATAGTTCACCATTTTCATGAACTATTATCTCATCATGTATTATGAATCATATTCCTCTATGGATGAATTCTGAATCCTTGTAGTAATTTTATAGCAAATAGGTTCAGTTCACTATATCTCGTTTCCTCATATTGCTTTCTTTATTCCATTAGCCTTAGTAAAATGCTTATTCTCTCCGCTTTGTAATGAATTGTAAACAATATTATTTATAAATTGTTTTAACTCATACTGTATGATATTTCGACAGAATATTACGCATGAAAATTGAAATTGATAATAAGTTGAAAATGAATTTTATTCTGTCCACTTTCAAATTTTTTTTGGGTTTTAAAAATGTTTGGTCCGCTTCTACGATCCCTGCCTTCTTCATCTTTTTTCTTGTTTTCCTCCGTGAACATCGCACTTCCACATCCTATGTTTCATTCTTCTAAAATCGATGTTTTTCTCGAGACTCTCTATCTTTCAAGGAATTCCTTTCCCTTAGAATCCCTTCGCAACCGTCCCATACCAACCATTATTTAATTAGTGTCACTTCCTCACAGTTTAGCTCTTTCCATCAATTTCTAGTGACCTTCATCATCCACTCTAAATTCTGAGTCTATTAACTAGTAGTCACCTCCATTCTATATCATCCCCTTTACTTCCCTTCTTTTCCTGAGATCTGCTCGCCAAATATGCTTAATAAGGATTAGGCTGCGATGATAAACTTTCCTATGCCCCCTACATTCATCTTCAAGGAATTTTATTCTTTTTATATGACCATCACGCCGTAACCCTACTTATTTTAATCATCATAAAGTCATGTGGCGTGCAACTACTTGCATTACTTGATCTATAATTAAGCAAGTGGCAAGAACATCGGATCTTATATAATTAGGAGAGTGCAAGTGCTCCGGGCGTTCGTGATGAATGGCTCCCGTAAAAATATTTAGCCAAAAATAATCAGAATTACAGGATTTTCCCTTAAGCTTCCTAATTTACGCCAATCGTTGTTCCAACTTTTGTTTTAACAATTCACCAGTTAAAGTATGTCTTTAGGAAATGTAAAAACCAACATGAATCACCTCGTTAGAACAAGAGAAAATCACATTTGTTCTGTCGCGCAATTTATTTTGTTTTACTGTCTGATGATTTTTTCTAACGTATGATCACTAATTAGGACTCGTAATACATGTAGTTTATGTGGCCTAATGGGAAAGAGAATACATTTTCGTCAGATGTAGTAACAGTCCTTATTCATCTTATGTCAATGCCTTAAAAAATCATTATTGTCTCATTAACGGTGAACAAAATGACAATATGGACATTCAAAGAGGTTACAGGCAGAATTTTCCCACACTATTAACTTAACTCCAACACAATTACATCTGGACACATATTTTAACAAGCTGGCCATTTCTCGAACCTGAGAAACAAAAATGAATATTTTGATGCCACTAAAAACACTTGTAGCCCTAAACGTATGAACAGTATGAAATCAGCCGATTTTTTAAAAATATTTAGCTCGTGAAGTAATTTGCACAAGTTGACATCAAACACAAAGATTACATCTGGACACATATTTTAACAAGCTGGCCATTTCTCGAACCTGAGAAACAAAAATGAATATTTTGATGCCACTAAAAATACTCGTAGCCCTAAACGTATGAACAGTATGAAATCAGCCGATTTTTAAAAAATATTTAGCTCGTAAAGTAATTTGCACTAGCTGTAAATTTTTCGCAAGAAGGTGTATGCGCTTATATAAAAATTCATGTCCATTAAATTCAAACATTCTTCTATCATTTCCCGTCTTCGCAAAGGTTCAAAACCCCATCTTCTTTCTTCGCCCTCCTCCTCCCTCCCCCTACCCGCGTAAATTTCATCCTCTGATCCCTTCCCGCCCACGCCCTTCCCCACGACGGCTGGGTCCGATCCTTCGAAATGAGGGCCGGGCTGAAAAAAAAAGAAGAATGATAAAGCGAAAGACTCTCCTCTCCTTCCCCCGCGCCTGCATCTCTGCCCCTGGAACGGGATGCTTTCTTCCTTCCTTCCTTCATCAATCCCTTGGTTGCTCCGGTGGCCCTTTTGCGCCGTGCTGGTACCCTTATATTCATTCCTGCCTGAATTCCCGTCGTCATCTTGGATCAGAACGCAAACAAGGGGTGTTGGGAGGGGCCTACCCTACCTCTTCCTGACTTCCCGCACCAAGTGGGTCTCGAAAAGTTATAAACTGAAATTCATTGCACTTGGATAGGACTATCGTCAGTGAAAGGGTCCATCTCATGTGAGGTACTTCAATTTGAGGTGGTACATTTTCTCATCTCAGATGAATTTTAAAACGGCGCGGTAGCCGAGTAGTTTCGTGCTTGAGTTCTAACCACAACATCCGTGGTTGAAGTCTGTGTGAAACCTCGGGTTACTCAAAGTCAAGTGCGCGTGATTTTCTGATTTCCATTATGTTTTAATGCATATTATGTGGCATTACTGTAGAGACTATACCTCTGCCTTGAGTATTTGAATTATTCACGTTGTAGGGCTGACCGCGATATGTGCACTCTTCACGCTTATTATAAATTTTAATTAATTCTTTTAAGTCAGGGTTCATGTTCGTTGCTATTTTACAAATTTTAATCTTGAATCGCTCAAGTGAGAGTTAATCACAAGAAAAATGTTATTGATTAGATACTACCGGCTTTACCCTTCAGTTAAGATCGATAAAATATATATATATATATATATATATATATATATATATATATATATATATATATATATGTATATGTATACGAGTATACTATATAACGTCTGATCAAATAATTCATTTAGTTTTCCTCTCTTTACTACCTCTCTTAGCAATTACTTTTCTAAGTATCTAAGAAATATTATAATAAAAAAGGGTGCAAGTTGAAAAAGAGAGGTTCAATTCCTCATCAGTTATATTTCCTTGAAAAATAGCCTATAGAGCAGATGGTTGACAAAAGTAAGCCAAATCAAATTGAACGCAATGCCTCAGAGAAGAGACATTTTAATTCACATAAAGGTATCGAATTTGTTCGCTGGCTTGGTGATAATAATGCTTGTCTGTTCTTAATAAGTCCGTGCAAAAAGACTGTTTTGCCGTGGCATAGTTGGAAGGTGAACCATTGTGATTTCAAAAAATATCCGTCGTACCTTATCTTTAACACCCCCCCGGCGAAAAAGTCGTTCATTTGATGAATATCGCGAGCGACACTTAACCAAAAGCAATCCCAACTTTTTTCCGGATACATATATCTCAGCGTGCACCAGGTGTGTAGCTCCTACATCTCCCTCAGAACTTTCCAATCAGCTTGGTATTCAATCAATGAATCAGACTCTTCTGGCAATCCTCGCTACTAGGACCATAGGACCATCCCTTCTTTTTCGTGAGCCTAACGGCCGAAAATATATATTTGTTTTCCCTTCGCATTTTCTTATTTTATCCTCAATATTTTCGCATGGCTCTTCCAGCGTTTTTTTCCCGGAGGGAACCTAAAGGATCTTTTGCGAACAGTTTGATCACGTATATCAGGAGCATTGGTTCCAAAACTGTGCAGGCCACTTCGTAGAGAAACTTCTTAACGTGCCTGGGGAGGTGTGACAAAATTATAAAATTAAATCGAAGTTGACTGAAAAGTTTCAGTTTCTTGATTTCATATCAAAATGTCTTCGGAAATTATCAGGATTAGTCGGTAACACGTTATACAAGAGCTAAATACTCACAAGGAAAATAAAAAGACAAAAGATAAATTGAAGCGAATATAAATAAAATAGCACGAATGGAAATTAGCTGGCAGTGTTCGACTTATTTGCGGGAACAGATAATAAAAAAACCTCAGAGAAACGCCTTGGGAAGAATTGACGTGATTGGGGTCTCAATTAATATGCTTCGTTTCACAGAAAAAAAACCCTAGTAATAGCAGTTCAGAAAATATATCTGAACACTAGTGATCAAGTAAGTTCGAGATTTAGTACGTGTGTGAGTAAATGTAATAATGATGATCATAAATTCAGGCAAATGTGAACTTGGAAATTTAAAATTTGCTTAAATTACCCATAATTTTAGCTTCAAAACAAGTAACTCAATTGCTGAAAATATCAGTACTGTGGTCAATTTTTATTAATCCATTCTGTGCCATCCGCATCTTCGAAGAATACTTCAATCCTACTCTCCGTGTAAGTTCCTTTTAGAAGAGGAGTATTTCCTCAATATTGTGTATTAAAATGATATTACTGAGCAAGTCGCTCGATGCTATGGAAACTGTGAAAATATCACGACAGGAAAAGCTATATATAGTCTTACGTCTGATCTCCAGTGGAAGTAGTCTATACTTGGAGCATAGATTGACGTAGCCATACCGATAGTATGCAACTTTCACCTTATTGCATAGCCACTGCACAATTCTCATATGTACTTTTCCAAGAGCTCCTATTGTTATTTTTATGCGATGGATGGAAAGGATCTTCTTTTCTTTATTTCTTCGAGTTAGAGAACCGTGGAAAATGTCCTTGTGTGGCTTAGTAGATACCACAGCCAGGGAATTAAGCTCACTCTTTTTCTGTCGCCCATTTAATTCATGGGAACGTCATCGGAACTGCTAATATAAGTGATTTTGAACAGTTCCCTAATGCCGGTCAAGGAGTGAACGTTTCCCCTAGATTTTCGTTCCAGGGTTACGCCTCTGATGTGTGGGCTAAATGCGTTACGTGTAAAAACATCCCGGGACTTCACGCAACAAATTCTTACCACTGTCGGATGGGTTTTTAATTGTAGGAACGAATCATGAGTCATCTCCACTTGTACTGATTTCTTTTATTTTGCACATGTATTTGATGTTGTATTTATTACGTATATTAAGTTTCACAATTCATTCATAAGATCATTTTTGTCAATGTGAGAATATATTTTGGCAATGTGACCATTTTTATTTGAATTGATTTATTTCAATTTTATCTCAAGGCTTCCCCAGATTTAAAAACTAGCCCATAAGCCTAATAACACTAGTATTCCTCAAATATGAGCTACCATAAAATTTGTTGAAGAAACTACGTACAGAAAGTGCTAATACCTCTGAAAATACCTCGATGCAGTGCTTTCTCTTCTTAGTGAATATCAATTGACACACAATGTTTTATGGCACAAGAGCATAGCATATTTGAATTAACTCGATCGATTCAATTCAGCATTTGTCCTTTAATTTGGAAAGGTTTCCTGACAATGAAATCAACCATACGGCCTGACTTGATCGTAGATTTGGAAGCATCTGTGTTTTGGGGGAGATCAATAGAGCGAACCAAATGAACTCTTGTAAAGATTTTTTCAGGAATTTGATTGTAATATTGAGGTTTTTCCTGCAGAATACTTTTATTTTGGGCTCTAAAAACATCGCATGAATTCAGCCTTACCCAAAGCCAAAGAGAAGGATGATATGTTTTCCCATACGATTCATTTAGATAAAAGTGATTATTCGTTCAATAGGCCAAACGTATTATTTGAGAATAAACGCCAGTGGGCAAAAGCCACGTTATTTTTTGCAATGATTTGTTGTATTTTATTTTAATTTCAAACGGCGCCATGACTATGAATAATGTTTTTACATTTCACCAAGAAAATGTGTCTTTTAGGAAAGAGGTTTTTTACAAGCTACAACAAACATTTACATCAAAAATATACTCGGTCTATTTCTGACACTTGATAGCTCAACATTACTTATTTCACATGAGATTTACACTACGTATAATTCTTCGTAAAAATGTTTACAAAAAATAAATTATTTTTAATTTGAATACATTCCAAGATTAAAGCTTTTGATCTTCCCTACCTAATGTATGAAAAATAATTGTATAGTAAATATTTTAAAAAGTTAACGGTATAATATTTGTGGGTATTTCATAACTTAATAAAGTAAAATTAGAAATGAAATAGAAACATATGATTTGACCTTATTACTTATCACCTATTACTTATTATCGTCAGATATTTTCCTTGGTTCTCTTTGCTTTATGTAGTTAATATACTTGTAGAGTAAACTAAGTATTTCCTATCAAAGGCTATCGAAAAATTAGGTTTTGGAATTTTGTTCCATTTAATACTTTCAAAAGAATTTTGCGGAGCTATCACCGCTAGATATTAGAGGAATCATATTCCGCTTAAGGCGGCAGATTACTTATTAATAATAAATAATGTGAAAGCCTCTTCCCCAAGTGCAATTCTTCTCCTACGTCCCTACTATTTGACCATGTCGGTCCAAAACACCTCCGAGATACATAAACTGTTCCACCTGCTCTAATTTTTCCTTTCCATTTTAATGTTTAACTTAGCCTTTTTCTTTCTGGAAAATCGCATAACCTTTGTTTTATTAATATTGATTCTCATCCCGTATATATCGCACTTAATTTCTTACTTACTCTGCAATGCTTGCAACCCCTTGGCTGACTGACAAACTAAAGCTCGGTCATCAGCAAACCTAACTGATTTTATGGGTTCCCCTCTGACTTTCATTCCTGCCTCCAGTTCTTCCCATGCCTCTTTAATCATTTCCTCCACATATACGTTGAACAGCAACGGTGATAATGGGCAACCCTGCCTTACACCCCTTCCTAACACTGCCCATTCGGACTCCCCGTTCCCCACTCGCACCTGTGCAGTCTGAGACATGTACAGGTGCGGATTAGCCTTCTGTCCCTCCAATCTATTCCTATTTTCTGCAATATACTCATAAGTTTT
This sequence comes from Hetaerina americana, assembly GCF_022747635.1. Taxonomy (NCBI): domain Eukaryota; kingdom Metazoa; phylum Arthropoda; class Insecta; order Odonata; family Calopterygidae; genus Hetaerina; species Hetaerina americana. Next base: position 1,409,299 of record NW_027286830.1, read on the forward strand.
TCCCAATTCACTCTATCAAACGCTTTTTCTAAATATACGAAACAGACAAATACGACCTGATTGTATTCTATATTCCTCGGGATTAGTTATCTCATTCCTGCAACGCGTATCTCTTCCCTTCCTAAACCCAAACTGGTCATCCCCTACGTAATGAACCATTTGCCTTTCTCTCCATCCTTTTGTTGATGATCCTGAGAACCACTTTAGCTGCATGGGAAATCATACTTTTTGTTCTGTGGTCCTCACATGATTAAGCCTTTATCTTTTTCGTAATGGGAACTAACACTTTCACGAAGTCTTCCGACGAGATACCTTCGTTATAGATGCTACGAATCAGTCAATCTTCTTCCAACATTTTTCTAAATCTTTTAGTAGTTTCGCAGGAAAGTTGCCTACTCCCACGGCCTTATTTGATTTCATCTCCCTTAATGCCCTTTTTATCTCATCGTCAAGTATGCCTGGACCGAACATATCTTTCTCTGCATCGTGTTCCTTTTCTGTGGATAACCCTTTGGCCTAACCACACAGTTCTTGCAAAACCCATTATAGTTATAAATACCATTCTATTGACCGGTTAAACCATGAAGTTTGCGACCAAAATAGGATTTGTAGCTTTGATTCTGAAATACTCATTATCTCTCCTTCATTTTCAAGTTTTATTTCTATTGATTTGAACAGAGCAATAATCTCATCAGGCCTTCATGCGAATTTATTTAGGAATTTACCATTAATTCAGAGTCAAAATGTTAAAAAATTTCTTCTTCAAGCATCTCTTTGTTTGCTTAAAAATGTGTATTATTTAAATCAAAGCCATGAGATAAGCCATCAATAGAAGTGACTGTATCTAGGAATATGAAGCAATTTTTGGGAATATTTACTTATGCTAGCGAATCATGGGCATTCGTGTAAATTTTGTCTTGTTTGACCACGATGTATATGCACTCTCGTAGGCCATATTTTTGTTGGTCCAAAAGGTTGAAGTTCCCCCTGCCCCCTGACAAAACTCCCAACGCCATTTGCCCATGTGCCCTAATTAAGACCCTCAGGGGTGGTTGCAGGTGCCTGTCGTGTGTTTGCCTTTGTTTTATCGCTCACGGGAGAATGGAATGGAAAAACCTCTGCTTTTCCTGTTTCTAAAAATGTTCCCGTCGTTCGGCTTGATGTATGTCTTTCATTTTCGGAAACTGGTATTTTTTTAAAAATCCGTTTCTTTTTTTTATCCCCCCGCGCGCGGTTGGGTTAATTTTGATTTTGACGCGTCGATCGCGTTTTTCGATTTTTTTTTCATCTGGACTTTTGGTCTTATTTTGGTTTCATTAAAAATCGCGTTTCTTTTGTCCTGGTATTTGTAAAATCGAGCCGCAGCCATGTGTTTCCGTTCGAAGAGCGCCCGATAAATATTCCATATCACCGAAGTTTTGCGTTAACAGTTGAGCGGTTTTTCGCAGCAGTGGGATGATGTGATCGAGGCCTGCCTGCGGTGGATGAACAAGACCCCTGAAGTGCTAAAAAAAATTGTTGACTTTCTTTATAGACTTCCTGTGATTGAAAATTTTCAATGTTAAATGGAATCGTCAACTCTTTTGCCTCTATCACTGTGAGTTAAATCGTTAGCAGGAAAAGTTGGACATGTTTGTGTTTTAGATTATTTGTTTGATGTGAAAAAATTATTTTGAAAATTAATAGAAACGGGGGTATCGCTTATTCCCGTGTTCGGAAGTGGATTTATTCCGGTTTGATCTCGATAAATCGATATTATTCTGCGAATGTGAATTTATGCATAGAAATATAAAAGGGCAATGCCTGCTTTCATTTATTACGAATGAATATAAGTTTTTTTTTGGAGGAAAACGGACAAGAAATTGAAAGCAAGTTAAATGATTCCCTTGAATAGAAATGAATCGTTGTACTTCTATTTTTGGTGTAAATACAGTGTAACAGGAGAAATACCGCGGGTGTATTGGTTCATACTAAGCTTATGATTTTCGGTTTTTGACGAATATATTTTACGATGTACATACATTTGAGGATGCCAGATGCATATTTGACGTCCACATTACGGGACACGTCCCCGAAGTCAATTTTTAAAAGTGATTTATCAGAGAATTGGTATAACGTCATGAATATTCGTAATTCCTTTCGCCGTCCATGAGAAATGTTTACCGTGGCACCGGTTTAATTTAAATATAACCTAATGTGTACTTGAGATCTATCAGTTTTAACCTCTGAAAGCATGAAATTATGCTAATTTTCCTAGACTCTCAATACTACATAAATAGTTACGACACTTAAGACTTCATGCAACGAATGAACACAGGATTTACACTCTGAAAACGTTTCATGCTTAAAATTTTTATTAGCAATTTCCTCTCGTTCAGTTTATTACCGATCATGGTTTTAAGAGCTCACCGTCATTTTCAAGGTTTTGGCTAAGTTTTTTTCTATGAATTCATGAATTGTAAGATAAAGGAAAAAAGCTTCGTGAAAGAATTTTGAAAAGAAGTTAACTTTGTTTATTTATTTCATCTGTGACCTTCTTAACCAGAAATTCATAAATTTTCGGTTTGATTTTGATAACCGTAGCAGATACATAGCATTTGATGCATGGCCGGATACTGTTCAAACGTGGATGGTGTTCAAATGGAAGCTTAAAAAAAATATTAAAAATATATTATTTTAAGTTTTGTGCATATTCAGGTATTCATTAAAGTAATATCCGTGTAATTTTCTACATTTTCGCGTACTATACGTTCTACAAATGCTGCATCTTCATTATTTCTCTCACTTATATAAATCCGCGTTCTAGTCATTAGTTTTTCAGTGCGAAAACTGTTACATACCGCTCTGCACTTCCACATCTTACGTCTCGGTAGCACCCTACTATTATTCCTTATTCCATTTTATTTGGCTTTTATGGTAACGTTACTGCTTAAATCATTTTAATTCTTTTCTGAGGATTGATCCACTGGCCCTCTTCATTCGTTAGCTTTTTCTCTCATCATGTTCCTAGAAAATCATTGTATCTATTGGTGCGTTTCCTCTATATGTCTCCTTTTCGTCTACTATATATATGTATATGTGGGTCGCGGTAGTCCATTGAGTAGAGCGTTGGACTGTTGACCGGAGGGTCCCGGGTTCGATTCCCGGGCAAGGCACTCTGGGCACCTGCAGCTCCACCATATATATATATATATATATATATATATATATATATATATATATATGTATACACATTATATATTTTATATATGTATAATTATATATATATATAACGTATAACACTTAGCACTAGTGGGCTCAGACAAAAACACACAAAAGAGAGACTCACTAACTTTCGAATTTTCGGTGGTCGCAGCCACCTTCATCAAGGAAGAGAGGGATAGAACTCCTACGTGTACAGCAGCGTGTTAACTTGATGAAGGTGGCTACGACCACCGAAAATTTGAAAGTTAGTGAGTCTCTCTTTTGTGTGTTTCTGTGTTTTTGTCTGAGTCCACTAGTGCTAAGTGTTATACATTATTATTCACGTCCGTGAGGCTTTCAAACAGTGTTATATATATATATATATATATATATATATATATATATATATATATATATATATATATATATATATATATATATGTGTGTGTGTGTGTGTGTGTGTGTGTGTGGACTTTGCCCTGGGTGACCTCGTCATCACCACCTAACATGGAGGTCTTCACCTACCAAATTGACCTTAGGGGTGAATATATAGGTTTATGTGTAAAATAATTCAAGTAATTTAGATCCTATTTACTATAAGTACATGCGCTATGGTATCTAAGTGAGAAATTCTTTTCTGTGAATACAAGAGTATCTGTTAGTTACAAGGGCAATGATTAAGGTTGTCTGAGGTAATTATAGCCATGTTCATATTCTATGTTCACTCAGGTTGAAGGTTTTCACCTTCTTCGGTTCGGGTACGTGGTGTAGAGGGCTGAATGAAATGTTCGGAAGGATTTTTTAAAATCTTTGTCGTGAAAAATTTCTTGAATTTAAATTTGTGACTAATACTCAGAATGTCCTCTTTACCAAGGTGGGTGTTTAGCGGAACAAACTTCCACGTTGGCGAATGTAGAGAGCGCTTGTGAAGGGAAAGGAAGAAAAGATGCAGTCACGGCGTAGGGGATGGGCTGACGGAAGAGAAAGGGGAGAAGGGATCGCGTACCATGTGCTCGTATGCGCTCCTTTCCAAACCACATCCCGTCGTGACGTGCCCAGCGGTTTTGTTAAGGCGTGGTTGTAAGTGTCAGCCGAGAGAGTGAACGAGGCGAGGTTAATAAGTGCCCGGGCAACGACTGGGGTCTGCTGAACGGAGAGAGGACGGGCTGGAGAGGGCAAAAAATTACGGACGGATATACCGATACGTTAACATTACCTAGTCCGAGGCTACGTCCCAAACGTTCTGCATCAAAGGTCGGCGGCAACAGCAAATATTACGTTGCAAGCAAACGAACCGATTAAATTAAAATTAATAAAAATACCCAGAAATAGTAATACATGGTGAAATAATCAAATCATTAAAATGAGGTGAAGCTGAATTTACTGATACTTATCACGAATAAAAGCTGAATATACAATGTCATTATTTAATTCTCAATGCCAGTTACTATCATAATTGCTGGCTTGCGAATAATAATTACTCCCTTGCGAAGAGTCACGAATGGCACTAAGGGTGCTCAAATAAAATTATCCACATTAATTTCGATAATGAGGAAGAGGAGATGGACTGCCTTGGTACATTTTATTAGCAACTAAGGCAAACGACTTCACTAGTACAAAAACTAGCGCTCGTGCCTAGAAAATGGACATGAAGGGTCCGATCATTTCATCAGCCTCTGCCAGCAAATTTGGCCTTACATGCACTTAACATGAGTGTTGAACGATGTTCACAAAGTGACGATAAGATGGAACTAGAGACAAGAGTAATGAGTTAATTGGAGGGGAGGAACGATGGAAGATCTGAAATGAGAAAAGAGGGAGGAAGGGCTAGGGGTCATCAGATGGAGAAATGTATAGGGGAGTGGTATGGGAAAGCGGAGGGGTGTCTGTTGAGTAGGAGAATGGTAGGTGGTCGTGAATTGGATGGGGAATCTCCGCGTTGGTGGACCGGATCCACGCCCCCAAGGTACCAAGGCTTTCTTTCGTCGTACGCCTCCCCCTCCTCTTCTGCTCTGCCCGCTCCATGTCGTGCGACGTGTCATTCGCCCTCAAAGTGTCCAGGCATTAGGGGACGCCCCCCTTTTCACTCCCGTGTCCTCCCTGCGGCAACTCTCCGTGCCACTCGTCTCCCATCCCTCCAGAAGAACGGAGTCCCGCCCTCCTCTTTTTACATGTCCCAGATCCCCTAACGGCACGGTCGTGTCATCTTCATTTTTCCCGTGCGTGTCACACGGATATCAGATACGAAGAACAAGCTTTTGCTCAAAAAAGTAGTGACTCATTTGAAACGTGCGAGATATATTGAAGGACGTGTTTACCTCTTAGCAGCGATCAGTGTTTATACTAAAATTGTCTGAGTTTTTTCTGATTCATTAAAGTATGCTTCGAAAATACTCGACTTTTCGTTCTTCCAGCCAAGAATATAGTATGGCCAAGAGCAGAATAAGAAAATATTGAACATTGCTTCGCAAAAACCACTGCTAATCATTTGCTGAATATAAGGTTTTCAACTTAATATGTCAAAACGTGTTCCATTATTTCCCGATAGCAAAATGTATACTGGATTCCCAGGCTATTTATAGTTTGTGGAGTTTATGATAAAATAAATGGTTTTATAAAGCTGCAAAAATGGAAATACATGAGCATATGATCCTCCCCACATTATTGGATGGAAGTAAAATTGGGTGTCCCAGGATTAATACAAAGGTGAACTGAAGAGTGTGAGTGGTAACATTCGTCTACATCTACATCTATGCCCCCGAGAGCCGGTAAGGACGAGAGGGAGGTGGGGTTATGTCACCAACCATACTACTTCTAATCCACAACTTCCACGTACAAATGGCACTCCGTAGTCCACCAAAAGGGCACGTGGAAGGAGAGCGTCTTGACATCGTTCGTTGACCATCCGTTGTACACATCACGGTATTATACTGTTAGTAAATACTCCGCTGACTACACTATGAAGACAAATAAGGAAAACCATTAAAAATAGCGCCCTCTCATGCGATGAAGTCACTAATTGCTAGGTTTCACATGGCTCATGGAACGGACAGTTCATTAATACATCGACTCTACACCTTCATATACACAACACCACGCCATTCGGCACAAGGGTGCGTGGCGTGGGGCGGTCGGACGAGAGGAATGAAGTGAGTTGCGGGGGATGTAACTTGTATGCTCCTAGCTGTTTTCCCCCCTGCTTACCCATTTCTATCTCAGTGTTTCTGTGAAAAGTGCGTAGAAGAACAATTCTATCAGTCCGGCAGACTTATCTCTCCTATTTTGTGACAATTGCCTGTCCTGTCGATGTAATTTGGAGCTGAATATGTAAAAAATGTAAAACCGTACGATTGGCACCTTTACAATACGTAATTAGGAGCTCCGAGTCTTCGCCTATTTAAATATTTTTATCCCATCTGTTGTTTTTTGTAAACCATTTTCGTGATTCTGGCTCTCTGTAACTTGTTCAGTTCTGCAGTCAGTGTTTTTTGAGATGAGTCCAATATCCTTGCCGTATACTCTAATGTGGGGGTCTTACGAAAGAAAAGTGGCACGCATCCTTCAATTTCTCATCCCTAAATTCTCCAACGGTACATTTGGTGAAAGTCAGGTTCTTTTTGGCCCCTTCAGTGCGTATGTGTTGAAAATATGTAAGATCGGATGCAGTGTCGACTCCCAAGTATTTTGCAGGGTCTGAAACATTCGAATACCTCCGAGTGTGTCAGTTGTTAAAGTCTATTGGTTTAAGAAGTGCAAAGCTGTGAATCCGTTTAGTATTTCATTCCAAGCCCCATTCTCTACACCATATAAAAAATTAGGATGAGGGAATGAGTGAATTATGAAATATAAATAGAAAATAGATTGGATGCACCGGTAATAGGCGTATGGAAGAAGTGAGCTGCAATGACTTGGTCATGTTGAGATAACGGGTTACAGTCGAATCTCTGGACAGATATACACGAGGATACCTGTATGAGAGATGAGTGCATTGCACGAAAGAAAGGGGGCGGCCAAGGATATCACGGGTGAATGTTGTGGAAGAGAATCGCCTGGCGAAGAATTTTAGTCTCATTTACGGAAGGACATTTGTTTTTGAAACTATGTTTTTGGGTGACCAGTCTTGGGTCTGAGGGGTGGGCAAGGGATACGCCTTTCATGAAGTGAAATTTCTTTTATCCGGTTCCAATAATTTTTTTGTAATCACAAATCACTCGAAATTTTATCTTAACAAATATATTATGATTCAATTCTTACTGACTTCAATATTTTCTTCACACCAGGTTATTCATTTATACTTATATTCCAGGTTGTATAGCTGATGCCCTGAAACCCCCCGCCACACGCCCTTGCGTTGGCTTTTGGAGTATTGCGTAGGCGTAAATGGGCTGAGTGATATCCAAACGTCGGGTCTTTGATCAGGTCCTGAATGTGACCAGGATGAGAGAAGTCTGTAAGAATGGTGGGGAGTTAGTATGAGGGAGTAATTTTCCTATTATGATCTAAATGAATGGTTTTAACTCTGCCTGCTTGAAAAAAATGCGTGTATTTCCATTTCTTCGTAACTCTCACCTGAGATTTCAGCTTCCTTCTTTACAGCCATAGAATGAAAGCTAGATATATTTGTGCGTTGATAGGTATGATGATGTTACCTGGCCAATATGTTGATGACTGGTACGTCATTGGGTGTCTACTGCAGAGGAAGTCGTTTCTTTTCAATGGGATAATACCTTGAAAAAGTATTTTCGGGCGTCTCGAAATGCAGAGTATTAATCGAAAAAATATCGAAGTCTTCATATTATTTTCCGTCTAGTTCTGTATTAACTAATTGCTCTGAAGACTGTCTGATCATGGTTCTCAAGTTAACTTCGTATTTGCTAAGAGCTATTAAATGAGAATTTTGAAGCTGTTGCATTAATTCCTCTATAGGTTGTTAATGTTATTAAATGATATATGTATTACTCCATCTTGTGTAAAGTCGAATCAGCTTCATCAGGCATAAGTTTCTGACATTCAATGAACTTAAAGTTTGAACTAAATTCTGTCGAACATTAAAAAATATTTTACTTGATCGAAAATAACGCCATCTGGAAAGTTTCCTAGTGAAAACCGACTGGGGACTGTCCGAAGAGAACGTCTCCTCAACTGACATGCCGAAATTGAGGAAGTTCAGAGTCAGTCTGCAATTTCCGTCCTCTCGTGATTTGTCTTCACACTCATCCGTAAAATGCAATGATACTACGCATATTCATTCATCCTTCCTCATGTTTCGCTCCCTCTTTGGAAAGTGTCAAAGGTTCCGTTCTACTCTTTCGTCTAAATTATTGCCAGCATCAATTCTATCAAAACAAAAAATTGGCATTTATAAATTAGGGTAAAACTAGATAGAAATAATTCAATGTTATCTCATTGTGGGTTACGCACAAAATATGTGTGGCTACTCGTAGGAGACAATTATAAGTGTATCGATAAGTATTGGACGACCATTGATTTCGAATCATTGCTCGATAATGTGCTTCGTCTAAATTTCTTATTAGTATATGTTGTATTATGCCGGCGGGGTTTGTCGGGTGGGTGACGCGCACGCCTGCTACCACAAAGATAACGGGCTCTCAACCCGTCTGGGATGTTGCGTCAGCTCTGAAAGTTCGGCCCTCAGGGAAAACTGAACCCAAACCAAAGGTTTCTTGGGATCCCAAGCGCCGCACTAACCGACAGAGGAGTCCGGAGAGCAAAAAAATGCTAAGTAAAACTTATGTCAGTATTCCTTTTCAACATTTATATTTTCCTTTAATCTTCCAGTCACACTGACTACGGGAATTTTAGGCTTTATTATAGCAATAATTGATGTAATAACTGACCTCTTTTGACCGTTAAACATTTATATAATAATCAAAACATTTTGTTCGACAAAGTTTAATTAGTTAATAGTGGACTGGTTTTAGTACGAGGACATATGCCTCGTTACACTCCATGACCGATGGGGCATAAATATGTCAGCCGTGTATGATAACTAGTTGATAATAAAATGTCTCTTTCTTTTACTTATAGCGACTCTATTTTAAGATATACTGTATTCCTTCTGTGATTTATAGTAATCGTTCGGAGTTTAGGTATAAACGGTTAGTTTGAATATTTTTTATACCGTAAATGAATCGTTATGACACATATCGCAAATAGAAATCGAAATAAATCCTTCAAGTTGGTATTTCTGTTTAAAAATAGGTTTTGGACGGTTTTTAACGAATTGGCCTGCATTATTTCTTTCTTAATTTCTTCGTTACTTTAGCCTACTGCAATCCTCTGTGAAGAGCCTACCCTCTTCCTCCCTCTACCCGCTTACCCAACGTTCTGGTGTCAATCAAGGACCTCAGCACACCACTTTTTTCAATATTCCCACCATTCACTTTCTCAGCCTTTTCCAGGTTATGCTCGGTAACTTTCATTCTTCCTGGAACCTATTTGAAACCTCGGCTTATGTCTTCTACTCAGGCCCACCTATTTCCTTCATTCTCCGCCCTACTTACATCTCAAAAGGTTTCAATCAACACTCATCGTCTTGCCTCAAAGACCGAGTCTCACATCTGTACGTAAAGCGCCACGCTCCGTATTAAGATCTTTCCAATTTTTTTTTCAAACTTTTATTCCAGGAACCCAGAATTAATTCTCTCCTTCCTTAAAATTCCTCTTTGACTAACTCAATTATTTTCCTCATTACAGTGTACTTTTTTCTAAACAAGTTCTGCCCAAATAAATGACCTACTCCTCCTGCTATACGAGGTATGTCCGAATGCTATCCGACCTGCGTTCATATCTCCGCATTGGTGCTATTCTTCGTCATCCTGGCCGTGGCATCCTTCGAAGTAGTCCCAATTTGATTGAACCACACGCTCCCAGCGGTGCTTCCACATCTTAAAGCAGTCGTCGAACGCAGATTTTGGAATGGCCTTCAGCTCGCGCGTCGCATTACTCTGAATCGTCTCGATGTCGTCGAACCGCTTTCCTTTGGGCGCCATTTTCGATTTTGGGAACATCCAAAGTCGCAGGGAGCTATGTCGGGACTGTACGGAGGCTGTCGAAGCTGTACAATCTTGTGTTTCGCCGAAAATTGCCGCACAAGCTTCGATGAACGTTGATGACGTGTTATCGATGAACGTTGATGAAGAAGCCAGTCACCGCTTTACCAGAGACGCGGTCATTTTCTTCTCACGACATCGGGCAATCTTTTCAGAACTTCAACTTAATATTCTTTATTGATCATCTGACCTCTTGGAGCCAATTTGTAGTGCAAAACACCCCCACAATAAAAAAATAATCAGCATTGACTTGACATGGCTCCGACTTTTACGTGTTTTTTTCAGCCGCGGCTCGTCTGGACGCTTCCACTGTGAAGATGGTTGTTTAGTTTCAGGATCGTAACCATAGATCAATGATTCATCACCTGTAATAAACTTTTTAAGGACATTGCCATCATCACTGACCATTTCCAAGTTGTCTTGAGCGATTTCAGAGCGAAGGTCTTTCACGAGGCAGCACGAGCGCTCTGGCGCGAAGATTTGAATGCAGGTCGGATAGTTTTCGAACACACCTCGTATTATATTCATACCTTCTTTAATATTTCCCTTAGTTTTCCTAATTCTCGAGAATATAGTCACTTTTGCTCTCTCAGGGCTGATCCGTATCGCATTCCTCCCACATTATTTCGTAAACGCTCAATAATAACTGCAATGCCTTGGCTGCTTGATGACTCTTGCCAAAATTTGGCTAACAGTTATTCATTTTGGTAGGCGTTATATCGATGAAATTGTATAATTTTACTGGAATATTTTTTTGGGGTCATAATCAGAAAAGAAAATTAGGTAAGGAACATTTGCCCTGCTTTACTCTTATTAACCTATCAATTATTATGGTGCCTATGAAAATAAGATGACGTTTTACTTGAAATTGCTCGGAAACAAATCAAAAGTGTGTAGAAATCGATTTTAATAGATAATAGTATGCATTGCGATATCGTATTCGAACGGAATAGACTCGGAGTGAAACATTAAATCTTAAGAAAAAAGTGTCAAGGTATGTCTTAATCATATTTAAACTAAATAGATACGAGGAGAATCGTTACCAAAACATGTAGGCACATTGTGTTTAAAATATCGATTATCGATTCAATCCAATTGGTATTGCAACCCTCCCTTCTCTTTTCACTCGCCCCCCCCTTCTCTTTTCCCATCCTTACTCTCTCTCTCCTCCCCTTCCCCCACTCCCGACATCTCTCCCATAACCTGCTAAACCCACCCCACCCTTCTAAACCCCCATCCATTCCCCGCACCCCCTTCTTACTTGGACAAATCCCGCGTCTGTCGCCTGCGGCATTGGGAAAAACGGGGAAGCACAACGGGTGATATCGGCATCCTCCACACTCCTTTGCTTCCCACCACCCACTTCCCGCCCACCCCTCCCCTCTTTGCCTCAACCACCCACCCACCCACGCCCTTCCTTATCCTCTCTCCCCTATCCTTTCCCTTGCCGCCTCTTCTCGGATTTCCTTCCTCTCCCGTCCTTTTCCACTCTTTCTACTCTTTCCTGTTTATTTCCTCCCCCTGCCCTTCATCCCAGCGCATCTCCTTCCTCGTCTTCTCTGCCTGCCCTCTTTCCTTTAGTCGTTTGACCCACTCGAAACTTCTTCTTTTACCAAAATTCCATTCAGCATCTGAGACCTTTTATCTTATCATGAATGTTGGTTTGCCTTCATGTCATTGGAGACAAGGAAAATGTTTTATTTTTCGGCTAAATCAGATTAATTGTAGCCAAATCTTAGAAAATTGCCTTTATAATTGGTTCAATGCCCACTCGCAGAAATTATTTTTTTATATCTTTTAAAACTGGAGCAAATATTTTTTTTCAAGCTATAAATATAACTTGTGACAGTGGTATTCTTTTTTTAATTATCGCTTTACGCTCTTTCTTCATTTTAAAGTATCATTGTATAGCTTAGATGTTCTTAGTAAGAGATACTCCATCAAATGCTCTCTCTTAATTGTTGAGTTCATATGTTGCCACAGATTCGTGTTTAAGTAATCAAGATCCTTCCTTCTTGTTTTTTTTCTCTATTCTTTTTCTCCAAACTTTCTTTTTATCTTAGGTACTAATTTTTAAATTTATTTTTAAGTGAATTCCTAAAACGTCTCTTGATCTCTTATCAAAGTTCATTGCATTTATGCCCCACATTATCGTCCAAGTTTCAAGCGTTGGAGGAAGTAGCAACATTGTTCAGTTCATAGAAGGATTTTTTAAATTTGCGAAATGTGAAAGACTTAATGGAGCTTCATGCTTTTGCTCAGTTTTCATTCCATTTTAGAAGTTTCCATCGCCGATTTCTTGCTTGGTCCAGAATTATTTTAGCCCGCAACGTTTCATCCGCATAACTCAATGAATTTAAATTCTATGCAACGTATTACCGGCTTCCTTCCATTTTCCACTGTTTAATGTTTTTTGAACTTTGAGACTTAGAGAGTGGAAGAAAAAGTGTTCGTTACTTTGTCTCACAAAAATTATGCGGCATGTTCTGCATTCAAAAGTGTAACTTTCCAGAAATTTACCTTAATACACGAAATTAATTTTCTTATATCAGAGGAGGAGTATCGATTATTTTATTCAACAGAAATTGCTGAATTAAAGCGAAAATTCTGATAATTTTAAAACCTACCGGTTAAGACGTACATCTGTAGTTTGTTTAGCTGAACTGCTAGAAGGTTAGATTCGTTGAAAATCTCTATGTTTGCAAGAGCGGAAGAAAGTTAGGAGAGTGGACTGCCAAAACTTTCATTTTCATGACTGCAAAATGAGCACTCAAGAAAACCAGGAACACTCGTCGTTTATTTAATTTTCATGTGCACGTTCTCAGATTGCTCACAGCGTTAGAAGCAAATGGTATCGCAACAGCAGGTTCTATGCATTGACTTCTAGATAAGAATCGAAATCTTTTCCCTCATTACCCCTCAGTGATGTTCAAATGGAAGATTGCTTTTTGCCCGATTTCCTGTGAGAAACATGAGCGGACGCAATCCAGAGAGCTTTATACCGCACATAAATTATATGGTGTCATATGCTGAAGAGGAAAAAATTGCGTCATTCTTGCTACTTGTTTTCAGCACCCTCATCCCCGGTATCCCGCCCTTCCGAACACCCTTAAACCTTTAAACTTACCCTCTTTCTTCCCACACCCCTCCTTGTTTCGGGCGCCAACCCTCTCTCCCCTGCCCCCTAATCACCCGAGGGCGGCGGCGGCCTGCTCTCTGTCTCACGCCCCCTCGCCAACACCCTTTCCACTTTCCTCAGCCATCTCCCACCATTCCTCAAAAACTGATTCTTCAATCCTTGCTCTCTCCGCCTCTACCTCTGTGTAGAAACGTTGGTATGCATTTCCGTTTTGTCACACGGCAATCTTTTTTCGGGTAAAGTTTCAAATACTTGGCCTAATTCTTGCTCCCTTGCAGTTTGGCGTCGTCGTAACGTGCCATGGATTTCTCCTTCTGCGTGGATGTGAAAAAATATTGAATGCTGTAATAGGATTCGGTAATCGTTGAAGGCAGTGGCTACTTCGCAAATAAATTCAGCTACCGTTGCTCATTCTGTGACGGAAAGTAGACCCCAGAATGTATAATTTTGTCATTTTACCAAAGTAATGTTAGATAAAGATAAACTATTTTTTTTTATATGCAAGTTGAGAAAGTGGATGGGATTCGGTGGATTAAATAAACTGGAGGTGGTTCGGAGGCTTTTGTGGGATTGTGATGAGGTGTAATTCTCTTGCGTATGAAAATAATAGGAAAATCAGTACAGGGAAAGTACCGTGTCAGAGGAATACGACGAAGTTCAAACGTATAGATGAAGTGACCGATGAAATTTGGACGGAGGAAAAAATAAGCTCGCACCTCCTATGCTTACACGCTCACATCTCAGAAATTCACACAAAGTATGTTTTGGTGGATGAACGATTGTTAGTCTCATCTCGTTCTAACCCGTAAATAGGTCTGTGGGTCAATACATTAGGTTAGGCAAGTATCCCTTATCCAGTATCAACTGCAGTTTCAGAAAGTTCTGGTCTAGAGACAACCGCACTGATTGGACATAAGGCGGAATCGTCAGTAATTATAACCTGGAAAATGAGGCCCTCATGTCAATAGTTAAATACTCAACCGAACCACATATCCTCGTGACTCCGAGAAAAAAGTAATAAAATTACGGAAATCAAAGAATAAAATCTGTATTCTAGCCTGCAGAAGTCAAAAGCAGTGAGAAATTAATAACCACGAATACGTTGTATGAAACTCGGGAAGATAAAGTTGAGCATTTACCTATGAGCGTAAATAATTGAAATATATAAGAACCGAAGGGAAAACTAAATCAGACTAAATATAAGTTTCCAGGATAAATATATTACCTGAAAGTCACTCAAAAGTCTATGGCAGGGGATTCACGCACCGAGATGCAAGCCTTGCTTTGATTTCCTTAGTCCGGTGTCAAAATCTCGACCTGTTTTAGATCAGCCCATAATGGAACTCACTGCCTTCCATTTTAATACGGTAGGAGATCTACGTACTTAAACCCATTTGATACGTAAAATAAAAAAATATACTATTTTCTGGTTGATAACTTCATCCGGTTCATCCGCTGTTATCGTAAATTAAATCTAAATTTCCCTCAAAAACTGAATGTGCTTAATGCAACAAAAAATATCGGCATTCGTAAAGGGTATCGTTTTCCGTACCCTGCAATTAAGGACCATAGTGGTAAAATATCAGATCCGTAATAAAATACTATTTATTTTATTGAATCTTGCACAACATTGGTGCTTGGAATTTCACGTGCGGAGAGTCAACCTTTCCGTCCCCCAATTATCTTGGTTGCGACAATGTTCCTTCCCTTATCGTTCACTCCCAGCCCCTCTATCATTTCCCTTCTCTTAAAACCCCTTTCCCCATCCCGCTTCCCCCTTCTCCTCCAATCCACCTCGTTCGCCTCGACGCTTTTATTGTTGCAGGTGCGCCGTGGCTGTGGGAAAGAAGGCTCCCCATGTAGGATGGCATGGCGGCTACCACACCAGAATCACCCCCACGCGTTACCACGCCCCCCTCTCTCCGAGTATGTGTGTGTGTGTTTGTGTCTGTATGTGAGCGAGCCAAGGCTTCCGCGATGGGAAGGAAGTAGTGTAGGCAATTGGGGCTGAGGGGGTGGAGGGAGAGATAAAAGGAGGGAGCGTGAGAGGCGAATGGCTGGAATTATTATTTTAAGATGGGCCGCGGTGGTTATGGGAAGCGTTTGCAATTCTGATATTGCGCGGGAAAACCGAAATGCGAGCAGCGATTTGTTGTTCATTTGGGTTATCCCCAGGGAAATGTTCGTTATCGTCAGCTTTTTGCCGATATCCTTGGTTTGGGCTGCGTTGATTATTGACTGCCTCTTCTTCTCTTGGCACCTTGCCTGCATCGTATTCACGAAAGTAATAGGAAAATGGACTGCTATGATGACCCGTTCATGAAAGTTCATATATTCTTCTCCTATCATTGATTACTGTGTAGTGTATCATTTTTGCTAGATTTTGACTGAACAGGCTCGAAAATTATCTTCTAAATATCATCATTTAAAGACTTAGGTGATGGGTAAGATAGTTTTAAGGGAGAAAAGATTATTATTCGATGAGGTAACGACGTGTAGCTACAGACTACGCGCATCCAATATTATTCAAGGTTAAAGCGTTAATGGTGAGATGAATAATCGTATGTCTCTAATATTTTAATAAACTGATGATTTCCCTAATTACTGTTGAGCATGTTTTTCCTGGATAAATATGACTGATTCGTCCTCAAATTTAATTAACGCCGTACTGTGCCCCTTTCGGAAATATCAAAAATATATATTTCGATTTTTATCATGTTTTCTATTTCAACGATATTAAGAAATATGATCAGTATCATTTTCCTGAGCACGAAATATTTGCATAGGAATTTGGGAAGGACCAGATTGAAAAGTGTTGTGATGTTAATTGCATTCGCAACGCTCACCGTAGGCACAGGAGTCTGAATGAGGAACTAGGCTTATTCATTAGCTCGCGTAAAAATCGACTTTTAGAATGTACCAGAACTAAAGTTTGATCGATGAGATATACTATATATACATCTTCACGAGGCAGGTCAGCTAATAGTGACCGCGTTATAGGTTTTTAATCTTCTAAGTGTACTTCATATACGTTAGGTATAATCTATTCAGTGATCATAAAATGTGTATAAAAACCCCCACAGTGTCGGCAGTCCAAAATATGGGTTTCGATTGCCAAAGATTATCCTGAGAAAAACGGAATTCAAGGGAAAAAAGTGCAATCCCTGACACGATATGCGACAAATTATTCAACGCACCATGTTAATATTTCCGTTTATTGTTCGGATTGTTTCCCTCTGGCTCTTTGTGGGATATAATCTTTGTGCAATGATAAATCTCTTTGGTGTCAGATGCGTAATATAATGCAACAAGAATTTATAAGCTGACGAATTACTCGGTGACGGTTTTGCTAACCTGTTCTTTTGAAGCAGAAACTTTCGCGACAAGGCCTTTAATATGCTAATGCAAGGCAGAAACCCTGAGAAAAGATTGATTCAAATGGGCGAAGGAGAATAGGAGGAATCCACGTCAAAAGTTCATCCCAGTAACAATAAAATACTTGTATATTACTGCATGTGCTATTTTGTCCACATAATTATTATTTAGTAAGCTTTCTCGCATAACCATTTGAAAAAAACCGTCGGGTGACATCATTACTTGGAAAAATGATCTAGAGGGGAGGATATCGTCATTACTCACGATTAAATGAAAGGTGAATTTTGGCCATAAAACGTTCCCATAAGAGAACACCAGCTTAGCAATTTTCAATGATTCTAATATGAAGGTTATCTGTTCATTATATACTGAGTTAATGTGTAATTAAGATTGTATTTTCAGCAAAGTCTCACCTGATTGCACATCAAACGCTTTAATAAGATATACAGTACTGAAATAAAGAATATAATTGTTAAATGTCGTTTAGGTAGCTACGTCAATTAGATCCGCTTATTAAGCGTGCTACTTTTGGAATGCCCAATTTGGATTTAGAAGTGTTATGGTGCGCTCGTTCAACATCCTACGTTCCCTCTGGCATTCTTTTGACATTCTCACCCCCAGCCCCCATCCCCGTTGACGCTCCCACCTTCCGTCATCCACCCTTCCCCTAACACTCTTTTAGGAGGAGAAGCACGTGCTCGCCGTCAAAACCCATCCTTGCGTAGTCTCACCAGACACACCTCGCCACCCTCCCAACCCGACCGCTTTCACGCACTCTTCCATGTGTGCGTCCGTCTGGTTCCTTCCTCGCTCCACCATCCCTCATTTATATGCGCGTACATCCATGTGTACAGTCGGAGAGTATATGAATACGTATACAGCCAACAGATATGTGTATTACCTGTAGATATATGGAGAGTAACTCCTCTCATTTGAGTGGGCTGGCCTATGAACGAAAACTTAGAATGAGTGTCCTTTCTTTTGACTGGCCTCACTTTCCGTATTTACTTCTAATACACACGCGTGTGTGTGTGTATAATCATATATATTTTACATATATATGATTATACACACATATTTTACATATATATGATAATACACACGATATGATATGAGTTACTATATCAACCCGAAGGTCTGTTTGGAAGGTGATGGTGGAGTTCACCCAGTACTAAGCCCTATACGGCGTGTGAAATTCACACATCAGGGTAGGGTGGCCAGCTCCTCTCCCTGTGCCGCTTATGATTTTCCAGGAAGATCTCATAACCGAAAAATCACAGTTTGGGTGGAGCTGCAGGTGCCCAGAGTGCCTTGCCCGGAAATCGAACCTGGGTCCCTCCGGTTAGCAGTCCAACGCTCTACCCCGACTGCCGCGGCCCATAAACACAATACTCAACCCAAAGGTCGGTTTAGAGAACCCCCATGTGGGGCACGAGGACACTCCCTTGTTGAAAAAGCTACGGACACAAAGAAGACATTCGATCGTTTCGCCATGTCGCTCTACTCAAATGAAGAGAAAATGTATTGTATTGGTGTATGTAAATGTATATTAACATATGCGTACGCACGAAGATAGGAAGAGAGGGCAAGGGGCTGGTGGTTCTCTCGCAAGGAACGGCTGGAAGGGAGAACCCCTGAGTGGGGAGTGAGTTTGGCGGCATAAGAGGTGGTGGAGGACGAGAGAACGGGGAAGAAGGCGGTGTGGGTTTGGTTGATTGGTGGCGGGGCCTTGAGGGGGGACACACAATAGGAGACGGGGTCGAGAAAAAGGGTGAATGGAAGGGTAAAGCGGTTTGGGGGGGGGACTGATCTGGGGCGCGGAGAGGAATGGGGTTCGGAGTGCGCTTCGGCGTCCAGCGGGAGGGTGGCGTGCGGCTTCGGCGAATGAGGGAGGGGAAGAGGGTAGTGGGGGGGAGAGAGAAGAGCGGACGAAAGCCAAGGCGCGGTGGAGTGTCGAGCCTCTCTCGGCGGAAGTAGTCGGCTCGTCGCGTGCCCGCTGGGAGGTTGTGTTGGGGCGATCACTGTTCGGCCGCTCTCTCGTTTCGGGGCTCGCCGGGGAGTTGGGAGAGGGAAATCCGAAGTCGGCTTCCGCGCACGCGTTCGCTCCCACCATCAGTCGCCGCCTCCCCTCGACCGGTCTCGCTAAACCGAGCGCTTCTCTGCCGAGAGCGCAATCCGGGTGCACGGCGGGGAAAGAAGCTGACGCGGTCTCGTCGTCGGGCGGAGCGGGGAACTTCTTTTTCACCGTCGTTTCGCTCTTCCCTCCCGCGGGCGACTCGTTGACGGCGCAAAGGGCGTGCCGCTCGCAAGTGTCTCGTCGGCTATCTCGGGCCCCCTCCGTGGTCGTTTGGGTCGCTTCGATCATCCCGAAGGGGACATTGTACATCGAGTATCCATCGTCTATTGCAAAAGGAGACTAAAGACGAGAATTTTCGAGTGCTCCCGGGTCCTCGGTGGATGACCATCGGATCGTGTGGAGGATCAAACTTCGGGGAGGCCGTGCATGCTTCTCTATCGCTGGATCTCGAGTAACAGGTACAATTGTGCACTCTTATTCGATTTTTTGCGCGAACGGATGGTTTATTTTTTTAAAGAGGAGAAAGTGTTTAGCCAGAGAATTGTTTTCAACTCTCTTCACGCCTTTCTGTGAAGAATGGCCGAGTAGGATCGCAGACAATAGAATGACTGCTTATTATCGTTTCTCCTCTTTATTTTTCTACATTTACTTTTGATTTTCGAAATATTCGAAGCTCCCAAGGTGTGAGCGGTTTAATCGAAATTCCCATGTTTAAATTTACTTTTAAAAATAAAAGTGAAACCACTGGTTCGTAGCCGGAATAAGTGACACTTTGTGGCGAGTGTATGTTCCTATGCATTTTCTCGGCATCTCAAAATGTTTTTCCCTTCGTCATAATTGGCATTTATGTGGCTTTGTTTCTATTATTAATATTCCTATCTTGATAAAATCATCTTCCCGTTGAATCTTAATAATATGAGTTTACGTCAGCTAAATTTTAGCATTCTGTGAGTGGTAATTGCGATATTTTAATCGTGAGACGACTTTTCATCTCAAGTTCTTTATGAAATTATGAAAAGGTTACACTTTGACGTTATTCCAGTTGATTTCCTAAATAGGAATTGCTTAGTTCGTATGGCACAAAATTCTGCTACCATCAGTAATTTATTATTTATCATTATCCTGCCCCCAAGCTTTTCGTCGCTTCCTTTATTTTCCTCATGCCTTCATGTATCCATAAAGAATTTCTGCTTAAAGCTATCGTTTAGATTAATTAACTAGACTATTCTTTTTTTCTTCTTATTTTAATTCACCTTCCACCGTTGTTCCTGAAGAATGTGCTAGGCCATTACTGCCAGAAATATTTTGAATGAGCATAACTTTGGACGTTCGTTTTTTCACCAGCGTTACGCCGGGTATGCCTCAGCTGGCGTTGAAATGGGTAATTGGAATTCCTTCGCAAAAGCCGCTTCTGCAAGGTTTGCCCTTTGCAGTTGTTTGGTTACATGTATTTTACGACCTAGGATTAAGAATTTGGTGTTCTTTCTTTTGCTTAAACTCTCAGGAGGATTTATAGTTTTGGCTTTGCTACGTTTATGCCATCTGGACACTTTCGTGTTAGGTTCCTTCATTTCATTTTACCATATACCTACCGCAAAAGTTGATTGTTAGTTCTTGTAATTCTTTGAGACATATCGATGCTAATAATCGCCTGTAGTCTTTCCTATTAACATAACCTAACACCATATTACAAAATAGCAGTGACGAAAACTAAATGACAGACCTCATTTGGAAAATATCTTGTTGAGCGATATCGTAATAGTGGTGAAATTAATGGAAGTGCCACAGTGAAAACTTAACTACTTGAATAAACAACTTTTTAAGTATACCTTTTTGCGTCTTTATAGTAATTTAGGTTTATCTCACTCTCTAGTCACCCCAAATAAATAAGTAAATTTTGTTTAGTTGTGTAAATCGAGTGATGTAAAAGTTGGTTGCGAATTCTGTGCGAATAAGTTTAATATATAGTTTTTGGAATAATTAATCTTTTGTTAGCAAATCTGTAAATTATTTTAGCTATCAGATTATTGATGTAGGCATTTTGGAGTTCTAATTTCTAACTAAAAGCCATTTCCATTGATTTGTCTGAAGCCATTATAGAAAGTGTCATTAAATGCAATAAAATAGAAGAAAATTTTAGATACTTCTAAACTATAAAATAGGAATTGTACGTAAATAAATACAAATAAAGGTCACATGTAATTTCATTTACAACAATGGAGATAAATATTCATTATACATATTCATTCGATTCGTTTTGTCAAGTTCCCAAGGTCTACTGAGGTGAGTTATAAGCCAAAAAGAAAAACTCATTTTGCTCATTAACAAACTAGACGCATGAGAAACTTATCTGAATGAAAGACAGTGTATCATATTTGTCGTCAACAATTTTAAGACCAAGAAGTCGCGGATAAAATATTAAGTGAGCGCATCATGGTGGATATTCAATGGAAAGCTGTAGTTGAACCTTTTCTGATAACTTTTTGCCCTTTGACAATTTCTTTTTCCTTTGCGTTTATTTGTTTTTCGTAGACGCTACTGCACTTCAATCATTAGGGTAGAAAGTGGTTCTGCTATTGACAGCAATATAACCCTCATAGCCTTTAAAATTACTAAACGCGCCATCATAAATGTTTACAATTTTTTTTTAGTATTGGTAGGATTTGGTATCATCTTCTAAAATTATTACATTTTCTTTTTCTTCTGTTGTAACTTGCTCACCTTTTCTACTAGATTTGTTATTAGCAGCATCACATTGTTATTCAGATGACATTTTTCGCTAGCCTAGGTTACGCCGGGTGTAAGTTTTGGAATGCTTCTCTTTTGGAACCGCTTGAATTTGATGCAATGGTAGAACAAAATACTGGTAAATTGCTAGTTAAATATAATTAAGCAGGTATTTATTGATTTTGCGATATTGCGAGGTTGAATAAATTATTCATTATAAATTTCCTTGACATTACAAATTGAAACGAGATATTGATGGAAATGAAAATGAGCGCATAATTTTCGAAGGCGAGAATTAATGCGGTGGTCTAAAGGATATACTATATTACAACTGAGCCCTTTCTGAAGCAGCAGCCATTCTGGCACGAAGTATTTTTTTTGATCAATTCAGTTTTTTTAAGATCCTGTTTTCGTATATAAATGTACCTATTTGGTCTAATTCTCAAACAAAGTGAGGCTACGAAATAATGAACTTAATTATTTGTTACTTGTTTGTGAGAATGATCGAATGATACTTCTCTCGCTTTGGACAGGATTTTATTTTGTTTATAGAGTTTTCTGTAAATCGTTTTCATTGTCCAATATAGACTTAATGGAGGTTTTTGTAGCAAGTCCGCTATTGCAAGGCTGACATTTTATGAACTTGTAATTAATATTTTGCTAGTTTATTCGACGGAATATTATAATATGAGTATTCACGAACTTAGCAGATCGTTCCCACTACTTGCGCAACTACTAATCTTTTAAGCTTTTTGAAAATGTTTACGATATGTTGTGTATTTAAGTTCAAAGAGAGTAATGATCATGGTGAAATATTTAAAATATTCCAGAATAATTTAGATCATGTTACTAAGTCGTCAAAAGACAGTAATTAGGTTTCAAATGTTTTCGCGAACAGAATGCAGGACATTTATGGACATATTTATTACATGCAATGAATACTGGGAGAGGCAATTAAAATCAGGTTGCTCTGCATGTTTGCGACGAACTCGCAAATGGTGCTCTTCCCAACTAACAGCGCTCCAGGATAGATCCAGGCAAGGTAATCGAAGCCAAAGCATTACAGTCTCGTTTTCTCCTGGAATGAACAGAACCCAGTGACGCATTTAGTATCGTCCCAGGACCAAGCGAAATACACTATGGTAGTTCAATTTCGACCGTGGACGGAGCTAAACTCTTCGCACACTAAACGAAATGTTACAAAATTCCTTTTCTCTTGGGTATATATGATCCTCAGAGCATGATGGCGGGAGATAAAAACTCAATAGTTTCCCACCAAATACTCGTGTATGACCGCATCACCATATGTGTGGACATAATGAGGTTTTACATCATTTATCTATCGCTTTACGCCTTTTAATTGTATAGCAGAAATGTCATCAATTTTATGTAAGGTGTCCCAGCTGTGGTAAAGGGAATGGGCACATATATGCTGGCGATTCAACTCTGCGGAGCAATTGACATGTGCTGCAAAACTAAACCGTGCGAAAAGGAATCGCACGTCCGTTCGTTTATGAAACTAAAAGAATTAATGAATGTCTTTAGTTTCGCTACAGAGCATTCTTTCAATTTACACCCGCAATACTTCCGAATCTGGTTTTCTTTTGTCGTCATGTTTCGCTTAGTATGATTTCATTTCAGATTTTCGTACTCACGGTCACCCCGGAAGAAACTATTGAAATTTCACAACGTGTCCGAGTTTCATTTCGCGTCGGCCTCCAAACCTCTACCAGATACTTCCTCCCCTTTCCTCCGGAACGCCTTTCCACGTTCTTCTGGGATGCAAATGCCATTTCGATCCCAATGATATCTCTACATCCCATTCTCAGGCTCAAGGATCATCTCTTGCGAGCTGTGCTAAGCTGGACTCCGCTGCATCGACGCCAACAATTTCACGCAGGCCCACGCTAGCGGAATGTGAATTGCAGTTCGGTGCGCCTTACGCAAATTCCTCTGCGGAATCTCGATCATTTTTCAACCCCCAAATGTATTTCGGTATCGGGATTCTTTTTTCTCGAAAATCAAAGCTGTGGGGGAGAGAGGAAATATAAAGGCGTTTCCTCAACTCACGCCTACTTATGTCACCGCGCTCGCCAAAGGAAATAATTAAAGACCAGTTTCTCACACTCATCACGAATTTTGATCCCGGTTAGGCGGATTCCTCTTCTAATTTCTCGACGCCTCAGGCAAGGGAAGGAAATGAATTGTGTAAGTCTTCCAACAGATCGTCACCCCCTTGTCGCCACCACTTCTCTATGCATCCCCGGAACCCCCGAAATGTTTGTCTTCGGTCGGCACGCTCAACCAGGCCCAGAAGCCATCCACCGCCAACTCCCTCATGCCCTTTCGCCTGGTGCACTTCATCCGTTTATTACTTCCGGCATAAAGAAGGAAGGAGGGGAATTGTGCATTTCCTCGCGCCGGGGAGGGAAGACACGGGCGCGTGAACCGTTTGCTCCTCGACTGGGGACGTCGCCACTCCCTGAGTAAAGTTCAAGTCACTCACTCCATCTCTCTTCCACCCTCCTCTCCCTTTGCCACCTCCCCATGCCTGCAGCTACTCCGTCGTCCTCGAAGTCAAGCGAGTAATGCCCAGGGCGAATCCCCTCTCCGTGTCTTTTCCTAACTTCATGTAAACGCACAATTGAAAAATGCGATAGCCGCATTGATTCCATTTTTAACCTTCTCTCACTATCGTAAGCGGAGATCATTTCTTTAGACTTAATGTGAGCTATTAAATTTTCCGTGAAAGTCAAGTGCCTCTTAGCGATTAAAATTTTCAATGAATGAGTTTGTTGCCATTTACTTCCTAAAATGTGCATCCAGTGTGTTCTCTTCTTTGTTTCGTCCACTCGCAATTCGGTTGCATTATTGTGCCAAAGGCTCATTCTCCCATCCGACTGATCCGCTTGCCGGGCAATTCAATTTCTTTCTCCAGTGTTTCCAATAGTTTATTGGTTATGATCTCACGTTTCACGGTTACGTGTGCGGTGAAGATTAGGATTAGGGAGGTGTAGTTTAGGTTTTCAGGGAGTTCGAACGTAATTTTGGATCAAATGTTTTTGGTTATTGTCCTCAGGGAAAGCAAAAATATCCCTGTATATTTTAAGAACGCACTATCTAGGGAGAATAGTGTTCCTCCTTACGTGTATTAGATTTGCGAGGCGACGTAATATCACGCGTTGGTTTGGCTTTAAACGTTATACCTATTGACATAAAAGTTATATTTTCTTCAATTTTTGGCATGTGCATACTTTCAAACAATGCAAGATCTTACCTCCAGTGTTGGATGGCTCTGATGTACGTTAAACATCAATACCGGAAGAAAAGAAATTTAGCAATACTTTATATTATTATTCTTTAGTATACAATATTTATTTGTACACTCTAATTTGTCGAAGTTACTTTGCTTGGAATTTAGGGGTAAGAAAATGTTAACAATATTTCTTGTAATCTTTTGATGATCCAGAGGTTATGGTATCTCAGAAAAACAGCAAATATTATTGTTCCTTATCAGTCCTTTTTCTTTCCACCTACCCCGAATCCTCTTTCCACTTTTCCCACCCTCCTCTCTTTCGCGTGGGAAATATATTTTCGCCGGAATAGCACGGCGGGCTCTCCTCTCCTCACGAAATGATACGTAACGATATTTCCGCGGGCGGATCGCGTGCGTGTGTGTGGCGGAGGCGTAAAAGGGCTGCGGGAAGAGGCGGACCAGTCTTCGCGCCACCTGGGTCAACGCAGTTTAGGGCGAGGGTGGGGTGGGGGCTGGGGGGGGGTAGGAGGGATGAGAGGGTTCTCTGGCCGGGGAGAGAGGTATGGGGGGAGGGGTAGCGGCGGGGAGAGAGATATAGGGACAGTAAAAGAGGTGGGGATATAGGGAGAGAGGAGGATGGCCCCCATCCAGCCCCCTTCCCCTCCTCCCCACAGTCCCCATTACGCTTTCACCCCTACCTCGAATCCCCCTCGAAAAACCCACTCCACTTCTCTCGCGCAGTGGTGTACTGTGTTTGGGGGGGGGGGAGGGAAAGGGGGTCGGGGGCTCGGAAATGGGGGAAAATGTCGACGGACAGACAGAGAGGCACCGCTTTATACTCCGGCGGGCTTGAAACAGCAAGAGGATAACGTTCTACCGCGTCGACTGACTGAAATGCCGTTAGAAATGCATAAAATAGCCGATAAAACAGGCCAAGGGGCTTTTAAAAAATTAAAGGCCGCGGAATAAAATATGAAATGAACGGATTTTTTTCTCGGGATATTTTAAAAGAATCCTGAGATCATCGTCTTTGGGGCCCGGGTCTATTCGCAGTGTTAAGCCATTTGGGTAAATCGATGGAGTACCATCTTCACGCCGCACTGGTTGGAATGAAATTCCGCTCATTCAGTCGAAGATATGTGCAAGTGTCAAGTAAAGGTATTAGAAAGTAACAAAATATTCGGGAATGAACGTCAAGATATCATCGATACTATGAATCAATAGGGCATGAAATTATTCTCGCGAAATACGTAAATCGGTAGGCTGGACGCTTCTTTTGGGACAAGGGGATGGATGTTAGTTTCATCTTTATAAAAAAACATTAAAGAAATAAATTTATCGAATTAATTTAATATATTGTTACGGTGATCAAGTTCGCCGCATGAAATGCATACTGAAATACTTCTTTGCCAATAAAAAATAGCGTCCTTAATACCAGATTGATTTCAATCGTAGTTGTTCTCATAGGTTCATAACGTACCCTTAGCGGTTTCAGCAAACAAATTTTATTACTAGGTTTAATGCGTTGCACATTTGCTTGAAACTGTGACCCTTCCGTAATGTATCAATGTAAAGTGACCACATTTCATCTTTCCAAAATGTAACAGCTTATTATTCGCTTTATAATGAAAATCCAATTAAAAATATTCACCATCTTCTTTTTAAGTGATGTGCCTATTAGGCTTTGAATTGAAAAACGCGTATCGACGCATCTCTAGATCAAGAGCCAATCGTGCATCCCGTTCACAAGTGTGGTCAAGGCGGGTCAGAGGAATTTAGTAATTTTTTAATTCAGTAGTGTCGAGTGTGTTCATTTATTGTTGCCCGGAAAGTGGTATTTATTTCATAAGTTCCTTCATTAAAATCAAACATGATCGCTTGCAACAGACTCGAGATTTTCGTCTGCTTCTTCGCTCCGCACGTGCAAGCATTATGACGATCATCCCCGTCCTTCGGTTGCTGAGCTTCGTTCACCCTTCCCTAGGCCGCGGGAACCAAAATGTTTTCGGGCTGCTCCTCCTTGCCCGCTTTACCACCCCTCCATCCGACTCTGCGGCCACTCCCTCCTCCCCCTTCCCTGCTACCCACGGCCCTGCCCCACCCCCCAATCCCTTGCCCCCCTCCGCCCACGCCCGCCTCAGACTAGTCCTTTTCCGATTTCCCCTTCCCTTCAACACCTTCCGTAACACGTATCCTTCCCGGAGGCCCATCCCATCTCCCCCTCATCCCATCCTCCAGAGTCCTCCCCGCTCCCCGTACCCTTATTCTTTTCCAAGCCCCCTCCCATCAACCCTTCTTCCATCCCTCCCCCATTCAACTCACTCCTACTCCTCCCCTTCCCCCCTCACTTCGCATTCCAGCCAGCCCCATATACACTCGCCGTTCGTTCGTCTTTTATTTCGACCGCTTGCGTGTGCCTCAGATGCGTCTGCCGGACGACGATAATGCAATCCTTGGCGGATGTGCTTTTCGGGCGAAAGGTCTCGTTTGTTGCGGGGGAGGGGGCGGAGGGGTGTGTGAGGGGAGTGGCTTGGGGGATGAGGAGTAGGGGAAGTATAGCAGCTCGCTTTTCGGTCGATCCCCTTCCCCTCCCCGCGCATCGCCACCGCGACCCCTTCCCATCACCACAGCTATTCCTCCTCTCTCCGCTCTCAGCATCTTTACTTTTCCACTCCCTCTCTTTATTCACCGCATTGATTTGCTTGATTGATTTGGCACTTTCACAATATCTAACTCTCCGTTCTGGGTAGTATCTTTCTTTTTTACTGTTCAAGCGCGTAGTTTGAAATAATTCTTTCCTGTAGTAGTAACCTACGTTTTCCGCTTATTTTTTCTTTTATTCTATTTATTCCCAATAAGATATTCGTAAATATACTTACGTAACAAATGATTCTTTATCCTTGCCCATCAAACAATATATTACTCTAGTTATAGCTACAAATTCCATGGGTCCTAGCTTTTAATCCTAGTTTTTAACCTAGGGTCTTTGAAATATAAATTTATAAATCCTTTACTTTTAATTCTTCCTTCGAATCTTCCATCAATCTGAAGTATTTTTTAAAATATTTTTATTACACTGTTATAAGCCATTGTGAATTATTAAATTCCTTATCTAAAATATGAAAATTATTCCAAAATTCTACCTAGAGGTAATTTCTTTAATGTCTTGATATTTTTCACATCTTGCGGAGGTCATTTAATGAAATAACCTCTCTTAAAGGGTTAATGCGTCTTGCGTAGCGTTGCTTTGTCCATAGAAAAGCTTTTCCAATGAAATTAATTTGTTTCATGACGATCGTGATATTCTATAAATTTACATTGCCTTCATTCATGTTTCTTTCAAATTCTATTTGCGAATATTAGATATTCCTATGAAACATATTGTTGTTATTAATGAATAGTCTTTTATTTGCTTTTCTTTATCGAGTAGCACATTATCAGCGTTACATTAGGTTTCGTAATCAGTTTTATTTAATTTTCTCATATTTGTCTACAGTCAACGCTCTTTATCTTCTTTCAGTCCCACGTTATTCCTTTCCCATGAAATTTTCACCTAACTTTACTTTTTTTATCGTCTTTCTCTTATGCTATTCTTCCAATAATAGGGCATCTTAAAAAAATAGTTTTTCTCAATAATGTTTGAATATAATTGGTTATAGGGAATTCAATTTTAATAATATTGATCTTCCACCGACCGAATTTTATCTTACTTTGTTTTAATTATTACTTGCCTAAATTTTTCACGGTTGATTCGTATTTCTCATAGGTGTTTTCTTTTCTCACCTCTATTAAGCCTGAACTCGCTGGGATGGAATGTACGTACTAATTTCTGTTAACATTTGAAATCCTCCTCTAATTCCTAAGACTTTTGATTTCATCTTTATTGCATACCGTCTCAATTATTTTCATTTTTTGGAGTAATTGAAAGGGTTAAAATCCAGGAGTGGGTCTCATCTTTGCCATCACAATATCATATCTATTGTGATGGCAAATAAATATCATGGGGTTTACGTTACAAAATCAGAGGCATTCGGAAAAGTTCTCAGCAATACGTTGCTTAAAATCAAAGAACAGCAACGTAAAAAGTCTATTTCTGAAATGGAAATTTCATTTTTGTCCCTTAATTAGCCTAGTCAATGGCCACCGTGGAAATGAAAAAAAAATAATTCAGAGTGGATTCAGTGTTAAAAGAGTGTCCATGAACCGAAGTTTTTCAGGTTGGGGAAGTGTGGTAGGAATAAGATAAAGGCTAACCTAATTTCGAAAGGATATTTTTTGTGCTCTTTTGGGGAACTGATAGTCGCGGCAGTCCTCTCTGAGGAAAAGAAATAACTCATTTTGGCACTCAAAGGGGGTAATTCCGGTGCTGCAAATTAAAGCAGATTCCTTTGTCTCGAACGAAACCTAAAGCTTCAGTATTTACAAAATACGGAACCTAAACACTCTCTTTAGATATTTTTCCGAGTGTGATTATAAATTTGATTCTGATGATCCCAGTTCTACATCCAACGTAGTGAATAGGTCACATATACGTAATGAAAATTTGGATCTTATATAGGTGTTGGCAGATAGCGATTTGCACGATGTAATTTTTCACATGTGGACGCATTTAATATATAATAAATGCATTGATAATTATTTTTTGGCTACATCATTGCCTGTCAGTTATATCACCATGTGATATCCACACATAAAATATACTGCCACGAGACAGTTTTTTTAGTACCATACAGGTATGTCAAAGGGATTTTTGGAAAGGCTGAATACAAGTAGTTGTAGTTTTAGGGGAGGTGACCGACAGCTGAGATCATTTGCGCCATTAGGGATGGAAAGGATGAAGACGAACGAAACCCGGCAGTGGCAATTTCCTACGAAAGGCGCCTAGGAGTCCGCAGCATAACGTCCCATCCGACGGACGGCGTGCTCACTCAAAGTGATCTCCACAAAGCATCTCAAGTAGGGATCGGGATACCACTGAAAAATATCTGCCACCTCCGGGATTTGAACCCGGGCCTGGGTGGGGATGAAAACAAGAAATAAAAACTCAATTAAGTAGTAATGGGATCACGGGCAAAGTGGTTATGTTTCAAGAGACCCAAGACTGCGGCTATATGGCCATTTATTCATTTTTGGCAATATGTTAGAATGTAGTGGCGAATAATAGAATAAAGAGAGTTTCAAGAAAATCCAAACACTTTTGCTCATCAGCTCTTCAAGGTCAGGAGTTTCATCAGCTCAACGGCTTCTCCTGCGGACTGTGTATTTCACTTACAAGGTCTCTCCCAAAAGTAGTAGGACTGAGTCGATTAAAAATCTTTCCCGGCTTTGGGCAGTTTCACGCAACATTTGATGACGTAGTGCTGTTCAAATAACCGGTTTATGACGGAGCGCTACGAGTCACGTTATAGAAGTTTCGCAAGCGAACGGTCCACAATCCTCAAAACTGGTCAGAAACTGAAAAAAGATTCCCCTCCCTAGAACCCAGCCAGAGAAACCGCCTATCCGTCCTGTCCGTCTGTCGAGGAAAATATGTTCTACTACCTTTAGGATAGACCTTGCACATAGCTTTCCACTGGTATTCGGGATAAATTAAATACGTATTAGTGAAATGCCGGTCACTATTGGGATTCAAACCGATTCATCCCCCCTGAAAAGTTTTACACTCTAGGCAACCTTTCATTCCGATATTTTAAAAATAACTTAAAATAAGGTAATGTTTGCACAAGTTCTTGAGATCTACCACATATGAGCAAGATTCGGTTTTTATCTTTTCTATTTTGGTCATAAAATCCATGGGGATAACGTTTCTCTGTATTTATTTGATAGCCTTTCTCTTATTGTATTCTCTATTTAGAGCGCACTAGTTTGTGAATTGCATGATTCCTTTGACGTGGGAGCTAAATATAGTTTACGTGGTTTTCATCGTTATGGTACAAAGATTTTGATTTACTTTGGGATATGGTTAAGGCATTTATTCGCGAAATGATGTTGAGGGCTGTGATAGAGGGGTGCGTGATAGGCAAATGAGAAAGGTAGGAGATGGAATGAATGGATGAAGGAAGGAAGTTTGCAGAATGAAGAAGTGTTGAAGGGAGTATCGGATATATGGTTTTGTTTCGCTGGGGGATGATAAGAAAGTAATAGTTATTATTATTCGTATATTCAATGGCTATCATCGTAGGCTGATATCCTAATATGTGGATTCCAACATCTATTTACTTGTAGACTCGTTTAGTGAATTAATGTAGTAACTTGCCCACTTTCTTTTGTAAGGAATTCCAATACTCGTTCGTTATTTAAAAAAGTGATATCATATGCCCCGAAAAGCAATAGACTCGTTTAGTGAATTAATGCAGTAACTGCTCACTTTCTTTTGTAAGGAATTCCAATACTCGTTCGTTATTTAAAAAAGTGTTATCGTATGCCTCGAAAAGCAATTTGAAGGTTGGAGAGGCACTCATTTATCCTTAAATATACTTATTTAAATATAAAATATGCTGTATTTTTCATATTTTGTCTCCAAAATATAATCATATTCTCGACCTGTTTAAGCCTTCATAAGCAAGGGATTGAGCAAACATTCCAAGTAGAACCTTACTTCTTTTCCTGCATATTCATTTATTTATTTTGATTTTTGGTTGGGGTATAAGTATTATGCACAATTAAGTTTAAGAAAATACTTCCCATCTTTAGATATCATAGATATCGTACATTTTCTATTGAGATTTGCGCTGAATCCTTTCAGATTTCCTGGAGCCTAGCATGATAAACATTTAACTGCCGCAGAACGGTCTTAGACCTCCTCTATGATGCTAAAAAAAACTCACAAGTTTAGCGCTTCATGCGCTCCGGCTAAAGTGCATGTTGGCAAGATCGAGAGTGCCAATATGATACCCCAACCACGGTGACAGGCCATTGCTGTTAAATAAATTGAAAAACAAAAAATGAAATTCCAAAAAAATGCATGCATTATGCTCTCCGTGGGGAGGGGATGCTCTGCACATCTATCGCCGGCATAGCTTGTATGGGCTTGTATGTCAACGAAGCATCAAGGCTGCAGGCTGTTTTGACGCGGCAAGGCGGTTGATGACCACAGCACCTGCTTCTATACCCCCACATCCCACACCTCTTTCCCCTTACCCCTTCAAAATCCTCCCGATTCCGTGTGGATGGCACCCTCATCCCACGAATTCGTGAGCTTGCGAAGTTCTTTTTTTGCTCAGTGCCCAGTGTTTCTCCCATATCTATGCCATATAAGAACAGGGGAACTTGTTCCCTCGAAGTCGAACTTTGTCATACAGTAGATTCTTATTGTATTCTCTCTTTTTCACAGTTCTGATTTTCATTGAATGCCCTACATAGGCTATTGAAATAAAATTATTGAATTTATAATTTCACACACTTTATCTAAAAATACGACCCAGGTTTTGACGTTGAACGTCATCATCAGGACCTGAAAACGGAAAATCATCGTTATCTTAAGGAAGAAGTGCGCCAACTTGATTATGTATTTTTCTTAGCAAATAATACGCCATAGCCTCTTGTAAAAGAGTTTTAGAAATACATGAGTCGGTATGAGAAATTCCAAAACAAAATATTGAGTGATGCCAATTCGATTAGAACTATTGATTAATTGGTACTAATGATCGGCAGGGAAGTATATTTATCAAAAGGCTAGCCCATCCTGTACTTCTCAATTTTGTGAATAATTAAACGTCTATGAATTCAGTAATATTCTGGTAAAATTAAATTATTATGAAAAATCTCGTAACTAAATTTGTTAAAATTTCATTCAGAGGAATGAGATGTGATTAAAAACTCAAATTGATTTGCGAAGAGTAAGAGTCAGGATCTTTTCTTTGCTACGAAATATGATCGTATTACGTTGTATCAAAATCAGGCTATCATAACATTTCAAGCGGGATCATATGTAGACTGATTCTTAGACGATTTCTTTAATCGTGAGATATTCTTTTATGCTTCGGTAAGGTCATCCAGCCCTATCTGATTTTCCAAACTGAACCCAGGCTTAGTGAGGTCGTACGAATTAGTGCTTCTACTACCCTGTGAAAGCTGTGAAATCACTTTTCCTTGTCTTTGTCAAGCGTGGTTTCGTGTTAGTCCGCTGTTATTTCACCGTCCGTTAATGCCGGTATCAGTGTACCTTCTTCTCGCTTGCGTCCGCTGTAATGTTGATTAAACACTCCTGCCACCATTCCACCAAAGCAACTTGGAGATGCCAATCTATGCCGTACCAGTTAAGGATATATTCCTTAATGTTATTTTCCTATTAATTTTAAGCGGAGTCGGAAAATCCACCGGATTCCGTTCCATGGCGGTAGGAGTGTGAGGGGCCACGATTCCAGGGCAATGATTTGGAGTCTTTGCGGAGGCCCCTACTGGGGAAGAGTTGGGGAAGATAGCGCTCGTTGTGGGAGTAAGAGAGGTTTTTGGGGAGGTCATTAAGAAGGTGGTGGGAGGAGTCATTGTCGCGAAGTGATGGCCGAACTGTAGTGGGAGAGATAAGGAAAGGGTCACCGCAGTACGTTTCAGAGTACGTGTGTGTCTGTGATGAGTTTCGCGCGAGTAGGTGCTCCATCGTAACGATTCTGGTGGATTGTCGGATTTTCTGCGAAAGGGGATTGAAGATGGGGCATGTCTGTTGCCTGAGTGCTGGACTCACTTTCACACACCTCCGGGATGGGAAAAAAAACAAGATGCCGGCTCACACTTGCCAGGAACGACCGGCTGTTTCCGCTAAAACGATGCAATACAACGTAATGTAATTTATATGTGACTTACAAGCAATTACTCTTTATGAATCAAAGATTTCGAGGTAATATTTTCTGGATTTATTTCCTTACCTTCGGCTTAATAAACCTAGAATTCAATCTAGCTTATCATTTGAATTTTACTTTGTTATAGGAAAAGTTGCTTAGAATCTTAATTTAGGGATAATTAACGTTTGGATTTCAGTAATTAGACAAACTAATTATTTGAAATAACTAATGCGTATTATGGACATTTTTCAAAATGCGTTTTCTTTCGTTGGAGATGGTTAATATTTTTCGAAGTATTATTCAATCGTATTTGCTTTTTTTAATAACCCAGTAGATGAAATATTGATACCTCTGAATCAACATACCCAGTTATTTACCCCGCCTAATATTTTTGTGACATTTTTACTAGTGTTATGAGTGCAATTTAACAAACGCAGCTGAAAAGTGGACGCCACATTTCAGCTCACCTAGTTTTTTCATTTTTTAATTACTGAATGCACTAAAATATATGGACCTAATACTTTCCATGTTCTTTTTGCATACGCTGATTTAACTTAGGGAATTGGTACTCCTTTGAGCGAGGTATATAGGAAAAACGTTATTGACAAATTTCTAGAATTCTCTTATTCCCAATGGTCCTTCTCTAGAAACAATGGAAACTACGCCAACTACTTACTTGATATCATTTCATATAAATAATACCATGCTGAACGTGTTTTTGGCAAATTTAAAAATTAAAATAATCATAATATTAATTAAAGTTATATTCGTATTTAATTTCATAGCAACTAAATGTTAGATGCAGGTTTTTTTAAATTGGTGATGATTATTTACCATGCAGCCAATTTAATTGCATCACCGTTTAATTGGTAATTATTAAGTATAGTATAGTATCGTTAGTATTTATTTGTGTGGTTTGGTAGTACACTAAAAACGAGATAGTAAAAATTTTTCTTTGTTCGGCGCTGAGCAATGTGTTCACACTATTGTATTAGTGTTTCATTGAAAAAATTCATCGTCTGCTAGGCTTGGATAGAGAATGGGAATGAAAACAGAGAGGTCGATCAGAAAGGCCAAAATCCTATCGCTCTTGCGAGTGATAGGATTTTGGCCTTTCAATGCGGCAGGACGAATAAAAATTAGAAAAAAAAACAGGCTCAGGATGAATTCAGGGGCAATGGACGAATGGATGAGCTGCAAATGGCTGTCTTCCCGAGAGTGGAAGGCAAAGTTGGGTCTCGAGCACCGCCTGAGCCTACAGGAGAGTAGGACTGGAGGCGTCCGCTCGGCCTGAGGCACCTGCGCCCCCGGCTGGCGGGCGGATATCCTAACACGTCCTCCCTGTTCAGTTCTTCGGACGCTATCAGACGCTTTCACCTGCCATCCAGTACACATTGTACCCTATATAGAGAAAAATGTTCTTTCATCCCTTGGGACCAACTGTACGGAGCATTTCATTCTCTCTCCTTTCACTCCTTTGTCAAAATGAATAGCTCATTGTTTTCGAAAACTACGTAATGCTAAAATTTAATTCATTCCCTCCGGTATCCCTGCCGACCATCATTTCGATCCATTGCATCGAGTAGCCCGTCTGTGGCGTCATCGAAAGTAAAAGGGCGAGTAAACTGGTGTTACGGGCTCAGACTTCTGTATTTGAGTGCCAAAATATACTTTTAAATGCATTTTCTCCTCAAGTGTGTAGTGGATTTAAAAGGTAAACTTTTTCCCTACATTGCTGATCGCCTATTTCTCTGATTTATTTGAAATTTACGTAGGAATCCTCATCTAAATTGTCAAAAATTGATCTCCCAAGCATGTAAAAACTGAGGCAAGAAATAATAGAATTTTCTGAAAAAAGTGGGGAATACCATTTTTTGCCTTTTAAAAAAGTTTATTTGTCTTTTTTTCGGTCAAAATCACTGGATGATTTTTTTGCTAGGATTCGAGCATATATTTGACTCGGGAGTGATTTTTAAAAATTTTTATATATTCATCGTCATAATTGCAAATAACTAAAATGGTGGTCAAAAAAGTATCGAAGGAATGATTAAGAGAAGAAAGAATCCTAAAATTCAGTGGTTAGAACACATAATCGATTCCGTGGTAGCTAGTGTCAAAAAGATCAACAGGTGAAGATTGCGGGTGAGTAGTTTCCACTTAAACAACTGGTTTATAATATAAATATTAGATGATTAATACGATTTTCCCAAATTTGTCCCTTATTTCTTGCTCGACCATGCTAATAAGTACATCCACATATTGTGTCATAGAGAAATTTGATAAAGAAATATTCCGACAATATAGTTCATATTTTGCCGATGTAGCTAGTTGAAACAGCGTATAAATTCAATTTTTACTGCCACTTACACCGACCTATATTTTCCCAATTTCATTCCTAGTCGATTCCATCCAATTCGTGGCCATATAATAGATATGGAAATAATAGATATGTATCCCTGATGTAGACATGGTGTTACTGTTGATTACAAGATAAATATTTATTCAGGAATACATTTATTATCAGTGGGTTAAATGTAAGAATTACAGTGAACATTTTATTTTTCACCGACAATTAACCACTCCCCATAATTATTCTTTTATATTCATCAATCTTCAAAAAGAGGTGAGGGCAATGAATGGATGAGGCTGTCATTTTTGTGTATCTGGAAGCTTGTTCTCATTGCGTTGAATGACCGTACCCATTTAGTAGCTCGTCGCTAATATCCAGTAAAATTTATTTTCTTGCTGAAATAACTTTTTAAGGTGAATGTTTTCTTTTCCGCTTGAACTCTCGTCACCCTCATCACATGCACATCCGAAAAGGAATCAATTTTTAAGTGCTTCCATGCTCATGGGCTGCAAAAACGTTTATTTCGCCAACCAAACAGAATATTTTAAGAGGGTTAGTTGTATATCCAAGGCGTTTTGATGATCGCCTGGGTGATAATGAATTCACCCGTCCCCTCAGGAAACGATGGCCATTGTTGACATTTCAATCCTCTCTCGGGCGCGAGGAGCTGCTCGAAGCTTTTTAGCGAAACCAACCGGGTAAAGGAGCACGGCTATGGAAAAAAATGAAGATAACGTTTGGTCGCAAAGCGGCCGCAAATTATGAGAAGCGTCGGAGAAGCGAGGAATATTTTTACGGCCCCAAGTAGGTTGTCGTCGTTCTTGGAAGCGGAGGAGGAGCCAGCCCAGAAAGACGTCCACTCACCACGATCGACGCCTGATGGATGCTCTTTCGGTTTTCATCCGTCATTGCGGCCGTGTTTGCAGCTCAGAAAGGTATTTCGCGTTTATGCGTCACTTAAAAATGTTTATGCAAGGGAGACCGAGAAGAGATGCCACCGGTATAACTTTTATATCAGATTCGCACGTACTTACTCCTATAGTAATAGGTAATATTCGCACATGTACCTCGCTCGCTTCGTCTTTCGCTATCATTTTCTTAGTCCAGTTTTAAATTTTCTGGCCGGGAATAATGCGAAATTATTCATTCAAGCGAGATATGTGCTTGTATGGAAAGGATATGGTTGCGTAGTTACATGATCATTATGCTCGAATTAAGATTTAACCATGTTTCGAGAAATATTGTCTGCTGTTCAAGAACTTAAATTGATGATTTCTTCGTTTGGTGTTTATCACGCGCAATCCTAACCAGTGTGTACATAAATGTGCGAGTCGAAATAGTGTCGACATATGGTTAAAAATTTTTATGTATTAATGCGCGTATCTTTAGTTCGCAGCTGGAAGCTCAGTGATGTAACGTTACAAATCTTCTTCCAGCATTTTAAATAATCATGCGATTATTTAAAAGAATGATGAAAAGAATTTCCTTCATTTTTGGCTTTCTTCGAACGTATATGGTCTGGAAATGCCGTACACCACCGCATACACACACACATACCACCACTTATAAAAGACGGGTATTTTGAATTTATTCTCGATAAAACTAAATGTAAGACAATGGGAACTCAGACAGTCAGATTGATGGTCCCTTTTGATTTCCGCGGAAATACTTTTTGAAAAGAAGAAAAATTACCAGCGTGAAGATGAAATCAGAAGTTGAACGTTGGAAACTAATTGTTTTTATATAGGAATGTCACCTGTTTCATACACCGACTGTGATTTAGTTTCTTTATCGCATGAATGGAATTCCAGCCGGCCCCTTGGATTAATTCATTTAACTTGTCTTCATTTCATTTCTGAAGCCCATAGAAATTTTCTTGTATCCAATCACTATGAGCATTTTTTCTAATTATTGCCATGGGAAAATTAGATAAGATACCATTATGTCTTTCTACCACCACCGCACATGTACGTGTGGGGAAAACTCCGTTTTTTTCATTTGATTATTAAGAGATTTATTAAGTATGACTGCTGTCAGCTGAAGGCCCAACTTGTCTCGGATAAAATATTCAACGGCATACAAGGCTTCCTGGGCAAATAAGTGGTCTTCGCGTGTGGTATCTCCTTCGTTGTGTCTGTGAAGTGTCGCTGAACTTTCACTCGAGGCCCAAGAGGGAAGAGAGGCGTTTAGAGCAAACAGACACTCCAAGCTTCCGAGGAGCCGGAGTAACAACACATCTACAGCGGGGAACATCCTTTTTAACGGATTAAGAATTCAGGCTTTTTAAAAAGCTCGCGCTCTTCGCGAGCAGACCCTTCGGCCCTTGTGGCAGGTGGTCCTCCAAGTCCCGTCCTCGCGGAGGGTGCTTCGTCGTGGAATTTCCGAGAGGCGGCTTACGGCCCAGAGAGAGCGAGTGAATGTTTACACGTTTAACTGTCCGCGCTGGAAGAGGAAGGAGGGTGGGTGGAGGAACATACGGGGTATGAAAAGGAATAAGGGGCAGCGAGTCTTTGGTGCTGTGTGGATCGCGTTATGTTGAAGAGATGGGGATTTTTCAGATTCAATCCAAGAATATATAGGGAAAATAATTACACTGCAAAGGTGTATACATTTCCAATTAACCTCAACGATACTTTCATTAAGTTGCGGCTCATACAAGTTTATTTAAATATGACCACATCCTCTATCCAAATCTGGGCGTGGTAGCGTAGCGTAGTTCAGAGAGCTCGTCTACTGACCCATTGTTTCGGATCCAAGTTCGGGTGATGTCTCTGGATACCCAGATAAACAATGTGTGATTTTTCATTTTTAATATCTCAGACGAAAACTGCAAGCGGCCTAGAGAAATGCACTGGATCCATCCCCTGATGTAATGTTATGCGTCCTGGATCATAGTAAAACTCAGGTCAACCCTCATTTATCGAACCTGATTTGGATTGGTTGCTAATGTTTGTTTTTACTAGTTTATATCATATTGTCTAAACGATCGGGAAAAATTGTGAGAAATGTCTTAGTTTTTTGGTTTTGCGATGAGTCTTACATTTTCGGCTATCATCTCATTCGTTGAGAGCATCTGGTTAAAAGTTAAATGATATTAAGCGCCTTGATATTCCATGATACCTTTATCGTGCATTGAAGTAGAAAGTACATTCATGATCTGTAGAAACGTATTGTGTGATTACAGATTCGTTAACTTCGAAATGATATAGACTGGTTGAGCTTATTATAGATGATTCAAATTACTTTACCCGAGAATGTTGTGGAACTTATCAAACCACTGAGAACTAAAATCATCTCGACGTCTAATCTGACTATTCTTGAATAGCTATGACTGTTTCTTGGTCGTATTCTATTGTAAATGTTTTCCTTTCATTAAGCTACTTGATTCTAGATTCAAAAAACGAGGAATCAATGGCTGTTAATTTTATTGGTATCGTCTTTTTGACATACCGTTATATAAAAAATACAATCCGATAGCCATGATTTTTATAGTACGCACAATTTCATAGGTTATTTCAAAAATGCTTGCAACTGGGAATATATGTCCATTTATAGCACATCATATTTTATTCATTCATTGAAAATGTAAAAGTTTTTTCAAAAACAAAAACATTTCTAGCAAAATGACAGTTTTGTGCCCCGCCAAATTATTCAATTTACCCATTAATAATCGATTGAAAAGATAAGTATTTTAAAAGAATTGACTGGACCAGTCATTATCCGAGTTTTTTCAAGATTTCTGTTGACAATGATATAAAATCAAACTTCTACATATCTCTCAGGCTGATGGAGTTTCACATCATCAGTTCTATTAACGCTCTTAATGAAATCGGCCAGACGAAAGCAGAAGCTTCAGAAGTGATTAAGTTTATAAAATGAAATTAATGACTCTGTATTATGATTTTCTGGCGATCGACGTTGACTTAAAAACAACAGTATTGTATCTGCTAGCCGTTATAATTGAAGGTTGACAAGCGAAAGATTTTTTTATCATTTACGTGGGATGAATGAGATAGAATGCGATGAATAGGTACAAACTTGATTTATATTGGACAACACAGTTATCAAGATTAAAAAGCGCTAACAGAATTTATGCCTTGTATACTGTGTTGAGATATTTTTAGCAGATTTCACAGAAAATTAAACAAAATTTATGGTATGAATGGAAAACGGAAATAATTATCATAAAAATAAAAAAAATAAGGCTGCTTGAAGATCTCGACTCAAGAAATAATATTTTAGATCAATATGTGTGAATTGATTGTAAACTGGAGAATTTTTCAATTAAAAATATTCTACAGATAAGTTTTATTACATGTAGATTGTAGAATACTGATGATGAGCCTCCGCAAGAATTGATACAGTACGCTACACCATTTTCATCTTTTCGTTAATTTTTGTATTATTTTTAGTGTGGGCACTATAAATTTTTAATCTATAATGCTTCTTGGAAGTTTTTATTAATTCTCGTATTCGCTTGTATTTTACGTATCCTTTGATCATATTGACAGCTTCGGTTCCCAATTGAAAAAAGGTCCTCTGGCCATTGTTAATTGAATCTGTGATTGGAAAAGAGCAATTAGATCCATGACCAAACGCATAAAATCACGAAGTGCAGTGATTTTATTCGGTTTTTGATTTGGGATCATGAGATGACCTCCATTAATGATTTGTTGCAATCGGGAAGTTTGACGTGCCAACGAAATGTAATTATTTCGTGTTAATCACAATTCAGTCATGTGCACATTTTACTTGGGTTTTGTAGACTTATTTTATACCGCAA
This sequence comes from Hetaerina americana, assembly GCF_022747635.1. Classification (NCBI taxonomy): domain Eukaryota; kingdom Metazoa; phylum Arthropoda; class Insecta; order Odonata; family Calopterygidae; genus Hetaerina; species Hetaerina americana. The sequence continues at coordinate 1,450,042 of NW_027286830.1, forward strand.
CAAGCGAATAGTTTTCAGTGGTCAGCGAACACCAGGAACTTTGAGATAAAAAACGGACATCGTCATAGCAGCGACAGTTGATGAACATGTTATATATGAAATATAATTCGGGAAATATTCTGTGCCTGAGATATTGTACTGCTTATTACTTAGCGCAGTAAATGTAGATCCATAAATCACGCTTACGGTTTGAAAATATTACTCTTCCGTATTAATACTAAATACTGATTTCAATTTCTGAAGAAATTTTTTCTGTTTCCTGATTTTGTTTGAAATTATCTTCTATATTTCTACATATCTCTCATACAAATTCTACCTAAAGTGTATATCCATCCATCTATCTATAAAAAACTAAGAATAGTAAAATTTTTCCCTTATCTAGGACAATTTTAATGGCGAAATTAGATTCATAGACAGGTGTAATTTCAATAAAACGTTCTCTTCGATAAGATTCAATATGATTAATATTATCATACCCATAAGTGCATACATTTCGATTTGTTGTTAGTAATAGTATATTATAGATTTTAAGTAAAAGGTTTGAATATATTTTATGCTTTGGTGATGGTATATTAATTGCTCAATTGTTACGGAAAATTGTTCCTTACACCATCACTTAAAGGAAATGTGTACCGGAAAAATAGAGTCACGTAACAAGTGGCAGTAAAAAATATGTCTCCCCAAACTGGTGCATATTTTTGCTAGTCTTCATCGTATTTCTTTTTCTCAAGGTGATGTCTCGATTTAAGTATCCCGCATAAAGCAACAGTAGCGAAACACGGGAGGAAGCATATTTTTAATTCCATTTACGCCGACAGAAATTTTAAACCCAACCTAGGTTTTCTCTCTCTATCTCTCTGCGTTACGCCCTGGAGAGCAAAAGGGAGAAGTAGAGGGAAACAGAGAGAGGGAGAGGCAATGTTTAACGTATCGTTCAAAAAGAAAAATAAACGAGGTGTTCTGGCATTTGCATTCCTCCCATGCGATTATTCATGCGCGAATTTCGAGTTTTGTTCTGTGCTTTTCCCTCCTCCCTCTTCCATCCCCACCCCTCCCGTGGGTGGTGGGGTGAATGGTGTAGCGGTGAAGGGGGAAGTGGTGGGGATTTTGGAGAGGGAGGGGAGGTCAGACGTGGGAGGAGTGGTGGGGGAAATCCTGGCAACCGCGAGAGCTGCGGCTCCTAAGGCAGCCACATTTCGAAATTCCCATCTCTTTTCTTTCTCCGTTGCACCCCTACCCGTTCCACGCGCCGTTATTCCCACCGCGCCTTCCCCTGCCACGCCCCCTCTTCGCCCTCCTTTCTCTTCCCTCCCCACCACACAGCCTTTCCCGTTCCCTTTCTCCATTCCTCCTTATCTCTCCTCTATTCCTTTTTTTTTCGTTTCGAAAAGGATCGGCATTCGGATCCATTTTCCTTCTTCACGGGAGGCTCCCTCCTCAACCGCTCTCTACACATCGTTCGTTCTCTCTCTCTTTCCCTCCTCCCCCGCTATGTTGTTTCGTTCCCGATTCAATCCTTCACCCTTTCCGCTGGGCACGTCCTCCATTGCGTCGACCAGTTATAAAAATTCACCATCGGCGTGGTTGGGCAAATGTTTGGACGCTTCGCGATCACATGCGTTAGTGGAGGGAGAAACATATAGCTGATGCAAAAGGGATGTAAAAAGTGGAAGGGTTGGAGAATAATAGGTTCGCGTAAAGTCTTCAAACAAGTTTGAAAACATTTTTACGATTTATTAGTCGGGTGTTTTTCGGAAAGAGCAGCAATATTTTTAGAAATATAGTATTGGTGGCATTAATATTAAAAATCATCTTCATGGACCATTCCAATTATTGATGATGAATTTGAGTGAACTTCGCATTGACCAGAACTCCTCTAATTTCTTTAATATTAAGGTCACAATACCCTTTCTTCCAGAGGTGTCCTCAATTTATCAGAGTGTCCTAGAATTCTACTCCTTCCTGTTCAAATCACCTTGGCGATAATGCTCAATTTTTTCCAACACTCACGCAGCTGATATCTCTCCTCTCTATTAGTACTGATTACATAAAAGTGTAATTCCCCTAGTTACCTCATATTTTATAAATGACGTGCTAATCTGGTATTTTGTGTTCAAAATTTTATGGGAGGAAATAATTGACTACAGTAACATACTCATGTGACATAGATGTCATGGGCACTTGACATCGTCTTTTGTAGTTGAAAATTCCTTAATATTCCAAGCTATTGCTTAACGTCTTGGAGAGAAACTTCTTGACCTTCTCTGGATTTATTTAAATTAGAAAATGACGTGAATATTTTGAAAAACTAGTATATTCAGACATTATTTTCCACGCTTGAGAGCTAAAAAGGCAAAAGGGGAAGGACGCAAAAGAGCGTTACATCTTTGTATTAAAAGTGGCCTTAGAGTAGTTTGTTGTATTCAAATTTTAAAAGAAACCTCATCCAGATGAGTGCATTTTTGAGTGTCCTTTGAAAAAAAGTACAATTAATTTTCTGTGATACGCATAATATTTTAGTGCTTAAATAATTCGTCTTCTTTGTTTTATCCTCTAACTGGGGATGGAAACTGTTGCATCTTATTTTCCGCTATTCCACTCTCAAGAACTTCGTGTGATTTTATCGAGTTTCTAGTTTTCCTCCGTATTTTTCCAGCACATACTTGCTTGTTTGTTGAGAACATTCTTTCACGTTGTTCATGCAATGAGAATTTAAAGGTGGTGGCTACTTTGCATATGTATTTAATAGCATTTAAATTCCGGTGTCACGTTTCTTCACAGTCTTAATCTGCCTACTTCGTCCTGTCGTCAACACTAAAATAACACCTCAAACTTTTGCATTGCCGGCGATAACAGGTTTCATTCGTCCGCACACGACTGCGGCACTTCCGGTTCCGACATTTCTGCCCGACTCCAACCTTCCACACAGATTCAACCCTCACTCCCCACCTCGTCACATCTTTCCCGCTGATAACAGCCCCCCTCCATTTCTTCCTCTTACCTCACGCCTCCCGCCTTCTTCCCTTTTTCTCCCGACCTTTCACCTCACCTCCTTCCCTCGCTCTCCTTCTTCCATTCCCTCCGCGTTCCTCTCTCCATCCTTCCATCCCCTCGTATGTCTCCTCATTCCCTTTCCTTCTCCTTTCCCCTTCCATTCCCTTCCTCCCCGGAACTGCCTCCCCAACTCTCCCTGGAATCGTGCCCCTGGAGTCCTTCCCGACTCCACGGGGTCGCGGATAATGATATTCACAAATGTTTCCGCGGTGAGAGAGTACAGCTGTGACTCGCTGGGGTGAGGCGGTCGGTGGGAGGTTTGGAAGGGACGGGGTTGAAGTGTAGGGTACCCTTGGGGAAGGGGGAGGAGGGTGCCGAGGCGTAGGATGGGGGAATAAGAGGTGAGGAAAGAGGCCGGGGGGGGTGGAGTGTGAGCGGTCTTTTTTTTTTGAAGTGTTCCCTCAAAAAAAAGAAGAAACTAAGGAAGGAATGGGGAGTTAAGGGTGGAGAGGTGGAGAAAAGGGTAGGTTTTTAGGGGAGGGAATGGGGGTGGAAGAAGGGGATAGGGTGGGGATAGCTAAGCAACCGTTAATAATTCAGGCGCACTTGACGATCGATGGGTTTGGCGATTCGTACCTAATGTATCGAATCGATCTAGTTATTCCTACCCCACCGCACCCCATCCCTCTCCCAAACCCCTTTACACCCACCCTGCCCTCCAGCCAATCCTTCGCTCTCCTTTTTTCCTATTTCCCCCCCCCCTCCCACCCTCACCCAACTGTCTCGTCTCGACGCGGTGTTTATGATTTTTTTTGGTTGATTGATTCCGGTTTGTCGCTTTCGTTTTTGGGGTTTTCCGAAGTCGCTGTGTTTTTTTAAGCTCACTTCGTCAGTCCCCGACATCCATGTTTAGATGTTTTGTTCGAGGTATTGCGTGCGTTTAACTAGATTCCGCAGCCCCTCTGTTTTAAGGTGCGTGCGTTTTTTCCTTACGGGCTCCTTGGTTTCTTCTTATTTAACGGCCCGGAATAATTTTGGTTCTGGGCGATGTCAAGTTTTCTCAGTGTGGCAAGTTTCCATAAATTGCATTTCCGGAATATCCCTAGCACTTTCGTTGGTTTATACTTCTGAATTTTGTCCTTGATATGAAACCTTTTTCTGAATCTCTCTTCGGAAATAAAACAGCACGTTATGATTTTTTTTCAGAATAAATACCATTTTGATTCATATTAGTCTTTCGTATTAGGTACGAAACAAAACAACAGATGGCTTCTTTGTAAAATATTGCATTGGATATTGCTCTTATGAGGCCGATTGTGTTTCAATTGCAGTCTTAGTCAGTGTTTTTGTAATACTTGAAACTTTTGTGATATTTATTTTCACTTCAACTGAATTGAAAGTCTCTTCTGTTTACTAAGTTTACCTTCACGTTATTAAATTATGATTTGTGTCAAACTTTAGCTCTTTACTGTTATAAGAGAGATTTTGTAAATTTTCGAAGATAAAATATCGTCTGAAAGGGCATCTGATTCTAAGAGGAAGAACAGCTGTAACTGGTTGATCCTTGTGTCACTGCCAGTATTTTCGACTAAAATGGAATATATAGTAATTTATCATGCGTTAGCTTATTGCATAAAAAATAAACAATGGAAATTTTTATACCTTAAGATGGTTCAATAAAATCAAATTCTGAAGGCAAAAGAGAAGTTAGGTGAATAGTCTAATTGCCCCAGCTCTAAGGGCACGAGCGCTGTAAAAGATTATCTCTGGGTACTGAAGAGACGTAAGTACTGAGCTAGATTTGCACTGATTGTGGCTTTGGGTGTTATCACTATCCAAATATTGGCGTAAAAAATAATAGAGCCCCACGTAATACTCAAAAGTTATGCTGTCCAGCATACGGAGGGTACTTAAGCTAAAAATAAACGGGTTAAAAAATAATGAGGTCCTAGTTGATGTTACTTCTCCAGGAAACTGACTTGAAAAGTGGAAGAAGGGGGAAACATCTATGCGAACGCCATACCGTGGAAACCGCCATTAGGCCGTGAGGCAAGGGTGTTTAAACTTCACCCTTTAATTATGCTATTTGGTAATCGTGAAATGTCGTATGAGTGACGCCATATGGCACAGCGGCCTTTCTATCAATATTGCTGCGGTACTTAACCTTGGTGTTGTCTGGAGAACGAGTAGTCTTATCAAAAAATGAGTGTCGTATTACTGTCTATTATTGTTTGAGTGAATGTTTTATGTGATTTGTATTCTTACTTGATCGCGAAGTATCTGTTTAACAGTTTCCTTGATACCAGCATAAAACTAGACTCCTCGAATAAATCGGGCTTTCCAATTTTTTTACCATGACTGGTTCATACAATCGCTATCTTCCACATTTTATTTTTCTGAAGATTAGATTTCACTGCATCAGAAGAAAGGTGGCGTTAAGTAGAGAATAACTATGGACCTTGACGAGAAGTCCAAGGCTGATGGAAATTTTAGGATAGCAAGAGGTCTGTTAATAATGCAGTTGCTGTAATGGCGAGGTGGTTTTTTATTTACTTCTGTAAATAATTCTTACTTATCTAAACATCTTACTAGTGGTGTAAATACAGAGCTTCAGTGGCAATGTTTGCTCCTTGATCGATATATAAGTTTGGAGGGAAACCTGGGAGCAACACCTGCCTAATACCAACAACATACACAAAAGGGATCATCATTTTCCTTTCCATCTAACACAGGGCGGATCGCAGTTTGAGTCGAACCCACACCTTCGGCCTTATTACTTTAGTATCGGTCATGCCATGCCGATTCCGATAGGTGGTACCTACTCGTAATTAGCAATTGAATACATTGCGACGGACTTTCATCTAGTACAGAACGTTGGCGATTTAAAGATTTTGTCAGAAAACTTTTTTTTTATTGCAAAGAGTGCTGCCTTTGTGGCTAATTATGCCCCACTAGTATTACCTTGTAATTTAATTTACTCTGAATCCTCCCTCAAGTGTTAAGTGTAATGTGCAATCTATCTATCAGTAATATAGGTTTCTGGGTGTTAATAATTCGTGCTTATAAGGTCTCCAATTTTCGGATTGTGTATCCGAACCAAAACAGAACATGATATTTTTGTACAATAGTTAGGTCATCATATTTTCTTTATCACTTTGCCTTATGGCAACGGGACTTAATTTTGATTTTCAATGCACTCTAGTTGCGATCATGTGTTTTTTCACCTATTAAATAAATCAATGGTTACTTACATGTTAAATTCAGTATATTATATACCTTAATAAATCATACAATCATTTTTATCCCCTCCGCATGATCGAAAGAATCTCATGTTTCCTCACCGTTGAATTGGGGAATTATTTGATGATAACCGGTTACATAAAATGGAAGACTGTCCTGCTGGATGTGATAGGCTCTCATTATTATAGTAAATTGGAAGAAGCAGTCGAGAAATAATTTCTGTGGACAAAGCGGTCCCAACTAACCTACTTGATCTCCTTTGGTAAGATGCGAGGGAATAGTGTGGAATAGTTGGGCGTAGCAAAGGAAAATGGTGATGTTAAACTTGTTTGTATTGTTCATTTACCTCTGTTGCTCTGCGCGTCTTTAATTGGCGCGGTGAAAACAGAAATGCTTCTGGCATGGTTACAGTATTTTCATCAAAATCTCTAGAGTCTCGGTATGAATTTGAAACAGCATTAGGAAATGGCGACATGGGATACATATGACACGAAATACTTCTTTCAGTATTGACTTTCTAAAATTCATGAAGGACCAAGAATCGTATTTTTAAATAACGACGATTTCCCCTTCTTGTTAAAAAAGTACAATTTTCCATGTTTTTAAATTGCTTTTATGCTGCATGAATCCTTGATATCTTTGAAAAAAATTAAAATACTTGCCTTATTGAGGTATGCGTACTCGTATTTTAATGTACAAGACCACTAAGTATATGCAGATAATTTGGAAAATTTAATGCTACGAAAAAATGGCTGCTGTAAAATTAAAATTGCAGGTTGAACTTGCTTTGGATGGAAAGAACAACGGGTAGGTATACCTACCTACCCAATAACTTCCGTCGCCAATCTTGAAGACGGAACTGGAGGGTGCGATACCGGCCTGCGTGGTAGGCTCCAACCTCCAAGATTATCGCGGTGTTAATTGTCCGTTACAAATGGCCGACTTTAACTGTTGTTTATGGATTTCTCGTTAGAATAGCTTCGCCTCCCTTCCGTGCACCACACACCCTCCTTCCACCCAAAACATCGTCTCCTCCCCGTCCAAGTCGTCTAAGCGAGAGAGTACCACCCCACCCCCCTCTCCGCTCAACCCTCTCCCCTTGTCCGAACCCTCGAGCCCTCCGCCCCCGATCGTCTCCCCTCCCTGACCACCCAAAACCCTAGCTTCCCCTCCACACCCTCACCATGGCACTCCCTCCCACTCCACGCCCCGTCCGCCATCTGCACCCGGGTCGTGGTGTGGGCGCTGGGTCACCGCTGCTCCTGCTGCTGCATTCATCCCTCGCCATATTAGTCTTCCCTCCCTCCTTCCTCGTCCCCACATCCCTCTCCTCCCGTCCCCTACCCCTCCCATATCCGCACACATAAGGGAGGGAGAATGTGTCTGCTTGGTGGGGTGCCGTGGTCGAAACAGGATATGGAAGTTGGGTATGAAAAACCGTTTAATCTTCCTTCCCACTCCACACGGCGCCTCAAGAATGTGCGCCCGATGGCCGGTTCTCCACCGCTATCCCCTTTGCTCTCTCTCTTTCTTTCTCTCTCTTCTGCTTTCCCCTCTCCCCCCCTTCTCACTTTTGTCGCCCTTTTTTCTTCGATCCCGTCCTTTCTTCTCGACTTCAAACGACCACACATTTCCTAGTTTCGCTCTCGTTCTTTGCGCCTTTCCTCGACTTTCTCCGTTCTCTCAATTCCCAGGAGTTGGATCATTCTTTAGCTAAATGCTGTCCCCTGGCTCATTCTTATGTTTTAATCTGTTATTTAATCCTAACAAATTACCCCCATCAAATGGCATAGTTTTTATGTTGGTATACTCCATTTGTTCAACGTTTTAGACTAGTGCTGAGCAAACGATCAAATGTTGCTCAGGTTGACCGTGATCTCCTGATAAGGGGGATCCAAAACCACATAAAAGTAATGAAAATGACTCCTGTTGTACCTAAGTCGATTTTTATTGATACCTCAAACCTAGTTTCTTAGGGTAAACGAAGACTATAAACTAAATTTTAAGTATACTGTACGATATTATTTTCTAATACGTTTTTTCTCGAATTTCTTCATTCCGCTAATTTTCATTGTTTTTGTCATCTACAGCTTATTCCCCAGTAAATTTATTTTATCTATACTCAGCATAATCATGACTCTTGTGAGGTGGATACTACTATGTCTGGACGTGAACCGTTCTTATTGATAAATTAGCAGCTGAAAAACGAAGCCTGTCATTTCCAGTACTCGTTTTTTTATTTGGCTTAGACGTTTTTTTCACATTTGAAATTATAATAGATTAAGTGTGAAGAATGGAGAAGATGAGATGGACCGAAAGAAAAACAAATGAGGAAGTACTTGGTATGGTGGGCGAGGAGAGGGGATAGTTGGGAGAAATCCTATGGAGGCAGGAAAAATGGATGACGGGCATATTGCTCGGCAGTGAGATGCTGAAGAATAATAGAGGGGAGAATGCTAGGCAAACGATGAAAGGGCAGGAACAGTGTTGGGATGTGCGACGGGTTGAAGGGAGGAAGGAAGTACTGAGAGATGAAGTGGGATTTGATGGAGAGTAGGTTTCTGGGTTGTGTTTTGTTAGGAGTCACAAAATATTATATAATTGGGTAGTTTTGTCCATCCAAAACCTACCTTGACCGGTAGATTAGTAAAACGTTTTATTATAGATTTGCATGATATTTTTTCTTATTAAACATGTTTACATTTTTTAAAACAATTTCTCATTTGTTTTATCCGTTCCATCCGTTCAGGCAGTCTTTTTCGTAAAATTTCCAATTTTCAAGAGTTGCCTCATTGTGTGTTTGCTTAATATTATAAAGTGTGGAGACAGCACATAGTTTAGTGACCGATACGATTAAATTAAAATATAGAATCTGATGTGATAACCCCTTGCCATTTTTTGTTTTGCGCTTTCTTCATTTTCCCCTGTTACGATCAGGCCATTTTTTCCTTTCGCTTCCTTCCCTTTCCCCCATTCTCTCTTTCTTACCTATTCTCCTTCTTCCTTTCTCCGATCATAACCTTCTCTTCCCTTTCCTTTTGCCCTTACGTCGGCTGGACCGTACCCGCTGGCGCCAGCGGTGTTGGAGAAGGCGCGCGGTCTGTCCATTGTATGTGTGGGACGCTGGGTGTGTGCCCTAGAAGTGGGAGGGGAAGATTGGAGGCATTTGGATAGCGGTGGGCGCGGTGTGGTGTGAGGAAAAGGGTTTGGAGGGAAAGGAGCTGGTGTGGGGGTAGGCGGATAAGGAAAGGTGGTGGCGGCATATGAAGTGTTGCCATGGTTTTTCTTCCCTTATTCTTACGTTTTTGCGAAACGACTCCTGGTATGCAAGGGGGGGGGGGAAGGATTTTACTGAGGGTACAAGATGCGAAGCTACTGTATCCTCTTATTGACGTAGAAGGGTTAAGATATGCGACGGTGCTGAAGGATATCTACTTTGTTGAGGAAGAATTAAATTAGGAAACAATAATCATTTTCTCATCCCCGTTGTATCTATCTGCCTCAATTTCATTGTATTTATTTGCCTGGGATTGTGTTCCTTCGAATTATACAATGGCATTGAAGAATAATTTTACGTATATACAGGTATGTGTGTATCTATGGTATTTCTATGCATAATTAATTTTGCGCGTACATATTCATTATACATCAGGTTATCTGTAAAAAAATGAGTTCGTCTTGATCGTCGTCTTCGCTTGTCACAGAAGCGTACCTTCTTATAAAGACTGTGAGAGAGCGTATATTATTGCTGTATGTTGGTGGTTTCATAGGTAATTAAATTGTTTTCCGCCTACCATAAAAATTCATAGCTACCAATTTTATTGAAATATGGTTTATAAGATACGTCCAAAGTGATCCGCGATATTAAAGCAATTTTAATCAGAACCATAAGGTCCATATACCTTAATTGAAAACAAAGTTTCATCTTAAATTATTTGTTTCCGAAATTTGGTACCATAAATTATTTTGAGTGATAAGATTGGTGATGATTTATACTGAAATTAGTAGATCCGATAGTTAAAGTGATGGTTCACAAGCTTCCGTACTTTCGATTATCCGCAAATCTAATTTCTCAGGTCTTTTCAATGCTACACATCGATCGTGTCCGGGTACATTTTAATCTAAAACTTTTTCAATGGTATCATTTAGTATCAAAAAGTGTACATTACTGTATAAAAATTACAAGTACTAATGTTGTATCATACATTTTTAAATAAACAATGAATGTTTGTTGGCAGGGAGATATAGTATGTGATCGGAGCTTAGTTTTATCTATAGATGAGGGAGCCGTTTCATACTGGCCATTGGTCACCACGCTAAAAGCATAACCAAGGTCCAACACGAATCAAAACAGCGGCAATGCGGCACTCTTTGTAGAGCGATTAATTGGCCCCGACGGAATTCGCTCTTTCTACCCCAATTTCCAGACTGCCCCTCTGCGGAAAAACCAACGCAAGAATAAGTAGCGGAAATAATTTTCCCGTTTAAATGCCTATAAAGTTTAGATCGATCCCGATTTATCAAAACATTCAAATTTCGATTCGGCGGTTTTCCCTCTGAATACCCCTTTTTAGTTTAGCCAGGGAGAGACTATCCCGTTTGAGCAGCCCAAACTTCTCGTCTAGCTCTGCCTATCCTACCCCGCGGTCCCGGCGTAGAAGACCTTATGGGAGGCGCCCGCGATCCCTTCAGCGATCAGGGACACACGAGAGGGAAGGTAGAGGCGACAGCGGGATTTTACTCCGGTCGAAAGCGAAAGACATTGGGGAGAGAAACCAGTGAATGGTCTTGCCGGAAAGGGGTCCGCCAAGAGATAGGAACAAACGCAAGTGAAGGAACGGGGAAGCATGGGGACAAGAGGAGGGTAGGATGAGGTTTTATATTAAGTAGATAACGGAGAAGGGAGGTAAGAGGAGGCGGCAATGGGTGGGGGAGGCATCGCATTCCGATTCGATCCTCACTGCGCAGAGGTCCGTGTCCGCATCTGTCTCTTAAGAAAACCGATCCGAAGATGGGACGAGGGGGGGGGACCCTTCACAGACCAACCAGCGGATCCCGCGATGCTTTGGAAACTGTTGGAAAAATCCGTCGCCTTCTGAATCTCGCGAATTTATCTCTTTAATGCTTAGGTCAAATTCTAATTTGCGGAAACCATACGACTGAGAATCTAAAAAGTTCGTTTTTAACGATTAGGAGGTTTGGGAGGGAAGTGTTTTCTGGAGGAATTGGAGAAAAGATGGTTGAGGGTGGTTTCGCGGGGGTGGCCTAGGGAGAGAAGTCTTTGGAGAAGTGGGAAGGGAGAAGTGGGAAGACTGTATGCGTGCGTGTTGAGGGAGCGTGTGCGTGGGAGGGGGAAGTGTGAGGGGCGTGGGTAAATGAAATGAGGGCGGTGGAATGTAGAGAGGGGGGGAGGATTGGTTCAAGGGATGGGATGGGGTGTTTTGAAGGGCGAGAGGTAGCGTTGGCGGTGCTGGTGGTGTGGAGATGGCCGGATGCGGACAGACCCCTCCCCCCTGCGCACACTTGAGACAACATCCCTCCTCTTCCCCCTTTCTACCCCCGGGCCTCCTCCCCGCCCTTTCCTCGGGCAATCCGGACCGCCTGCTGCCACAACCTGGAGCCGTCGTCTCTCTCTCTCTCGCCCTCTCCTTCTCCTCTTCTATCCCCGACCGACCCCCTTCGCCGACCTCCTCCGACCAGCCCAACACGTCGCTAACTCTCTCTTTCTCCACTGATTTCCCCGTCTCCTTCCCTCCTGCGCCGCCTCCTTACATTTCTGGTTTCTCACAGTACCCCCAGCATCCTCGCTTGGGCAATCCTTCCACCCTCCCATGGCACCCACGGATAATCCAAAAAGAAGGACTGAATGTGTGTGGTAGCTGTATTGTATTCCTCCAATCCCAGACAATCTTGGTTCCTTCCCTTGGAGTAATATGATTCTTCCAACTATATGGTAGCTTGTCGGTGTTTTGAGATTGTTTTTATTCCAATCGGCCGCAATCAGTTTTCTGAATCAAGCCGAGAAAATTACGAATTCAGGTCTGAATGAGGTGTTATTTTTCGCTCAGCACTGTTCCTTCCATCATTCATGTCAAATGATTTTAATTGGCTATCGATAGGAATGCACGATAGCTGCGCAAACAGATCAGGTGTACTGTAGATTAATACTAGCGCTTGTTGTTTCCTCGTCCGTGTATATCTTTAATTTTTAAGTATATTTTATCATATAAACCAAAGGTAAATAAAGAGCCATATTTGATTTGCTGACTCAAAGATAAAAAATACCTGATTTTATGACATTCTGGGTTTGCGGTAACTTACTGAAACGTCCGAATTGAAAAGGGGATAATATAGAATAAAACTTGAGTGAAATTCTAGGAAGGAAAGAACGAATGAGGTACGCAATAAGCCCGGTCAATGTTAAATGAATAGTAAATAAATGTTCGTTTCAGGCACTTTTTAGGTACTAATTTTTCGGGCACATTCGCGGGACAAGGTATCTTACTTAGGCAAATGGCATCCTAATCCCTAGTATTTTATTGTTTCAAAGAAAATGGCTGAAATTTATTGTTTTTACATATTTTAACCAATGCTTGATTCCATGCATTTAACAGATTTAAAAAATAAGACTAGACGTATAGTTTTTTCATTCTTTGGAATATTCATTCAACCCATTTTCAGCATGCTGCTTTAGAAGTGACATGATTCTAGAGACAAAAATAATTCAGCAAAATTTATGTTACCATCGGTGTCTACGCATCCGAATCATTTTAGGTTAATAATTTGCCAAAATGTCTTCGACTTACTTTCACTGCTCTCTGTACTTCCGCTTTTTATTGAGTTTTGATTTCAATTTGACCCGAGTGCTACTTTCATCTATTGAAGCTCGCCGGATATTATGCGCTCTTTCAACGTGTTGTAGAATAAAAACCTTATCTTGTTTCACTCCTCGAGTATAGTCCTCATCGATGCGTTTCATTTGAAGTGAGGAGTGTTGCATCTGAATTGGTCTCCAAACGGTACCCATGCTGGCAGGGGATGCAGGTCACCCAAAAACCGCCATCTCCTGGCATCAAATCCGAAAATCGAGTGTGGAAAATGAACCATAGCATTCCGATACGTTATACTCGAATATTTGCCACAATTAGTGATCCCACGGATGTTCTATCTTCTCGATGAGGGACCCTCAGGAGTAAATCCTTTCTATTACCCCATCCTAGTTCCAGTTTGAAGAAATATCACTCGCTAAGGAATGGCATTCCCTTTCCCCCATCCTTCCTTTCCCGCATCCGCTTTCTTCTCTCTCTCTCTCTCTGCCTTCTTCCTCCCTCCTCAATTCTTTCTCTCTCTCCCCCCCTCCTCATTCTCGAACACTTCCTTTCATTCAACCCACCCTCCTCTCCCTCCATCAGTTCATCCCTCCCCTCACCCGGCGTCCCCACATCGGAATCCGTACTTACCCCGTCCACCCTCCTCCCCCCCCAGCTCCACCAAAAACTCCACTTATCGGAAAGGAATAAATATGTGGGATAGGCGGGGGCGCGTGGGATAGGGGAGGGGGAGGGAGGAGGTGTGGGCTCCCGGGAGAGGGGATCGGAGTTAGGAATTGGACGGGTCGAGAGGGATGGGGGGAGGATATCTCTGGTTCAGATGGGGTATGGGGGATTTTCCATGGGAAGGGGACAGTGGAGATGGGGAAGGGCCTGGGGAAGGGTTTGTGTGGGGGAGGGGAAGGTAGTGGGAGGGAGAGGAAGGATTTGCAGGGAGTGACGGGAGACGGCGGAGGATTTCTGCGGGGCGATAAAGAGGGGTGTGGAGGGGGGAGGCGCGGGTGGTGGAGGAAGGTGGTAGGGGGAGAGGTTAAGGGATTTCCGGGTGGAAGAAGGGTGGGTGGAGGGAGAGTGAAGTTGTGGGGGGATGGGGTGTGAGAGAAAGGGGGTTCGGTTGCCCGAGAGGAATGAAAAAACCACACCAGCTGTGCCAAGGGTGGTGCGAGGGGGGGTGGAAGTGGTGGCGTGTGGGGTGGGGAGGATTTCGGGACGCGGGGGATGGAGGGTGGCTGTTTTGCGGGGGATGTGGATGTTGGTGGAGGGGGGATGGACGCCGCAGGAGTGTGAGGGAAGGTTTAGGGTCGAGGGTAAAAGGGACGAGGAGCGGGAGGGAAGGGGGTTCATCGGCTCTCCATACCTCGCTTCACCCTCTTACCCCTTAAGCTCCCCTCCACCCCCCCCCCGCCCTCACCTCGCCCTCTTTTAAAAAGTCCTTTGAGTTTTTCCACCCCCTACCATCTTTGGGGCACTTTGTTTGTTTACTTTCTTGCGAGCCCTCATACTTTTTCCTACAGGATAGAGTTTTCCGGAATTCATATTTTCATCGATCATTCGACCAATTAAGATCGACTTTGAATTCATTTAGGACTCCCGTGTTATGATTTGTTGTTCTCTTATGGAGTAAACTGTGATTGATTATTTTTATAGAGATTAATGGCGTTTAGAAATGAGAACCATGGGGTAAATTAGCAAGGATGACGATCTGATTAAGGGAACGTAAGTACGCTCCAAATTACAGATAATATTTCTATTTTCAACCAAGTTTAGTAGTGAAATTAATGGTGAAAACTACTTTTTGAATAATATTAACTATCTTTATGCATATATCAAAGATGTGTTCAGAGTAAAATTATATTATGAGAGAAGCCAAACCAAGACCATATTCATTGGAAGAATGGGATGTGATGGAAACATTTTATCAGTAGGCGAAACATTATTTTCAAGGAATTAAAAAAAACCTTCTCCTTTAAAAGTCCATGAACTTAAACGTGATATTACCTTTATACCCTTATAAAAGAGATTATTGTAGCTGCATTATATAATTTATTGTATCTAACACGTATTCAACTTCTGGGCATTAAGTATCAGCTTTGTATTTGTTTGAAAAAGCATATAATTGGATTATTTTTACTGCTATGGATGGTGTAATTGTGCGATTCCAACGCGATCGGTTTAAATCCACTATATCATGCCACTAGATTCAGCCTCAATATGGGGGGGGGATCTCACAACCGGTCTCTGTGGTATTTACCGAGGGCTATCCACATGGACACCCATTCCAGTTCACCTCTTTCATTTTGATGCATGCAATTAATTTTTTCCCTATTTTCACATAAATTTATGGAATCATTAAAATTTTATTGCTTAATGGACCTATTTATTTTTTTGCCATTAATTATGTGTGTTTCACATTTTCATGCTTGGCAGGTCACGTGAAACAAGATGATAAGTCATCCATCGAGTTCTCCTCAGAGATACCTTGTACTCATGCGTCAGCTCTGCGTAACGAAGCTCTCTCATAAGCTAATCAGCCTAGACTCAAATTTGTGGAGCTTGATGCAAAAAAGTATCAAATAGACTCAATACATTGTAGTGTTATCGACGGGATATTCAATCAAAAATATTCAAGTCTCAATTGTGATCATTCTCGAACCGATACTTCCATAGGTTTACCAAAGGTATGATTAGTCGATCCGATCTTCGATCGTAATTTTAGATTCTAAGCTAATTAGGATGCACCAATAATGTATTTAATTGGATTTTGTTGGCCATGAAAAATTAATAAAATTTAATGAATCTCCTAGGTGTCGCCTAAAGGTTTCCTTTCACTTTTTAGAAGATGAAATAACCAAAATGATTATAAAGCTGCTTCCATTAATTCTGTCACAAATGTTTGATGCATCAGAAAACTGCCTGAGGGATTTTGCTGAGGAGAATAACACACATGTGAGGCAATTGCCGATACAGATATTTTTCTCTCGCCCCCAAACTCTTCAGGTTTATTTCTTTAAGGAGGGCCAATTCCAAAATCTCAATCACATCTGCTAGAAATTTGAGGCCAAGAACATTTGCACAACCTGGCCTATGAATCGTGCCCCTCGTGCGGACAATGAAATGAATGGATTTTGAATCCACATACGCAGGTCAAAAAATGTGGTTTTCAGCTCGGTTTAGTGCATCGTACGACCCCATTGCGTTTGTAATGATTGCTAAACTCAAGAATATGCTCAAAATTGCCTTAGGTAGGATTATCCATTCTGCGGAAATCCAGTTAATGAATGGTATAATATGTGAACATTATTTTTATAAATCAGGTAGCTTCATTAGTATATCTTATAAACGGTTTAATAAAGGGATAAACATATGGGTACAGGTGAGAATATTTGTGGAAGTATTTGCAATGCTGCATATCCATGAAAATATATTTTTGAATTTTATTTTATAGCCTCTTGCATTATTCGGGCTATGATAATAATAATACAGTTCTCTGTACACGGTATACTCCGATATTTTACGAGGGTTAAGGCACATAATAAAATTTGAGCGTAGAAAGGGAATTTGATTCATATTTCGAATATATCAATCAGATGAATGATTTCTCGACTTAACCTTTTATAATTTTACATTTAAATAAGTTAAGCAATTTATTTCCTGCCTACCATACTTAGGGTTTCGAATTTGCGGAATATTTTTGAAGATTGCATGAGTATCTAGCTTTATAATTATCCCGGCCGAAGCGCTCATTTAACTATGCCACGTCAAAGGGTTTCTTCGATTCTTGGTGATATTTTCCTTTTGAGACTCCTAGGAATGCAAAGTTATCGAATAAATATCGGAAATGTGGAAAACCAAGCTGTAAGGACAGGATTAGATCTCTGGTGCCCAAGTCGGCGTTGCGTAAACTGCATTCGCGTTATTGGGCGCACATGATGTCACTACATGTTGTGGAATGCATTGTAGTTCGCGGTTTTCCAATGACCATAAAGAACGCGAGGTGATATTATACTATTATTTGTGGGCGGAGCGCACCGGGTAACTATCGATCCGCCTGCATCTTGCCAAGGTCCTTTCTTACCACCATCTAGAACAATTGAAAATCGATTTCGACGCCACGCTATTACAGTGAAAACTGGAACGTGAGTAATTCTTTAGGAAAAACTTATGTTCCCTATTAGGGGTTTCTTAGAGCTAATTTCTCGTCTCTTTACGTGTGTTTGCACGTAAAATAGGGCATGCTATAATTCTAAGGCTAATTCTAACGATATTTTATCCAGTATCTTGATAAATATCAGTAGAATCCAACTTTTTTGTTAAAACCATTCATTCATATACCAGTTTCCATTATATTGAAGGTCAATGCTATAGTAGAGTAATGCAAATAATAAAGAGTGCCGCAGCAGTAAATTCTTTGTAGTCGATTTCACGGGTCAAAATTGTTGTTCATTAAATATTCGTTGTCCGCTTTTATTTATGTATTCTTACAAAAAATTGGATGCGCCCATTTTATGAATGTGACGATATATGCTTCGTATATAGACCAATTTATTTTCAACAAGAGTAGTCTTTCCGACATAAAACGTTTCTTAGTGATTAAAAATTATATTAATTAACCTGTAGTAATGTGCCTGATGATGTCAGAGAGGGTAAAACCAAATAAAGGAATTTAAAAAAGTGTGTTTTCCATGTTTCAAGTTACAGACTCAATCGAGTCACTCTGGAGATTTAACTTCAGCAGTAAATTTCTTTGGTAAACTGACTATTTGCGAAACATTTTTATCAATGCAATAAGTTACTCGGAGGTGAAACATATTTTATTCTATTCTCTATAACGCTACACATTTAAAATGCTAATTTGCCATTGATGAAAAATATGTCAGCGAATGGCTAAAGATTAAAGTAGCAGTTAAGGAAATGTATTTGATGAGTTATTACAGTTTAGATTGCGGTGTTTTTTTGCCTCCTGAGTATGAAGACAGTAAGAATATGGACCCTCTGTCAGTAAATGATAATCGATATTTTTACTCCGGAAGAAACCATCTTTTCTTGAATTGATTTCAGGTGCTCCATCTGAAAAAAAGAATGGGATTGCTCCGAGAAAGGAGAGAATCTCCCGCCGAGAAGAACTAGAAGTGCGCACGTAACTCTGCTAAACCCATTATAAAATGTCCATTTTCATCGCAGGTGCGACGCTTTTTCCGTTAATGTAAACCAGTCGGTACTGAAGCCGCAATCCGCTGGAAGGTAATTCTTATTCTTGTGCAAGGGTCGAGAGTAGGCGGCGTAAGCTGTGTCATGATTTAATTCCATAGCGCTCGTCTTATTACAACGGACATCTTGAATTGTATTGCTCGGAGATAATTTAAATAAAATCCATGATATTGGAATGAAAGCTATGTCTACTGGAAGCTTGGAATGTCTTCCAGTGGAGACTGATATTACGAGGGTGATTCGAAAAGAAAAGCCTCCTTTTTTTCAAGAAAAATCAAATTTATTCTCAACTTTACGTACGTTGTTGGAAAGGTTGAGCTTTTAGCTATTTTTCAACATAGTTGCCTTAACGATCAATCACTTTTTCCATCCTTGTAAGCAGCGTTTTAATACCGGCGTCGTACCTTTCTCCCGCCGCATCGCGAAGCCAACTGACGACTGCTTCTCCGATATAAATTCATCGCCTTTTAGTGGAAGTGTACGTTGAGAAGTGTATGGACATAAAAACGTGTGGAAGTGGCGCAGGGAGTTTTTTAATGGCCGGGAAAACGTGCACGATGAGCAGCGGTCGGGGCAGCCGAGTTTGCCGGAATCAACGGTGGCTTCAATTGACGAGATGGTGCGCAATAACCGGAGAATTACCCTTCATGAGATAAAGAAAGGCCTTGATGAAGAGAGTGGCTACTTCTCCGTGCAGAATATTGTGTCGGGAGGTCCTCGGTTACAACAAGGTGTCTCACCAAAGAAGTGTGTTTGCATCATGACAATGCACGTCCACATGTGACACATCAAACGACCACCCTACTCAATGAATTCGGCTGGAATATCATCGACCACCCTCCTTACAGCCCGGACGTTGCCCCCAGCGACTACCACTTATTTCCCGTTCTCAAAAAAACACCTTGGAGATCAGAAATTCAATTCAGACGAGGAAGTGCAAGAAGCAGTCGTCAGTTGGCTGCGTGATGCGGCGGGAGAAAGGTTCGGCGCCGGTATTAAAAACCTACTTACAAGGATGCAAAAAGTGATTGATCGTCAAGGCGACTATGTAGGAAAATAGCTAAGACCTCTGAAATATTTTTTGGACGCTTATACGAACAAGCTGCCTAAAAAAAGCGAGAAATTCTCATGTATTGGAGCGTATGCGAAAGTCGAATTGAAAGAAACAGCAAAAAGTGCACGGTAGGATATTGTCTATGCAGTAATATCATGCATCACGCAAAGAAATACAAAATCATACATATCATCATAGAATACAATATCAATGGTAGGCCAGTCTCGATAGCATGAAGTCAAGTCGTAATAGAAGGAAGCTAAATAATCTTGAGGGATTGACACAAAAAAATACGCTATCTACAATTTATCAAGGAACTAACCATAGAGAAATCATGGCAATAGAAAATACTTTTTCCTTGACCTTCCTTCAGATATCTCTCCTTCGTGCATCGTTCTAGATGTTTTAATTCTTTCACGTTGAAGTTAATTAATTATAAATATGTAATCCTTCACGTGGTTCAGTTAATACCTTTTTCACTTCAATTGCATTGTATAATCTTCAGGCAGTGACGTTTTCAGTGTCTCTTCAACTTACTTTGAAATATGAATAATGCGTCTGCAATAAGCATTCAATATGATCTAAAAAATCTCTCTTCCATGTCTGCAGAGCGGCGGTGGATACTCCTCAGCCCAAGGTCCGCGGGGGGAGGGGCTCCAGAAGCAGGGGGGGCGGAGGCGGCGGGGGCAGCAGGCCCCGCGGTCCGCACAGCGGCGGCGGCTCGGGCGCCAAGACGGCCGCCGCGGTTCTCTCCCTCCCGATGGAGCCGAAGGTGATCAAGGAGGAAGCGCCCGATCGGGAGCCTCCCTGTTCCACCACCGCCTCTTCCTCCCCGCCATGCCCGTCCGTGGCGATCAAAGAGCAGGAAGCCGGGGCCACCAACTCGAGCGCCGGCAGCGGAGTCAACCCCGCCAGCAGCGGCACCACGACAAGCACCAGCTCGTCGACCAAGTCCAGGGGCCCATCCCCGCCGTCTTCTAATTCATCCGCGAGAACAAGGTCTAAAGGTGAGTGAGTCCTCGGAGATCTTCCGGGAGGGGCATATGGGTTTTGTAGATTGGCTTGAATACCTGTGTCGTGTCCCCTGCCGTCTGTGTTCACCTCCTCGAGGCACACAGATACTTCGGCGTGATTTCGATTTCTGATGGGTTGAACATGTAGAGTTACCCAAAGACTAATGCATTGGTGGTCCATCCAGGCGTATGAAGATGGATTGAAAAATATATCTTAATTGTTTCCTCGATGAAAATTTACTTAATGTAGCCAACTGGTAGTGGGAAATAAAATAATGCGATCTATGATTTAATTTTCCCTGAATAAAGAGGCTTGTTTATCTGCGCAGGTATCCAACGTGTGGGACTTCTCACCATGGTCACTTTAACGTCTTCATATGATATATCCGATGTAAATGACATCATCAGTGGTCGCATGATCCCCTCCCGTAAAACGTCTTTTATTCACCCTTTTAGAAGCACTAATAGTGCAAGTAGCTACTCTTTGGTGCTTCCGTATTTAATTGCTAAAAAAGCATATTGGTTTGGGAAAATAATGAAATGGAAGAATGTCAAGAGGGAAATGTGACTATTACTAGGTTTCTCGGTCGTTTGGTATTCGGTGAAATAATGCTAATTGTGGTGATATATCTTCAAAAGCACAGATGAGGGTCTCAAGCAAAAGATCATATGATCAACGTGATCCACGATATCCTTTACAAATGAAGCATATAGATCGAAAACTTCGGAAAAAATGCCGTGTCAAGCCAGGCTTCGTGTTCCTTAATGGCTGCTTGATGCCGTCGTTTGTGATCAAAACGTTTCACGTAGAGTAAAAGTCGGTCAAAGGGAACATAAGAATGAAATGGTTTGTTGAATATCCGGAATAATTTCACGCAGTCTATTATTTCAGAAATGTATGTTCCCCAACCATTATTTAATTAAAATAAATTGTCGTTAATTCTAATTCAAGTAACGTGACCAAATTGTGACCAAACAAATAAATAAGAGGAGTATTGTAAGGTTAACGTTAATTGAAAAAATTATTATTCGTTCTCATTCCAATGAGTAAGTTTTACCCATCACATTCTTATAGTTTCGTGGACTGTGGAATGAATGTTAATAAAAGGCTGAAATTAAACGGAGGGAGACTTAACAGAAGCGAGACATTTGAAACTAGATTTCCATATTCCTTTTATTAGTTGACTTTATTGAACTTAATATTTTTATCTTCCTTTTATTTTAAATATTCTCTGCGCCAAAGTACCTACATAAAAATGCTGCATGGGATAGTATTATTATTTATAAAATTAAGTACAAATCATTTGCTCCAATTAGCGTAAAGAAAGTTATTAATGTTTTTCATTGCATAAAAACTTGTGTAGTGGCGAGTGTGTTGTAATTGTGTTCAGGTGATTGTTGAAAGATAAGTACTTAAATAGGATATTTGAATATTTATCGGAGAAGAGACCCTTATTAATGAGCGCTGAATTATGGATTACTTCTGTAGATATTCCACTCTATAATCCACTACAATAGAAGACACAAACGCCTGTAATAAGCGCATTTGATCATTTGCATTTCATGCATTTCCCCCGCCCTCCACTTGTTGGCCTCTTCTTCAATATGTCCCATCGTAATTATCTAATCGTGTCACTTACGCTATCCTCCCTTTTGAATTTATCTAAAGCAAAGTGAGCGGCTTTCCTTTGGACTTTTTCAAATTTTTTCTCTCATTTATTTTAATGAGGATACCTTAAATGTGATCCATACTACAGCAGAGGCCTTACTAAGACGATATAACCCATTTTTTTGTTTTATTATGCGAGAATTAGAATTAGCATTATGATTCAATTAATCTTAGGGAGATGATCGATTTTTAGTCGCATTTCCATCCTACTTGAATGTTATTCTGTACAAATAATTTAGATATTCATTTCCTTCCATCAAATGTGGCATCAAACTGTAAATAATTCCAATAACTTCCCAAAAATTATAAGTATTGAATTCCCAATTAAAGTAACAGTCGCATTGACAATCAGATGAAACCGTGTCATCCAAATTGAAAGCATATAGAAGACGCTACCAAGCATTTATACTTTAAGGAAAATTTTTGGGGGAATTAATAAAACCTGAAGTATTTTTTTATTATAGTATCATTTGCCAGACAACGTTTTGAGCGTGGCGTGAGCAACAATCGGAAAAGTTGGCAGGCACTGGGACCAATGAACACAAACTGAATTAGTAATTGTAAATTCACTGAATGGAAACTGAATCGCAACACAAAAGCTCTCTCTAAACTTGGCCTGCTCTCAACCTGCGGATGAATCGCGTCAGTTGCCGGCGTTCTTAAAAAAAATCCTCCTCCCCCGAGGCTAAACCCCGTTAAAGTAATTTTTCGGTGCGTGTGTGCATTCGCCCAAGAGAGGGTGAGAGAGGATGGTATGTGAAAAAGGTTGAAGAGATGTTTTTGAAAAACGCAATCCGTTAACCTCCGAAACATATATGACGTCTTGCAATTTTTGAGCGACCGAACCATTTGACTTGAAGGCTCATCACACCTCCCGCATAGTTTCACGCCCGCATTCGTGTTCCATTTTGCTCCCTCATCAAAAAGTTTGAAGACTCTTTTGGGGCACGATTGAATGTAGGAGAATCTGAAACGCCGGTCCGGTTGCCAATAGAGCCCTTGACCAACAATCATCGCCCTAGGAATCTCCTTAATACTCCATGGTCATCTCCCCTTCTAGAGAAGTTATTTGGGTTTTAGATAGCCCTGAAGTATTATTGCATTCGTTAGTTTGTTTATTAACCTAAATATCCCATGAAATGTGAAGAATAACAACTCTCCTCGTTAAAAACATGAGTATCAGAATAAATATCCGTGGAGAGCGCAATGATCAAGAGGCGTATTGTTTTTAGAGTGTTGTATTTGGACTGTCGAAATCTTTTTCTATTTCTCGTACGATTTTTTAAAATGTTATATTGACGTGTTTTTGAATTGCACAATACTGAGAGATTTACCTTCATCGATATCAGGTAGTATCATTACATATTTTTGTCTCTTCTGCACTAAATTTGAAAACTCATTTTGCCATTTATAACGACTCGTATTACGTTCATTTTTATCAAAAACTTTAGTTTTAGCGTGCGTTTCAGGCATAAATGTACATTTTTTCATCATATTTTCTATGGTAATGAAATCGTTATTATTTGATGAGAAACTGTCCCCGTTCCCCTCATTGCTTTTATGAAGCCTGTTGAATGACTCAAATACGCTCAAAGGATATTATTATCATGAGTTTTTGTTGACATATTTCACGATCAGACGTCAAAAAGTTGAATAATTGGATTGGTGCTATTTGAATACCATCGTAAATATTTTCATGCATGGTAAAATTTTTAATTGCTGTTCGCTACATTAATTTATTTGTGTTACCTCATGCAACTCAAGGTGATTTCTCTACTTGTTACGGTTTTTACCATGCAATCTATCTCACGACGGATAAATACCTATCTTATTAATTATCTTTCATGTTTAGGATTGATTTCCATAAACTGGATCGTATATGTCAACTCTCTTTTTAATTGCGCTGATTTTGTTCTGGGTGAAGCGGAATGGACTCCCTGATTTTACGGGTAAATTGTAAAAAAAAAATCCTATATAATTTAAAAAAATTTTATTTCAGAAAATCGAATTTAGTTTTATTTATTGTTTTTTGGGTTATAAAAATTTTTACACCCAGATGACAACCTTGGTGTCCGATGCACATGTTGAGTCGTTCAAAAAGGTTTTCGAAAACTCTTCCCAGCATATCTTGAGTTATTCCAGCGATGGAATCAGTTATTGCGTCCTTAGGAGGTTCTAATGTCTTTGGTTGAAATTTGTAAACCTCAGCTTTGAGATATCCCGAAAGAAAATAAATTACATGAGCTCAAATCCGGGGAGTGAGGAGGAACATCCCCTCGTAAGGATATCAGGCGGTCGGGAAATTGTTCTTGCAGGATTTGGTGTGAACGACGGGCGGTATGAGCCGTGGCACTATCCTGCTAAAACAAAAATTCTTCTGCGTCGAATTCCTCACCATTTTCTTCTATTTTAGGGAATGAAAGGCTTTCCAACATCTCACAATACCTGACCGAGTTCACGGTAGCAGTTGAACCTCGAGATTCAAAAAACCAAATCCCAATAATGCCTATGGAGGACACAGCGCACCAAACTGTCGCTTTGGGGATATGAAGAGGTCTTGAGTGAAGCTCGTGAGGGTTGTCAGTCGCCCAGTAACGAAAACGTTTCTTATTAACTGAGCCGGAGAGGTGAAAATGCATTTCATCGCTAGGCCACAGAATAGTGTTGGGTTGTACAGAGGTTAAGATTGCATTGCAGGCGTCGGTACGTTTCACCCAGTTTTCTGAATTCAATACTTGAACAACCATCATCTTCTTGGGGTGTAGGTCAGAGTGTAAAATTCACCTTATCGTTCTGGGCGATATTCCAAGAGCAGCAGCATGTTTCCGCGCAGAGCGCGATGGAGACAATTCAATGGACGCTCTCACTGCTACGATGTTTTCAGGTGTCCGCACACTTTTAGGTCGTCCAGCTGGTTTTCTAAGAAGTGCAGATCCTATCGCTCGTACGCTAGTAATGCATTTCTCAAGTAGTGTAGCATCTGTAACCCTGTCATGACGAGTCCAACCAAACTGCCTACGAAAAGCCCTCTGCGTCGCCGCCACATTATCATTGTTTTCAAAGAAAATTTCTTCGACGAATCCTCTATGCTTACCAGACCACTGCATGGTAACTACGATACTAAAAAGAGCGTTGGTTACCCCAGATAACGCCACTGCTCCCTTTCCGCTAATTTACTTGTGCGCGCTTCAGTGATTTTTGAAACTAGGGAGTCTATGCTGCTTCACCCTCTATTTGTTGCACTATGATAATTTTCAAACTTTTGACATCATTTGACCCTTTTAATTTAGTAGATACTAAGAATGCTTCCATATTAATAGAAGACTATAAATAAAGCTAAAGAGAATAAAACAAACGTCAGATTAATTATTCCTAGAAAAAATAATTTGATCTTTTACCTTAGGATATACAGGAACTGTAGAAACCCCTTAGCTCTTCAAACTGGAAATTACGCGTACACTATTAGCCAAGATGAGTAGGATAGTCAATGTATTTATATTCAAATATAGGCAAATGTAATATATATGAGGGGTATATATAATGGGTAAATATAACTTTTGAGGACAAAAAAATGAAAACCTGTTGCCCTTAATAGATTTCGTGGGATTTACTCATCCAAGAATGGATGTATTGTACTAGTATGGCCTTTGGTATGCACCGAATTAAAACAGCCAACAAATTATTTACAGCATTCTTAAAATTACCCTTTTACAATATCGATATCAAATTCATCAGATAAAATTCGTTGCCTTGAAATTTAAAATGACTATTTAGATTCTGTGCTATGTTGTAGTGATCAAGTTGATACCATATTCGTAAGCATCACAGTTTCTTCCAGTTTTTGCAATCCTTTCGTTCAATCAGCTAACCTCTTTTTCCAACAGTTAAATTACAATGATTTATTCTTTTTTATCTATACCGTGTGCCTCTTGTCTTTTGTACTCAGTGTAAAAGTTGCGTGAGTTATACTTTGAAGAGTTAAGCGCTCAACTGAAATATATTAGAAATGAAGAAAATGCATTGCTTGGATTATAAAATATTTATGATATCATTTACTTTTGATTATTCTCAAGTTATTAAGAACTAAACCTAGCATGTGTCTCTAGGTAATTTATTTTTTTAAATTACTCCACAAATTTCGCAAATTCTTGCATATCCTCCCCACAAAACTTACAGGGTCGCACCCAAAAGTGGTAGGACTGATTTTCTCTGGCGCGAACGGAGCGGTGGAGGGGGGTCTGCCTGCCAGGGTAAGGCGGAGCAACATACCAACACCAACCTCAGTCGCCTGCGGGCTGTCGTTGAGTGAGGACACCGTTTTTAGTGAAGCAAGTTTTTTGTCCGCGTCGAAAAACAAAATGAATCTGAATTTAGAGCAACGTCATTCCGTGAAGGTTTGTGCGAAACTCGGGAAGACGGCAACTGAGACCCTCGATATGATCAAGCAGGCTTATGGGGACACTTCCTTAAGCCGTTCCACAGTATTTGAGTGGCACAAGTTGTTTAAAGAGGGTAGGGAGCTCGTTGAAGACGACCATCGCTCCGGACGGCCGTCGACGGCAAGAACCGGCACGAATGTGGACAGAGTGAGGCCACTGCTGAACACAGACCGACGCTTAACCAGTGAAGAAATTGCAGACCAGTTGGGTCTGTCTGCATCCAATGTCCAACGCATTATTTCACAGGATTTGGCCATGCGCAAGGTGTGCGCCAAGATGGTGTCGAAAATTCTGCCATGGCGCGCTCGTCGTCAGACAGCTCCTGGCCAAATACGGCGTTGTCACGTTGCCGCACCCGCCCTATTCTCCCGATCTGGCACCACCGGACTTCTTCTTCTTCCCCCTGATGAAAAGACAGCTCAAGGGACGACGTTTTGACTCGATAAAGGCCGTTCAAGAGGCTTCGACGAGGGTCATCAACGGCATCCCCAAAGAAAATTTCCAGCGGACGTACGGGGAATGGGAGCAACGTTATACTAAGTGTGTAGCATCTCAAGGAGCATACTTTGAAGATTATTAAGTCGATGTAAGTATATCGTCAATAAAATTCTTGTAAAAAAATCAGTCCTACGACTTTTCGGTGCGACCCTGTATAAAAGTAACTTAATACCGAATACAATACAAAATTATTGACTCTTATAGCTGACTACATTCTTGAAGGATACTGGGGATCGAGATGGTGCGGGGGCTAACGTACTGGCTTCCCACCCTGAGGGCGCGGGTTCAAATCCCGGCGGTGTTGAATATTTTTCAGAGGTATCTCGATCCCTACTTGAGGTGCTTTGTGGAGGGCACTTTGAGGGAGTACGCCGTCCGTCGGATGGGACGTTAAACTGCGGACCCCTTGGCGCCTTTCGTAAAGAGTAGGCTAATGCCGACGCCGGGTTTCTCTCCACCCTTCATCCTTTCCTGTCCATCCCCTATGGCGCAAATGACCTTAGCTGTCGGTCGCCTCCCCTCAAAACTACTACTACTTGAAGGATACTTCTACTATCTTTCATTCGATTCCAAGTAAGTAGTTCCTTCATGTTCACTCAGAGCTTAGGTTCTCTTCCCTCACCTATCATATGTACCCAAACATGATCACAGTATACAGTAGAGCACTGCGACTTAATATCTCTTCTGTCCGTCTTCTACTGTTTCTCCGCAAACTTACTCGCCTGCTCCACCATAGTTACATATATTCATCAATAATCACGTTCTTTCAAATTTCTTCCTGAAGGAACCCTATTTGTAACCTCGTCAGTATCTCTCATTAAATATGCGTGCTGAAATCACGGTGCAAACACACCTCCCAAAATCCTTCCTTATATGTGAATACTCCTAGCTGAAACTCATTTCTGTACATATCATTTGTGGACCCCAATAACCAGTATATAATTACTCTATTTAAGAGAATTCATCTTAATGATACACCTTCCTTAATTTATAGCATGGACATCAGAAAGGTATCGGGCCTCCATTCTGTCTCCAGTCGCCTCCCTTCTCCCATCGCTCGGCACACAGCTCCTTCAACCCTTCGCGAAATACGGGAAAAACCCCTTCGGAGTTCTCCTCCCTCCCTCCTGCCACTCGCCCCATTCCACACCAACTCCCCCACTGCACTCTCCTTAGTCTCCTTTTGCGTCCACCCGTCCCCTCCAAACCCCCTTCCACGTGCCATACGGGTGCCCCCATGACGCCGCCTCCTCGAATGGGCTAGAGATTCCCCTCTTCCCCTTTCTATACTTCCACCCACCAATTTCCCGCTCCTTCCCTCCCTTTCCCCTTCAGCGTTCCCCCAGAAGAACCCACCCCCGCGTCCGGCAGGCTCTCCACGTCCCACCCCGGCCATTTCCTCCTCCCCCTCCCAACACTCCTATATTCCCCCTCCTAGTCTCCTCTCCCTCATGGGGGTCCCGAAGCAATTGGGTGTAGTGGAAGGCTTGGAAAGAAGGGGAGAAGGGATGTGGGCCAACAGTCAGAGAGAGGCTGGCTGCCTTTCCTCGCCCGCCGTCTTTCTTAAGACCCCCATGCGATTTCCCTTTTCAACCCCTCTCTCGTCCGTGAGGGGTCCCTCTCGTGTGCGTGTGTTTTTATACGAGTTTCTGCCTTCACTTGTCTTCTTCCATCCCCCGTTTCGTCCGGTGTCGTTGGGAGAAGGGATGGATATTCGTCCGCGTCTCGCGGGGTCCTGGGTGGTATTTCTTTCTTCGTCTCTCCTTTTTTTCTCATTCTTCCACCTCGGCCTTCCTCTTTCTCATTCTTCGTATTGGAAGGTTTGCGCTGTCCCAAATCCTTGCTTTCATCCCGGTGCCAAGGCTCACTCTTTCCTATCCTTCCCCTTCTCCGAAGTCGCCGGCGTTTTTGTCCACCTCGCCGTCTTCGCTTCTTCCATCTCTTTCTCCCTCCCGCTCCTACCCGCGACGACACGCAGGAGCACCCACATGACAAGGCCCACACGATATACCCTCACATCTCTCCCGCCTTTTTCTTTCGTAATAAAAAAACTCCGGGAGCATGAGAGGTGTGTGGGTGTTATCGTCGGCATTATTTCCCCGTGGCCATATGACTCGGTGAACTAAAAAAAAACCGTCGTTATCGCGTGTTAAGAAATGCAGGTGATTGAATGTGTTCAATCCATTCAGGCTGCCGATCTGTCCTAAGAGTTTTTGATTTTCATTTCCTTTAGGCCATTAGTCTGTAATTCGATGATCAAAAAGTCAAGGACACGATCGAAAGGGATATTTATCTAACTGGACAGCGGAGGGAATTCAACTTATATTGGTGCAAGAGATAGATAGATAGGTAAACGTCTTTCTTCGGGCGAAATTGAAACTATTGGAGACGAATTGCTGAAAAGTAAAAAAATAAAGAAAAATGACTGGCAAAATCACAAATCTGAATTCTGAGCTGAAATGAAGTTAATCAGAAAAGAAAAATTAAATATGCCTTTATAATTCATTATTTATTTAGAGATCTAGAGTCAGAATGCCTTATTTCAAGTATCAAAGGTGTTTATTTATCCAAGTAGTTGTGCAGAGTTTATAAGTAACAAGTATAACAATAACAGTTTTATAAATGTAACAATACAACTGACAAGGAAGCCCTGTTATAGGCAATATGCCTCTAATTTTTGCCTTAATGCCTTATTTGATTGTGGTTTGTTATCT
Source organism: Hetaerina americana (assembly GCF_022747635.1). Taxonomy (NCBI): domain Eukaryota; kingdom Metazoa; phylum Arthropoda; class Insecta; order Odonata; family Calopterygidae; genus Hetaerina; species Hetaerina americana. The sequence goes on from NW_027286830.1 coordinate 1,479,701, forward strand.
AGGATGAAGCCATTTCTTACTGGCGCGGATGTCTCATGTAGTTGACTGCGATCGATTCTTGATGTATGATGATAAAATACTACATTTAATCATTAAGTCCCCTGAATATTTTGTCGGATCACATGAAAATATGTCTCCGTAAAATATCTATGTAGAACATATTTCTCAAAGCCTTAAATACCCCGACCAGATCGTTCGTTTCTATCCTGGTTTTCTACTATTGGACTTAAAATGTGGACTAGATGTAAATGCTTAAACGCATCGATACTTTATGTCTTTGATCTGCAGAAATCCGCTATCACATTAGAATTTTTTTACTGTAAACTTCATTTGGGATCTTTCGAGTGTCTTCATTTTTTTGTCAAAATCACAGTGAAAAGTGTGATTACATAATTTAATTGGGCATTTCATAAGTAAAGGCTGATGTCCTAACATACCATACCTTACGCCACAGGAGAATGCATCGGTGATAGAATGTAGATTATAAATAAGTGATTAAATATCCCGCTCCTTTTCTTAGGGCGAGCAGTGAGATTGTCCTAAGTTTCAAAACATTAAAGAAGGTATCAATTCTCTTGCAACGTGAAGACTCAGTGCTAGAGTCCATTCCCACAATTTCAAAAGATGGAGTTATCTTCCGAATAAAAGAAGTAATCAAACCCCGAGGAACCTTTAGTAGACGAGGAACAGTCGGGCCAACTGTGGGTTTGGTTATAAATTCATAGAATTATTTTTCTGTCACAAATAGCGGAAAAATAACACCAGGTTAAAGAGACTCCTCATTTGCCAATTTTTAGGACTTATTTTTTTGATATCGTTAATATATTTATGTAACAGTAATCCGTAATCAACTGAAAGCTGCAATTTGCTATTGAATGGCTAATTAATACGTTAACAAACTGCAACGATATGACATAGGTAAATGGAAATCCATCCAGGTTGGAATCGAACATTCTACGTGCAGATTAGCAGTCGAGAACCCAGGCGTCACTGTGGTCCAGTAAAGGGTGATATTAAGAAATCCATACTTAAAATCATGGGTATTCTCTACGCCCCTAAAATTAAAACAAAACGCACAGCGGAAAAGTTTTTTCCAAAAATGATGGCGCACAAAAATCAAACAGAGTCATGGGCAGTGTTTCCATTTTGACACTTATTACATGTATATCAGTGTGATATTTTACCTCCCCCTCCATTTACCGTGATGACGAAGTGGAACTCCTTGTCTTCGTTTCCTCCAGTGAGTTCGGAATGCATTTTTTTCCCACGTGGACATAAAAGTACAGTTCTTTATTAGCGTGATCATTACCTCATTTTTCGGATTTCGAAAAATGCGTGGTCAGACTCAAATTCAGACCGAATACAGAGGGCAATCCCAGCTTCCAACTCTGCTGGGAGAGCGCACGGAACGAACGCCCAGCAGAGCGATCTGGAGTGCGCGCCCTCGTAACACACATTGTCAAGTGTTGTTTTGCGAGTGGGGATCGCTCTTTGCGACCGTTCAGCCTCGCGCTCCGAGTCGTTCATTCCCGCTTAGTTATGGCATAGTTATGGAACGCCCCCTGCTCACGCAGAGCCGAGCGAGGACGGTAAATCGAGCGATTATCGACAGTTTATAGGTTTGGATTTTACGATCCAGTGCCCCTAGGGGGAAGGGGGGGGTGCAGGGAGAAGCGTCCTCAGTCGCACGGTTAAGTAGTGTTCCTCCTCAGCCCAGGGGGTGTGCTAGGAAGTCGGTGGCGGGAGGAAGGAGAGCAACCACCTGTGCACGATTCCGTCCCTTGGGTGTTCCCCACCCCTTCCCTCTCTCTCTCTCTACTCTCCTCCTCCTCTCCCCTTTCCCCTCCTCCCCTGCGATCGCGGTGTCCGCCCCTCGGCCTTATTAATTAATAGTCTCCTTGTCCAGGGTTCGGCGGGCCTGACAATCCAAACGTGTCCCGACTCTTTCAAATCAAGTGCGTCAAAATTTTCGTACTCATAGTTTGAGACAGGCTTGGTACAAATGGGACATGGCAGTCCCATTTTTAATTCCAATCGGTGTGTTATCATTCGATTCAAGAGATATACTTAGGTGTGAAGTTTTCCAACGTCCATAAAGATCAAGGCTTCATCTGCACTCGGGTTTGAATAGTATTTTTAGGTAATTCTCAATAGCAATTTCTTGACCATGTGATCTAGCGTCTCCAGGTTGAAAATGAATTATTAGGGTTTATTCAGGGACGTTTTATTGCATGATTGGAGATAAACGTATATTGATTATTTTAACCATAGCAAAAATACTGTATTTAGTGAAAGGCGATTGTTAGAAATAGAAATGTTACGCTTTGGGTAATATTTGCGTCTATATGACGAGGTAATAAATAAATTACTGTCAGTAAATAAGCGTTAGAGTGACTGAACAGTAAAGTAACGTAAACAGTAAATTTTATGGAGGGTTTTTCTTCATTATAAATATGGAGCATGATAATTGAAAATACATTCATATGACATTATGCAATAATCGCGTGATAATGTATTTCTGGGATAACTTCTGTAGTTCTAATTTACTTTAATATTCTGTGATCGTACTTGATTTGGCTAGAAATTGTTTCCAACTGATGAACGGCGGTCTCACGAAAAAAATATTACCACAATTTGTATTTTTATGTCCATATGTATTTTTATTAAAAATAAGGAGAAATAACGAAGAGGATTATGAGATATTTATTTTTGCAATTTTCTTTGAGTGAAAACTGTAAATAAATCCCACGAACCGCTACAAAAATTCCTAAAATTGAAGACAGCAATGTACTTTTTAGTACTTTTTCGATTAATTTTATCGTCACCTATGTTTTGCTTCAATTCCACTTTAATGGTCCAAAAATTAATGGTTGGGTTTGCATTGAAAGCTTTTCAATTAGAAATACAATTAAGTAAACTGCAATTCAGATTTGAAATTTCTTTGAAATTGAATGAATTCCTGAAATTATTCTTCTTTCTCTATTTTTGCTGAAATTTTGTAAATCTTTGTCCTCACAAAGTGGCGATAAAATCATTTGTAGTTCAATTCAGCAGATCGTGAAATTCGTCTGCCATTTAACCATATGCTGTGTAATAGCCAAAGTTACACCGTTACGGTTTCTATTGAAGATTAGTTTTGCTCCTAATGGCCTTCTTTGGGCAGGAAGGAATGCCAACGCAATTGCTCCTCCCGAGTTTTGCTAGTAACGGTAGATTAATTTTACTCTCCTGTACGCGGGTGTCACCTCGGGAGACCGCAACGATGACTAGCATCCCAGAAATAACCCGAGGCCACTCGCATTGGGCGTTTCACCAATATTGCTCTCCTCGGAAAACTCGAAAAGTTTTCCCATTGGTCTCCACCCCTCTCTCTCCCATGAAGATACGTGGGTCACTCGCACCCACTAGCGCCTCCGCGCGGCTACGGCGACTACATCCGCGTTTTTCGCACTTCCCCGTTTCTATCTTCTGCACCCCAGCCGGCCACTGCCGTCAGGACGCTCTCGAACAGCTCCAACCTACCAACACTTTTCGATGGGCCCCTCAATTAGTTTTCCCACCGCCTCCTCTCCCCCATTTGCCGCCGCCTACCCACCTTCCCGTCCCCCGCTCAGCAAATCACACCAGCGTCAGCGTAGGGTCCCACCTCACCGCACCCCCATCACACGCCCAACTCTCCCCCCCCATCATCTCCCTCCCACGTAACCCCTTCGCCATTCCACTACCTTCCGGCGGTGGAGAGACGAGAGAGAGAGAGAGGTAGAGATGGGGAGAGAGAGAGAGAGCAGGTTATCTCACTACATCCAGTGGACCGCATCATCCCTTATCCCGCTCCCAGCCCTTCGGCAAGCATACTCCCACGCAGGGAACATCATCCATCCCCCCCTTCTCCCCCCTCCATCAGCTCACTCTTCCTCCCTCATGGCCCTCCGCAATCCCCTTCTTTCAACCCCATTCACTCACCCTTCCCCCCCACCCCATCACCCTCCCTCCCACCCACCCACCCTTTGCCCTATCGGAACCCTCCAAACCCTTGGATGCGGTTCCTCATCACCTGTATCTTGCTTGCTCAGTCGTATCCGCTTTTTGGGTGGGCGGCTGGAGTGGAGGGTGTGAGGATAGAAAGGGAGAGGGGAGGAGGAGGATTAGGGCGGACCTAGCTAGAGATGGCGGCGCCAGGGGTTGGGGTAAGGGCTTGTTTCCGAGGGAAGAAAGAGGATGGGGTTTGTAGGCAGGGCCGCCGGCAACTACTTGTTTTTCATTCCACTTGATACGGCATGCTGTGCCGTCGCTGCCACTGACCGGATACACGGATATCGCGACAGTGCAGTTCGATCGCGTAAGCCCTTACATCGCCCCGTCGGCAGGGATCCCGAAAGGGTTCTCTAATAAAACGCAAACAATAAACAGTCGTACGTCAAGACAAGGCGGTATATACGTTTTTAACGGGGCTTGAACGGTGAGGGATGGTATTCCGTGCCTGTGCCTCGCGTAAAGTGCGCGGAGTTTAAGGACGGGCGTGCTTCTATTGAGTTTTGGATGCTGATGTTACAATTTATGCGATGCTAGGTTTCTATTTTGGAATTTTGGGGTTGCCTTACGGAGAGGCCTCGCTTGAGCTCACTTCGTCTAACTTCCCCTTTTACCGAGAGGTATTAGATATCTTGATCGTGAAAAATGGTTGTTTGATTATTCAGTCGAACCAATACTTTTTTGTTATCGTTTCCGGTGGCTTTCTTGTGTGTCCAGACAATCGTTGGTTTTTCCCTAACAAGTGAAATCACCTATTGGGTGACCTTTTCGAAGGGTGTACTTAACTGTATTGTTTGATTAATGGCTATTATGAGCATAATCACTTTCTTGCGAAAAATATACTCGAACGTTATTTTCCTAAGTTATAACTTTAATCAGGCATACTTTATTTAACCAATGTTTGACGTGCCATTTAATTGGCATTGGTAGTATTGATTATTGTTGAGTTACCTTACAAAATGGTCGGTATTTCTTCCTTAAAACCCCATTAAATTTTTATCATACTTTTGCATAGTAAAATATATCTACATGGGGAGATACTATTTAGATCTATTATCTATTTTATCTAGATATCTAAATATTTGGCAGACTACAAATCATGAGAGGTTTTGTGTGAACGCATTCAACATCTCAACAGTTCCTAGCCTTCCCTAACAACAGGCAATTTTTTACCCTATTCCACATTTATCCCTTCTTCAATTCTGCAAGTATTCTACCTTCCTTCATTCTGTACAGTACGACCATCCTAATATAATATGTAATACTCGTATGTAGGGGTTAGGTGGAAGAAGGAAGGAAGGAAGAATATAGTATGTATAGAGTCTAGAGGGCGAAATTGAGATGGAAGGTTCAATCTGGCCCCAATGGAGTCATTAAGTAAATAATTAAATAAATGAAATCCTTTGCCTCCCCCTGCCCCGATGTATAGTATTCCCCCTTTATAACTGTTTTCAACACTCCATCGCCAATCGATATGTCCTGCACGCACCTTTCTTACTTCCTTAAGTTTCCTCCCACAAATCCTCTCTCCTACCCCGAAATGTCTAGTACCTCGTATTTCACTTCTTCTTACCTTCTCCCTACAATCATCTCCCAAACTTTCTTCATTATTTCAATAATTATTCATTTTTTCATTTGAATAAATTCTAATACCATTACTTTAAAATATTCACTGAAGTATTCTTTGCTTGGAGAAATATGATCGAATTCCTTAGCTCACGGAACGAGTTAAATTGACCTTAGTTTGATACTCATATTATTTTTTTCATTGTGGATTTCATTTGCTTTTGGAAATTACTGGGGAACAAAGAGCGTGAAATCCGGCGTGGGAAGATTACTTTCCATTGTGATTGCTGCGCTTTATGCTCCGTTCCGGGGAATAGGTGTTAAAATTATAATCATATCTCATTGCATAGAACTGTACTTGGTACTGGAGCGTGCAAGTAACTACCTATTTTTTGTTATGGCAGTGTTCAAATAGGGTTGTATTCTAATACTGAGGTAAGAATAGCTTTATGTCCACGCTAGCGTAAATGTTCAAGACCCGCTCCAAGTTTCGTTATTGCCAAAATTCTTTCCAAAGATGTCAAAGTTTTCTCAGTAACAGAAATGAAATTATCTCTTCTCAGCTCTAAGTGAGGTTAAATATTCCAGCTCGAAGTGGTGAGATGTCGAAATGTGTGTTGTGTATGTACCTGTATGTGTTAGCATTCATATTTAATCGTTGATGATATGAATATGCCTCCGCACATACCCATTCAATGATCACAGGATTAATAGACTGGTGCTATTAGAATGATTGGGTCTTAGCCTAAAACGCAGCCAGTTGTAATATGTAATATTATGAAATGGATATCATAGGGCAATAGTTGAAAAATGCGATAACTTATCAAATTTTGAAAACACATACCAATAAAACTCATTCCATAATTTAAATTGGGATGCTCTCCGCTAAAAGTATTCATGTTAATCATGAAAGCATTTAGATGGTCATTATATATTGCGAAAGAAAATTTTATTCAAAATAATTGTGCCGCAAAGTTCAATTTTATTAAGTTAGGATAATGAGATGAATTCAAGAGCATAATAAATAGGTGGTTTAGAATAATATCATGGACTTTACTATCCAAATTGAGCACATTTAAGTTACACCGAGCATTTTTCATAAATACCTTTATTTGGGCCGGACGTGGAACTGCAATGATTTCGGATTTGGGCAGCACATCCCTAAAGGTGATGTTAGATGCAATACAGATAACAGTAGAGAAAAGGGCAGTAAATGCTTTTCTAGGATTTTTAATTTTTTAAAATAAATCATTAATTACTATTTTGCCGTCATTACACCGAGTTAAAATCTTAGGTATTCCTGAGAATAGTACACACGCGCGATATTTACGGAGTAATTGTTTAAGAATTTTAAATCATCAAGTGGTGCTTACTTCTCGCATTAAGTATGTCGTAACTGTACTCGTATGTCTTCAATCATTCGGGTAAAGTTTTTGCGTAATGCCTTCCCTCATCAAAAATGTGGTGAGTGCATTCAAGGAAGCCTCCCTCCCAAAGGTCGATATCGTAGAAGAAGATGTAGTTTTTCAGGCACTAACGCTCTGTTGTGTTAAATTGGCACGGCCAGGATAGAGGGCGCGATCACAGGTTTTAAACACGACTGGTAACGAGAGGATTTCCAGCCTTACTTGAATTTTACACTACGCAACCAACCCAACGCGTTTTCTAAGGCTTTAGGGAATCATTAATGTAGGTCTCAAACTGCTGTACGGGAGAATCGCGTATGGTATAATGATATCGAAAGTTTCCAAAAAGGAATCGTATATATTTTCTTTTTCTGGTTCAATTAGAATAAAATTTAAGTGTATTTTAGGTGTCCAGAAGTAACATCCGAATTCAAACCTGTTTTTTCCCGGATTGGGGAATGACAATAAACTCATTTTTCCACTTCCAACAATTTTTTGTAACTTATTTTAGAAAAAAAGAGTGAACAAGCGACAATGGCGTGATCTTCAATTGATGAATACTTCCTTGTTTTGCTTATAAGCGAGTTGCAGTCTCCAACAAATGCCAGTGTACCTAATGCAAGCATGAGTACGCAATGCAAAGGGCGTTAGAGAGTACGGTGATAATTGATTAGTCAAGCGCGGTACAAAAAAACACACGATGTTATGTTCACGATTTTAGAGAGTGAGGCAGACATTTTCCTTTGATCAAGATTTGTTTCCTTTATCCATTGCAATTAATGACGCGTCACGATTGATTGAAAGCATGGCGGACGTGAGAACAGCAAAATGTTTATTACTCGCGCTGTGAAGCGCACCGGAAATCTCAAATTCAAATCTCGATGCGGAATGCGTTCGAGCGATCGATTTCGGCGGTATGTCCGAAATTCCCAGCCTCCCCCTTTCCACCGTCGGTCGTCCCGCTTAGGCCTCTCCTTTAATCTAGGGCACCGGCCCCAAAAAATAACGACACACCGCAATCGCTCACCCCGAAAAATTAAAAACGAGAACGACACATTTCAATATTTCTCCCCCATTTCCATCGTCGCCCGTGTCGCATTTTTGGTTACAAATGAACGAAGTGACGCGGGACACATTTTTTTTCCTTTCTTTCATTCCATTTGCGGTGCGGCTGTCATTTGTCGATTGATGGCTGTCTACAATTGTCACATCTTGTACTCCTCATTACATAACTTGCGACCGTATCGATTTTTGCAGTTCACCGACCATGTGACGCCATTGCTACTGGGAAAAAAAACCAAGTATCACGGCGTCATCGGCAAATTTCAGAGTTAAAATTCATTTGCAAGCGAGTGGTAGATATGTGTAAATTTATAATAGTCAAGTGATGTGATATTCAGATATTCGGACGGAAAGCTGCATCGCTACTGCATCTAATGCTAATGGAGACCAAAGTTTAGAAGACAATCAATCAATGGTTTTAAATCTGTAGACACTTCATTAAGCTCCTTATTTTGAGAGAGGAGGTTGAATCATGGAGGATCGGTTCTTTATCTACTCAGAGGTTATTTAGTAGGTACAGACTACTCTAGGTTACTTGCTATAAAATATCAGATATCTAAGCAGACAGTAGAATATAGCATATCCGATGCATTATATGGCGTTATAGTGCTTTTATTTTTAAAGTAGTAAATTAAATATAGTAAATTTACTGTTAAAATATTTTGCCATAACGCAGTTTTTCCGTTTATACTTGGGAATTGGACATTTAGGAAACTTCATTATTTCTATAAGTAAGTTTCCTTCCGGCTTTCTCAGTTTCTATGAAATGGAACAGATTAATTATTGCGAACTCTATAAAAATTTTAACTAATTTTTTACGCGAATAAAAGTCCAGGTTCTCAACTTGTGTATAGTATACCAACCAATAAGCCATTAAGACGGGAAATAAAGCGATTTAAATCATATTCCTCTGTATTTCCACGAACCATTTCACGCCCTGAGATTTAAAACTCTTCCCTTCATCGCCCTTATGTTTCTTGTTTCTACACAGAGAGAGGCTCTTCCTTCCTCCTTCTGCCCTCTTACCTCCTACCTACGCTCCTCTCCCCTAAACCCCCTCCTACTCGAATACGGCCCCCGCACCTCCTCTATACCTATTTCCAGCCCTTATAAGGGACCCTAAATTCCTCCCACATCTCTTCCGCCCTTATATGCACACACACATATATATCCACTCCTCCCTCTATCTCTCCTGCTAACGTCATGACTTAATCCCCCTTAATTCATCCACCTTATCTGGACTTCGCACAAATTTTCCCCTTTTTTCTCTCTACCCGTGGGTTCTTCTAAAAATAAGGGCCGGTTTTGTGAAATTAAATAAAAACGCTAAATCAGGTCCGCTATTCTTAACAAGGTAGCCAATTAACGTGGACCTTATAAAAGGCTGAAAACTCATGATAGCTCATCGTAGTAGTGGTAGTAGTTATTTAGGGAGGCGACTGACAGCTGAGGTCATTTGCGCCATTGCGGGTAGGTGGGTAATTTGGTAGATGTAGGATGTTCGGGGAATCTGGGGCGGATGGAGAGAAACCCGGCGTCGACATTAGCCTACTCTAATGGAAAGGCGCCAAGGGGTACACAGGTGAGCGTCCCATCCGACGGACGTCCTTCTTTCCATGTAGCATCCCAAATAGAGATCGGATTACCAATGAAAAATAATACCACTGCAGGGATTAGAACCCGAGTCCACGGTTTGCAAGCCAGGGTAACAAGTGCACTAACTCGATCTTCCACGCA